>NW_006205117.1:548678-599011 GCF_000334495.1 Tupaia belangeri chinensis | reverse complement strand
TTTTTTTTTTTTTTTTTTTTTTTTTTAGAAAGAGAGATTTTTATTTTTGCTATAGGGTGCACACACTCACCAGAGAGACAGAAAGCAAGAAATCATCACCCGGGTGCGGGGGAGGGGGGAGTGCCCATGCTGCAATTCCTTCTCCTCCATTCTCCTCTCAGGATCTTGAGCACACACACACACACACACACAGAGACACACACACATTCGCCTGGCATGAGTTTTAAGCTGCCTGGCCCAGGACTTGAATCACAGTCAACTACATGGAATTCAGCAACGTAACCATTACACCATCTGCTGGTCCCAATCTCTATTTAAGTTTTTATATCTCTGCTTAAAAAAAAAGGGGGGGATTGAAACAATAAATAAAAGAAGCTGACTGAAAAAGAGAAGAGGAGGAGGAAGCATAGCATTCCACTTGGGTTTCTCTTCATTTCTAAAGACAACTTTAGTTCTGTTCTTTATTTAGGATTATAGTGAGATTTGGAGGGACACATATCAAAATGAAATCAGGGAATATAATTCTGCCTTGTTGTTCACCAGTCTAGAAATCCTTAAGAAATTTATTATAGGACCCTTCTGAGGATTTGAGAGAAATAGACCTGTTTTAGAGTAGGAAACAATAAGATTTCATTTACCAAGTATTCTCTGCTATGTGCACTCTAGGGAAGGATCACACTGCAATCCCTTCTCCTCCATTTCTCCCTCCTTCTGGAATGACGCATGAGCATGTGCCCAGTATGTTTCTCAAGCTGCTGCACTGGGACTAGAACCACATGGTTGGCCATGTGGAATTCAGCTCACATAACCAGCAGGCCACAGGCCGACCCTACCCCCTTTTTGAAAGTTCCTCGGAGTCTCATTTTATCCATAAAGCACAAACATTCTCACCCAGCTATGACCCCAACTATATTTAGACAAGAGTTATAAAATGAGGAGCAAAGTGTAAATGGCCAGAATTGTTATCCTCTGTCTGTAAGACTAAAAATAAGTTGCTAGTTGATGCTGACAGGTCATTGCTTTTCCTTGACCTGTAGTTTTTATTCAGGTTCCACAGTTTAAGTCTATTTTCAACACTTAGACAATTTATCATCTCATAGAAGATCATTTTTCACTTTTTCTATGTCTAAAATTTATTTTATGTACACAGAAGTTTGACTCACTGCCTCTTATAAATTCCCATATTTATTAATGCCTTAAAAGTACTGGAGAATATTTCGATTAAAGAATGTAACCATGAACTGATCTTTTATAATCCCCAAGACTTATATTTTTATAAAGGCATAGATTGATTCATAGATGATAGATAGACATTTAATTTCTATAGGAGTGCTTGAGCGGAAGTCTAAGCAAATGAAACCTCATGGCTAACATAGTACATATATTTTAAAGCACACAATGAAAAGGCTACAGGCAGTAGTTTCAATAAAGAACATAACTTCATAGTGATTTACTAGTCTGGATAGAATAATGTCATATAATAATCATGGAGGTGAATTGTTAATAGTATCCTATCTCACTGTTCCACAATTTTTCTACTTTCTGTAACCAGCTCAAAACAACAAAAAAGCACTTAATTTGGTGTTGTACTCAGTCCTCTAACTTGTCCTATTTTAGAAACTTTATTGCATTTCCCTTTTATACTTCAATCGGAAATACATGATTACCTCAAACATGTCCACATAATTTAAAACATTAAAAATTCAAAAAATACTGTACTGGAGTTTTGCTGTTTGTTTGTAGCATTTTTTTCTTCTTGTAGGATTCACCTTGCATTTATATTTGGAAATGCAACAAGATAAGGCTGCAGTTTTCTTGGGTCTAAATTGACTGATAGCCCAGTAGTTTGGCCTGAGTAATTGGTTTCAGCACTTCAGTGAGAAGTAGCAAGATGCAATGGAAGTTTTCCGGCAGTGTTGTCAGAGGCTTCCCTTTACCACAGGCATTCAGTCTGGGAGCATGTGAGATGATTCAGTCACCTTGCAACCACAGTGGAAAATCTTGGAGTTTCTGGGGTCATATTCTGGGGTTATTCTGAACCTCAGAATAAAATCCAAACAGAAACAGGAAGGGCTGATGATGAAAAAAAATTCATAATATTTGATTCCCAAATTTACCTATAAGGGGGGGGTCTAAAAAGTTCATAGAAAATGTGTATCATGAGAAAGCTACGCATGAATTTCAATAATTTTGTACCAAAAGAAACTTAAACTTTGTTTTATATCCCACTGGCTTTTGAAGTCCCTTTGTACTTTTGGGGCCCTACTTCTGAATGTTTCTAATACTAAACTAGTAAATCACTAGATAACACCGATAAAAGTACTTGAACTGATAAACTCTTCTTCCTGTTTTCAGTTACCTCTCATCTGAGCAGTAAACTGATCCACAACCTCTAGTTAGAGTAGAAATTCTTTAAATTCTGGTTGAAATATTTTCAAAACCATTACTCCTAGGAAATTTCTCATGAAAATAAATTTTCATGGTCAAATACATATGAGGAATGCTAAATATAATAGTATGTTTTTTTCTAAAATGGCATTTTAAACACCAGTCCCCTCATTAAATCTCTTTGCCTTTAGAATAAATTTATATAAGATTCTGTGTGAATTTACCTTCAATTATTTCTTCCACTTCATCCTGAGCCTCTTATTTACTGTATTCTAATGTTGGCGTTTTGTCTCCTCAAGTATGACCAACTCTCTCCTGCCGTGAGGCTTTGGATCTGCTTTTCTTTCTGCCTGCAATGCCTCTCTTTATCTGACTAATTTCTACTTTTTTTCTGCAGCTTAAATCTTCCTTCTTATAGGAGGATTTTCCTAAATCCACCCTCCAATTAAATTGATACTTCTTGTTGTCATTCTCATGCCATCTTGTTCTTTCTCCTCGTAGCACTCTACAATTTACAGCAATCCAAATATTTACATCCGTATTTGTTTAATCTCTATCTTCCCATTACTTTGAAAACCCTGTGAGGAAAGAAACCATGTCTGATTTCCTGATGTTTCTTTGAGCAAAGCATGGGGCTATTCCTGGCACACAGAAGGGACTAGATAAAAGCTTGACTGCTTTCTAGATCTGTAAAGCATCTGAGCTTACACTGTTTAGTTAATAATTCTGTTTAAATTTGTTTAAACCACAATTTCCCAATTATTAAAAAAACATGAAATTTATGTGTGTTTAACATGTATTAATAGTCTTAGATGCAATTATTCTATAGCTCAGATTTAAAGAAACACGGTTTTACACTGTTCAGGTAGGTCACTTGTAGTTTAAGGACTCAAGTCTAAAAACCTGAGCGTATATCTTTATGAGCATTAGATAACTCTAACCCTAGAGGTTCAATTGAGACAAAGCAACAATGATATTTGAGGAAATTAACTCCAATAATTTTAGGGGGCATGATATAACATGCATGCATTACTTATCTCATTGCTGTTTTTTGGGGGGAGAATTTAAAGTATCATTGTCAAGATTATTAGCAAGGAGATTTGTATGATATAGACTCTAAAGAACTAGTATATAATATACCTTAGATGAAGAAACTACTTAATCATTGTTCATTTAAGAATATGGTTCTGGCTTTTATATTTTAGGTATCACTTAAATTAGATAATGACAATCATGGGGATTAGGTACCACTCCGAGGCATGTTCTAAATTCAATTTTATTTAAAAATAGGGTAGAAGCCCAATTAATGATAATGATTTTAGTCATGTCCCCATTTATATTTGAAACGTATATTTATCAATGCAGACAATGGCATATAAAATTAATGTCTTTTTTTTTTTTTTTTTTTGAGATATTTTTACTTGTAGGAGCGGTGAAGCAGCACAGGTCCTTTCAAGAGACTGTGCTTCGGGGCCGGCAGTTGGCATGGTGATGAAGGTGCTGGACTCCCATATGGCCGAGTGTGGTTCAAGTCCCAAACCTGGTGGCTGGCTTTCTCACTTTCTCTCCAGTCAAAACATGCAGAAAAAGGCATATAAAATTAATTTTTTTTTTTTTTTTTTTTTTTTGGAGAGATTTTTCACTGTAGGGCGCGTGCGCTCGCCAGACAGACAGAGAGAGACATAGAGACAGAAAGCGAGAAATCACCCCCCAGGGGGGATGGTCACGCCGCAATCCCTTCTCCTCCATTCTCCTCTCGGGATCTTGGGCACGCACGCACACGCGCCCGGCGTGAGTTTTAAGCCACCGGGTCCAGGACACGAACCGCGGTCGACTACGTGGGAGTCCAGCGACATAGCCATTATGCTAACTGCTGGTTCCCTAAAATTAATGTCTTTTAAAAAATATCTTTAAGGAATACCTAAAGCTGGCACTGGCATAACTTTCTCTTCATTATTCTGAACTTAACTTTCTAATGAGCTTTGCCATAAAACAGATGAGATGAGTCCAGGAATATTTCAAATGGTCACCCACATCAGCAATCATATCTTCAAGCCCAGGTTCCTAACTCCAGAGCACAGCAGAGTAAGGGAAGCATTGGAAATGTCCGTTATGCCAAGCAGGTGGAGAGTGAACTCTTATTTGCTCAAACAGCTGATGGTCTGCCCCAAATGTAGAATTCTTTCAAAGCTACAAACTCCTCACTAACCATGGGTAGGAATGATTAGCTCAAGGAAGGGTTGGGAAAATGTTGTCAACTAAACCTGATACTCCTCTTCCTTCTACCCATCTATATATACTATCCTAGCTTCATCTTAAACCAATGGATTTCAGACCAAAATGTACAAGGAACGTTATGGTTTCCCCAACACCATCTGGGATGATTCTTATGATGTGTCTGAATCTATTTTCAGCAGCTATGAGAAGAGGTTTTCCTTTCTTCTTCTTCTTAGCCACATGTTGGAACATAAAACATGTCCACCAACCCTTCTGGAACTTGCACTTAGAAAGCCTGGATGATAAAAGAGACCCTTTTCACCGTATCTGATAGCAAGAAAAGAAACAGAGGTTCTCTTCAGTGAAATAATAGGTATTTTATCAGGGACAAACCTTCTAGGCTATACTAATAATCTTTTTTGCCTACAGATATTTGGTACTGAGATCAGATGAAACAGATGGGGTTTTTTTGTTTTTGTTTTTGTTTTTTTTTAAATAATAACCTCTTTTATGGGACCCTGCACCTGGCCTTGTTATGCCCGATAGCTGACACTTGACAGTCACTGAGGAGGGACCACCTACCACAGGGACACGTGTAGTAGAAGCAAAGGTGAGGTTTCTCTCCACAGCCCATCACTGTTTCAGGATATGCCCTTTGCTTTTACTACACATGTCCCTGTCTTGCCTAGGAAAGTGAAATAATGACCATGACTAAATCAGGCTAGAGCACAACCTGTGGTGGGAGTGGAGATAAAGACAAGAATTCTATATTGATTTTTCTCTAAAAAACAACTGGCTACTTGTCACACAGACTTGACTTAACTTATTTTTCAAAGACTTGCAGAAGTTAAGAAACAATTCAATTATAAGCTAGAGGATTGACATGAACAATAAGAAATTTTTTTGTTTTTTAACGTGAATTCTGAGAAAAAAAAAAAAAAGACAGGATACTCTGCTCAGACATGCCAGGTCTAATTCAACTCCTTCTGTGTCAATGTCCTATTAAGATATGATCATATCTTGACATTGCAGCAATAGCCTCCCTTAGAATTTACTCAACCCATCATTCATTGGCTTTGAAAGCTCTCTAGTTTCACCTTGGATAAAGGGAAAACTTGGAATTGCATTATAGACATCCCTACCTTTGCTATTGTGAAGAGTAATATAGTGAACATTGGGTACAGATATCTTGGCAACGTACAGATTTCCTGAATTATGGTTATTTTTAACAAAAGTGGAAACAAATGCCTCATGCAACTAGGTATATTGAAGAATACCTATATTTTACTCTTGATAGAATAAGTGCCTATTTAGGACAGAATTCAATATAACTTTATATAATATCAAGTATACAGAAACCAATATCATATATACACATATATACACTACCAGGCATATATAAGAAGCTCAATTTATGGCAGAATTTTAAAAATATATATGTAGCTAAGATTTTACACATATGCTCCACCACCACCACTATCACCATTGGATTAAGAACGTTGACTCTAGAGGCTGGCATGTAACATGGTGGTTAAGACGCTGGGCTCCCCCACACGGCTGACCACAATTTGAGCCATCCTGGGCGTGTGTGCATACAAACCCCAAATCCTGAGAAGAGAATGGAGAAGAGATTGCAGTGTGGCCATCCCTCCATCCCCCAAGGAGGATGATTTCTCATTTTCTCTCTCTCCAGCAAGAGCATATGCCCTAATACCAAAAGGCAAACAAATGAATAAATAAATAATGTTGATTCTGATGGTGGATGGTGGTGCAATGGTAATACAATGGGACCCACATGGAAAGGCCCTCGGTTTGTGTCCTGTGGTCCCACGTGTATGTGCCCATGGGCTGAGGCTGGGATTAGATTGTGGTGCGGGGACCCTGTTGGAGGGCCCTTCTCTACCCTTCCTCTCTCATTAAATAAATAAATAAATAAATTCTTTTTTAAAAATTGCAGCTACTTAGCACAAAACACTGTCAAAAAAGCACTAGAAAATTGATAAAAGAATGCTGATTCCACTAACAAAATTTACTGTTGTCTCATATTTGTTCTGATGCTGCTTCAAGTTCCTAAGATAAATATAAGAACTCAAGACATAGTTTTATTATAGAATTTTGATGTTAAAATGAGAACAAAACAAAACGTTTGTATTTCTGAAAGTCCAAACCAAGTTTGTTTTGTGGCATGCATGGGGGATTAGAGTTGTTGTGTGTTATGGAATTCATGTGTGTTCTCTGGGGTCAATAACTGTCTCACCAGTGTAGGTCAACTTTTCTTGATCCATGAATTGCATATTACTTTATTGGGATTTAGCTGCAATAAAATCACCATGGGTCTTTACTTACATTTGGTGATGCAGAGTTGATTAATTAACACTTACAAATTTTCACATAAAGTTTATTTAAAACTTGAAATTAAAAAATGTCTAAAGTATGACAGACTAAATTTCTTTAACAAAATCTTTATTCAATTCATTTTTAAACATGTAAGAAGGGCCAGAGAATTAAAACACCAAAAAAAAAAAAAAAAAAAGAGTCTTAAATATTGGGAAAGCATTAAAAAAAATGCAAGCATAAAAATTTCCCAAATAAAAGGAACAAAGCAGAAAAGAAAAACAGACATCAAGAAATACAGTTTTCAAAACCTGGAAGCACAATTAGCTAGAAAATATACAAATAAAAAAACAGGAAATTAAAAAAAAAAGAAATAGTATTTTTTTTTTTTTTGGCGGGGGAAGAAATCAATAACAAATAGAAGAAAGAGTAGCCTAATTATATTTAAAGTACAGGAGAGGAGAGTTAGGCCAACTAAATAAATGGTGTATGCTTCAGTAGAAAAATTTCAGAAAATATAACAAGTCTTTGTATTTTAATGTACAACAAATTATCATTTTTAAGAGTAATTTCCTATAAGGCATGTCCACTTACCAGAGAGACAGAGAGAGACAGAGAAACAGAAAGACAGAATTCACCCCTGGGGGCGATGACCATACTGCAGTCCCTTCTCCATCCTCCTCTTGGGATCTTAGGCATGCACACCTACACACCCAGTGTAGTTTTAAGCCATTGGGTTCGAGACTTGAACCGCAGTCAACTACATGGGAATACAGTGACATAACCATTACACCATGTGCTAGTCCTAATGTAAAACAAATTAGTGAAAGGGATGCCCCAGGGGACAGATAAGGTGTTAAACTAAATTATGGTATAAATATATACTTGCTTTATGCTGTCCAAGTGGTTATAGCTTAAATTTATACCCAGATTTCCAACCTGGATTCCAGCATACTTGGGTATGAAGAAAGGACTTACAGGATGGGCTCACCAGGAGATGATTTATTAAATAGAAAACAAACAAAAACAAAAACAGAGCTACCTGAAAATGGTCTCATGATCTCATTCTAAAGAAGAAAGAGACAGGAACTTGAGATTTGTGGAAACAGTATGTTAGTCATTGGAGGTTCAGGACTCTTTGAATCAGTATCTCTTATTTAATACCTGCCTTCTTCTGAGTGCCTCACAAGTGCCCCAGGTAGCTGAGGACCATTCTTCATTCATCTCAGCACCCTCTACTCCTTTATGTCCTCCCCATACATGTCTGTCAGATCTAGGCAAAGGAAGTGGGTCATATTGGGAACCAGCATTTAGTGTAATGGCTATGTTGCTGGACTCCCACGCAGTCGACCGCGGTTCGCTTCTCAGACCCGGTGGCTTAAAACTCACACCGGGCGCGTGTGCATGCGTGCCCAAGATCCCGAGAGGAGAATGGAGGAGAAGGGATTGCGGCGTGACCATCCCCCCTCGTGGGGTGATTTCTCGCTTTCTGTCTCTATGTCTCTCTCTGTCTGTCTGGTGAGCGCACATGCCCTATAGCGAAAATCTCTCCAAAAAAAAAAAAAAAAAGGAACTGGGTCATATTAAAAACAATCGACAAAAAAAATGAGAATCAAAAGATGTTTAATTTCCAGTCCTTGTGAGACCTCTTTGTTTGCTACCAGTGTAGTATAAAAGAGTATAATGAAAGATGTTTCTCCCTTAGTAGATGTCCCCTCCATGGATCTCTGGAGAATAGAGTCTGTCACTGGCACAAGAGCAGAAAACTTGAACCCTTGAATGTGGCATAAAGTTCAGCATCCTGTGCAGTAGTCACGTCTAGCAGTGGTACAGGAAATTGTGCTCTTGAGGGTTTACAGACATGTGAGGTCCAGAAAAGGCAATTATCTTGGAAAGACAATGACACCTGTCACATGATGGGCAAGTAGCCTTTTTGTGGGGACATATGAGACATTCCAGAGGTCTCAAAGAGACTCAAAGGAGAAGCTGGATTCCCACAAATGTTTCTGGTATAAAGTAGAGCCAGAGGGCCTCCT
The DNA here is from genome assembly GCF_000334495.1 of Tupaia belangeri chinensis. Lineage (NCBI taxonomy): Eukaryota > Metazoa > Chordata > Mammalia > Scandentia > Tupaiidae > Tupaia > Tupaia belangeri. The sequence goes on along the minus strand of NW_006205117.1, from coordinate 590,036 downwards.
TATAGCCTACTGGTTAAAGGAACCAGATCCCACATAGCCAACTGCCGTTCAGATCCTGGCCCCAGTGGCTTGAAAAAACCTCAAGACACATGTGCATCTGTGTCCCAAACCCCAAGAATGTAAAGCTAATGTCTTCCTTAAAAAGTCCAGCCATCATCCCATCATACTTACATGGCTTGGAGATTTATACTAACCAAGTGAAGAAAAAAAGAAAGCATCATAAAAGCGAATGTCATCTGGAGGAATAGACTAAAAAGCTAGATTTTACAGAAATTCTATGGTAAACTTGAAAAGAATATGAGTTCACAGTAAAAATCACTGAATACAAATAAGCTTCAACAACACATTTCTTTATTATTATTGAGTTATTTTCCCCCCACAGGGCATGTGCATTTTCCAAGGAGAGAAAGAGATAGACAGAGACAGAGAGAGAAAAGTGAGAAATCACCCAACAGGGGGGATGGCCATGCTCCAATCCCTTCTCCTCCACTCTCAGGATTTTGGGGATGCACACACAAACACCTGACAAAATTTTCAAGTAGCCAGGTTCAGGACTCGGACTGCAGTTGAGATTCCAGCATCCTAACCACCACACCATCTGCTGGACCCCACAATAGCACATTTCAAAATGCAGAGAGAACCAAAGGCAAATTATATTCATAGTTTATATCCAGTAAAACCATCTTTTTAAAATGAGGTCAAAATGGGGCTGGCAGGCAGCGTGATGGTGGAGGCGCTGGACTCCCACATGGCTAACCATGGTTCGTGTCCCAGACCTGGCAGCTTGCTTTCTCACTTTCCATTTCTCTCTCTCTCTTCTTCTTTGTCTCTGTCTGGTCAAATTAAAAAGTAATAATAATAAAATAAATAATTCTTTTTTTAAAAAAAGTGAGGTCAAAATAAAGACCACTTCAGGCAAACAAAAACACAGATTTTATTACACAAAGATCCTTATCAAAGTAACTTCTAAAGGATATCATTAAAGATTCAGATCCTTAAAGACATCTGAGTTTTAAGATAAATGGGAATAATACAAGTTGTAAACATATGAAAAAACTAATGTAATAGCGATTTATGAGAGTTAATAATGATGAATCATTTGTCGGATGAGAAATTCAAGATTGAACTAATTAATGTTTATTTGATTACCTGAAGTCAGTGATTAGAGTCAAACCACCCTAAAGAGTTCGTACTTTTCAGAAAAAAAAAAGATCGTTAGCTTTAAAATTTATTAGATTATTTGAATATCTTAAAATGTCCTATATAACCATTTAGAGTATGAAAAAACTATTTATAACTCCAAAATTATCAGAGAAAATGCAAACTGGTGGAAGAAGAATATATCAACCAATCCCCAAAGTAGGCAAGAAAGAAGAAAAAATTAGAGTATAAGTGAGAAAAGAGAGAGTAGTGTGAAATTCAAATGTATTAGTAATTATAATACATATAAGTGATATTTTTATTCTTGAAAACAATGATGGTTAAACTCAGTAAATTAAATTCAGTTTTATGGGCTGGCATATAGTCAATTGGTTAAGGAGGTCAGAGCCCACATGGCCAACAGTATTTATGGTCTCCCCAGACTTGCGGCTTGAGAAACATGTCAGGGAATGTGCATGTGTGACCCAAATTCCAACAGGATGGAAACATGGAGAAAAAGGACTGAAGCATGACCATGCCCCATAGGGGATGCTTTCTCCTTTTCCCTCCTTTTCTTTGTCTGTCCCTCTCTGTTTTTCTGTGGCAAAAATTCTTTTTTTCAAAAAAAAAAAAATCCCATTTTGTACTGTTAACAAGATACAAACAAAGGTCAAAGTTTTTAAATGAAGAAGCATGTAAATATGCTAAAGCAAACTAATTTTAACTATATCGATAACATAGAAAATTAATTTGAAAGTAAAAAGCTTTATCTCTAAAGTTATCACATATTAATAAATTATTTAATTCGTAAGGATAATACAACAATTTCAAACTTGGATGCACTTATGAAAAAGCCTTTCAAATATAAAGAGAAAATACTGATATGTTTACACAAAAACTGACAAATAACCAATGAGTGTTTGGCATTTTTAAAAATTTTATTTCAAGTTCTTTTATACATTCAATCGCATTATTTAGCCTGCAAAGTGAATATTCTAACATGTGTAAATTTCTCCCCAGTCCAGTTAATAATAATACCCAATTTTTCTTTTTTTTTGGAGAGGTTTTTGCTGAAGGGCGCGTACGCTCACCAGAAAGACAGAAAGCGATAAATCACTCCCCAGGGGGAATGGCCACATCACAATCCCTTCTCCTCCATTCTCCTCTTGGGATCTTAAGCACATGCTTAAGATGTGTGCCTGGCGTTAGTTTAAGCCATTGGGTCCAGGACTCGAAGTGTGGTCAACTATATTAGAATCCAGTGACATAGCAATTATGCCAACTACTGGTCCCAATACCCCATTTCTTTGTCCCCTTAATGCTTAGCCTCTCTATTTTTCTCTTTAATGCCCTTCCTCAGACTCTACTCCTTCAGCCACCCTCTTCCCACACTATATCTGGAATTCACAACCATTTACTGTGTTTCTATATCCTTTAGTCACTCAATTTCAGTCATAGAGTACAGACACAGCATATATTAATTGGAGACATACAATGTCTCTCCTTCATAGGGTGGCTTGCTTCATTCAGCTGTAAATCTTTCATATTTATTCACTTTCCGTCAAAAGCCAGGGTCTTGTTATTTTTTATGACTGAGTCATAGTCCATAGAGTATATGTGCCACAGTTTTTCGATCTATTCATCTGTTCATGGGCATTTGGGTTGGTTCCATGTCTTAGCAATTGTGAATAATGCTGCAATAAATATCGATGTGCAAGCACTTTTCTGGTTAATCATACAAACTGTATGATTGTCTTTTCTAGATCTGTGAAGAATGTGTCTGGTACTTTGATTGGGATTGCATTAAATATGTAGATTAATTTGGGTAGAATTGCCATTTTGTTTGTATATCTTCCTTCGAGAGTTGTCTGTTCAGTTCATTTACCCATTTTCTAATTGAGTTGAGAATTTTTTTCAGGTAAGTCACTTGAGTTTGTTGTATATTCTGGTTACCAGTCCCTTATCTGAGGCCTAGTTTGCCAATATATTCTTCCTTTATAAGAGTTGCTTATTTACTCTAATTGTTGTTTCTTTGGCTGTGCATAGCTTTTTAACCTGTCCCACATGTCTATTTTTGGGATTATTGCCTGTGCTTTAGGGATCTTATTTAAGAATATTTGCCTGCTGCAATGTCTCCAAGAGTTTCCCCTGCATTATCCACCAGTATTTTCATAGTTAGAGGCCTGAAGGGATACTGTATTTTAATCAAGTGCTTTTTCTGCATCGATTGATATGATTATATGGTTTTTATCTTTTCTTCTGTTAATGTGGCATATTACGTCATTAATTTTAGATTGCCTAAAAGAAAACCCCAAATGATAAAAGGATTATTTTATATTAGAATCCATTGGGGAACCAGCAGTTAGCATAATGGTTACGTCGCTGGACTCCCACGTAGTTGACCGCGGTTCACGTCCCGGACTCGGTGGCTTAAAACTCACGCTGGGCGCGTATGCGTGCGTGCCCAAGGTCCCGAGAGGAGAATGGAGGAGAAGGGATTGCGGCGTGACCATCCCCCCTGGGGGATGATTTCTTGCTTTCTGTCTCTATGTCTCTCTCTGGCGAGCGCACGCACCCTATAGTGAAAACCTCTCAAAAAAAAAAAAAAAAAAAAAAAGAATCCACTGAAATTTTAACAAGATTGATGTATAAACCAATGCAGCAGTCCACTATATTTCTTTATATCAGAGAAAAATTTAGACAAGGAATGTTTTAAAAGCCTTTCGCAATAGCAACAAAAAACAACAAACACTTAAGACTATATCTAGTAAATAATGCATATGATTATTTTGGAGAAATTTTTCAAACTTTAAAAAATATTTTTAAGGGACCAGCAGTTAGCATAATGGCTATGTTGCTGGACTCCCACATAGTCGACCGTGGTTCAAGTCCCGGATCCGGTGGCTTAAACTCACGCTGGGCGCGTGTGCGTGCGTGCCCAAGATCCCAAGAGGAGAATGGAGGAGAAGGGATTGCAGAGTGACCATCCCCCCTGGGGGGTGATTTCCTGCTTTCTGTCTCTCTGTCTCTCTCTGTCTGTCTGGCGAGCGCACACGCCCTATAGCAAAAACCTCTCAAAAAAAAAAAAAAACAGTAAAAAAATATATATATATTTTTAAGAAAGGACTATACAAATGGAAAAATATAGTATGGTCCTGAAACAAGACATAATGATGTAAGACATCAATTTCAATTCTATTTATATAAAATCAAAATAAAATCCCAACAGGATTGTTTTGGATGAATGTAAAATTTATATAAAAGATCAAATGGTAAAAAAACAGTTAAGCATTTCTTAAGCATTAATTAGGGTGAAAATACTTATTAGATATCAAAACTTTTTTAAAATTATGATGAACAAGATAGTGTCACAGAGGAAGAACACTGGACAATTTTTAATTAAACTAAAGAGCTCAGAAATAACAAAATCCATGGAAAAAGAGAATGAGTTGAAATGTATTGCAGACAAATAAAGAATTGTAGTACTATTCAATAAATAATACTGAAACTGGAGCATTCATGTGGAAAAACAGAAATGGATCTCTACCTCATAATATAAACAAGAATAATCCCAAATGGATTACAGACTTAAATATGAAAGACAAAACCTTAACATTTTAGAGAAATATGTAGAAGAATAATTTTATAAGCTTATAGTTATGGAAAACTTTTTTAAGACTCTAAACATGTAAACTTGAAACTATTGTTACAAGCTAGCAAGAAAAAGATAACTCAAAAGAAAAAATAAGCAAAGACATGGATAGATATTTCACAGGAGAGGAAATACAAGTGACCAATAAAAATGTGAAAAGAAATACTAAACTTTGTATTATTGAAATAGCATTTCACAGTACAATGACTGACAAAAATGTTTAAACCTTAGCACAGTGAGACTAATTCAAAAAAAGTTCTCTTTCATTCTTGGTCAGTATATAAATAGGCTCAATCTCTAGAAAACAATTAAGCCTCACCCATGAGTGTTAAGATGAATTTGTGTTTGTTTTACAACAGCCATTTCATTCCAAAAGCATATGTCCTAGACCACAGTGCACATACACTGAATTACATAGAATATGAATGTTCACTACAACTCTGTTAATATTATTTAAGAGATTACTGACAACCCAAAAGTCCAGTAAGAGGAGAATTATTTAAAAAGTGACAGTCCATAAATACGATATTATTCATTACTGAAAAATGAATAAACCTCAGTTGTATGCACTAATGAGAATGAACATCAAAAATATATAGTGTGCAAAACCAGTAAGTCACAGAAAAACAGGTACAGTATAATTCCATGCATGAAAGCTTCACAATCAGGCAAAACTAGCCTATTTCCTTTTAGGATATATTTATAGGTGGAAAATGATTTTTTTTTAAAAAAAAAAGGGGCATGGAAATGATTAATAGAAAATTCAAGCTAGTAATTATTACCTCTGGTGGACAGAAGGGGATAAATTAGAACATACAGAGAGTCATAGATGTTAGTAAGTTTCTATGTTCCTAAGCTGGCTGGTGGAGTCATAAACATTTATTTTATTATTATTATTATTATTATTAATATACTCAGTTACATTATATCTATGTTCATATATGTGATATATTTTGTTTTTAATTGAAGTTCATGTAGTCAATGTATGACATATTTTTTGAATTTTTAAAAAATAGCTTGGGAGCCCATCATATTCTCCCTCCTCAGCATAGTGATACTGTAGTAATGTAGGTACTCATCATCAGGGACTCTGCTGGAACAGATAACAGCACAGCAGCAAGAAATGCATCTACAATTGCATAGTTATGCTAGTTTAGACATAGTGAATCCAATCATTTAACATATTGAACAAACAAGGGTACAAGAGGGATTAGTAAACTGAATGAGGAGGGACCCCTTAGCTACTCCTGAATTCATGTGGAAAAACAAACATTGCTTAAACTATTGGAATGTTAGGGAACAGAAGAAATGCCATGCTTCTAGAACACCTTGGATTTATGAACTCTGAATGAATGACTACAGGGAAAATGGCAAAATGCCTGACCTCTTGTTTTCCTGTTTGAAAATGACAGGAGGTCATTAGATGGATGTGTGACCTGATGAATGTGTTCTTTAAAGTCCAAGGTGTTCTAGGAGAATGGTGTTTCTGCTGTTTCCTAACACAGGAAATATGTTTTAGAACATTCAGGTTTCAGTGATATTGCTATCAGGGGCTCAATACAGAAATTATTATTATTTTTTTAAGAGGTTTATGCTACAGGGCGTGTGCGCTCACCAGACAGACAGAGAGAGATAGAGAGACAGAAAGCAAGAAATCACCCCCCAAGGGGGCATGGCCATGCCACAATCCCTTCTCCTCCGTTCTCCTCTCGAGATCTTGGGCACCCACGCACACGTGCCCGGCGTGAGTTTAAGGCACCGGGTCTGGGATGCGAACTGCGGTTGACTACATGGGAGTCCAGCAACATAGCCATTACACTAACTGCTGATTCCCAGAAATTATTATTTGCTTTGGGTCTGTAGTACACTATACACTACAGTGATCTAAAGAAATGTTAAGTGTGTGAATGTAACTAAATCAAACATAAATATTTTTCACATTGAGTTCCGTAGCCATTACAGGTTTTCTGAATCAGTATGTGCTTCCTCTTTTAAAACAAACTTCACAAGACCATCTGGATTTGAAAAAGTGAAAGTCTATGTAGGCCATTTTGAATTCTGATGTTCTTGTTAAGTGCTAAAATTGGCAACATATTACAACACTTCTTAAGTATGTTCTGGAATTATTAACATATTCTCCTGGAAACTAACCTTCTTCCAGGAAGCCTCTTTATCTCAGGAGAGCAAGCCCTTCTGTTTCTTCAACAACTACCAGATGAGACCTATATTCTTGCCCCCAAGAATTGGTAGTAATTGATCACTGAGATGGTTAAAAAGAACTATATGGTTTTGTGAAATAAAGGACAAGTAAAGTATGACTTTATTTGGACATTTTTTCTTCTAATGAACTTTTCAAACTTTTTTGTTTGGTATCATTCCAAAAATTATAAATTAAGAGGAAATGTGTGTTGTCTCCCAAAGCGCAGTTGAACTTTGTTCAGAATGCTTAAGAAAACATCCGGTGGGATGTTTGCTGATGGAGCTATGTCAACTCATCTTCAAGATTCTCTGCTAAACCAGTACAACAGTTATGAGTCCAAATTCCATGAATATTTTAGTATCACTGAGATCTCATCTCTCGGTGGCGACAGAGTAGTTTTAACCAGCTCCTGATGGAAGCCTGAACATGTTGTTTATTCAAGAGTAAACTGAAGGTTAAAGGATAACATAAAATTATAAGACTTAGGGGTAAGGCATAAGAACTAAACACAAAAGAGATTTTCAGCAAATAAAAGGTGTGTGTGTGTGTGTGTGTGTGTGTGTGTGTTTCATTCTTCCATTGAAAAGCATTTAAATAATGAATAGTTAATAAGCAAAAATGCCTAAGATGATCTCTAAAGACAAGAGCTGAGCCATAGAAAATTATGGTAGTTCCCAGATGAGATGAGGTTATTCTTTGGTCCAGAGACTCTGTCCTCTCTTTTCCTCAAGTCCTGTTCTCCTCCAGGATTGCAGTAGCAGACATTGTGAAAAACATTCAGAGACAGGAACAAAGGTCACAAATGTGTGACTCTATAAAGGGAGGAATTCCAAAGGAGATTACTCAGATAGTTCTTGTTCTTCTGATCATTTAATCAAATTATATGTAAGAAATTACATAGTTACAGGCATTCTAAACACAATCTTGATTTCTTTTTCTTAATTTCATTCTCTTTAGCAATTAGTATCGAGAGCCTTTTATGAGCAAGCCTTCTACTGGGGACTAACTACAACCAAATTCAAATGTAATTCTGAAACTTTAAACACTATACACAAAAAAGGAATTCATACACTTATTCATAAGTAGTTATTGACCACCTACTATGTGCTAAGCCAGGGCTCCACACTGGAGGATATGGTCATCACCCATGTGGATGTTCCAGTCTAATGAGATGAGAAATTACTGTAACCTTGAATATTGTCGCAGAAATATGTAATCATTTATTACAAACACTATGCCAGGTTAGTTTGTAGTGGATGGCTCTTGATCTAGGCTGGATATCAGAGAAAGCCTCCATTGGAATTTCTGGTTGGTGTTATATCTAAGGATGCATAGACATTAACTTAGCAAGAGATTGAAGGTATACAATCAGTTCTGGGTATTTAAAATTAGTAGCTATACAATCAGTTCTGGGTATTTCAGCATTAGAAATAAAGGTAGACTTTTTGTTTCAGGAGAATTGTAAAATACGTTCAGTAGAGTCACTCATCTGAATGGGCCAGATTGAATGTGCTCTAGGCTGAGAAAGACTAGCAGTTCCCCATATAGCAGCTCACTCTTAGGTCTAACCATACCTCTAGGAAGGGTTGGCAGCCAGCTATGTGGAAGGATGTGTGACGCTCTATCAGACCAGGTGATATGACCAATATCATGACACATCGTAATCTTCCCAGTGTACATTTATTTTATCATATTTAAACATTTATTTATTTATTTATTTATTTATTTATTTATTTATTTATTTATTTATTTATTTATTTATTTATTTATTTATTTATTTATTTATTTATTTATTTATTTATTTATTTATTTATTTATTTATTTATTTATTTATTTATTTATTTATTTATTTATTTATTTATTTATTTATTTATTTATTTATTTATTTATTTATTTATTTATTTATTTATTTATTTATTTATTTATTTATTTATTTATTTATTTATTTATTTATTTATTTATTTATTTATTTATTTATTTATTTATTTATTTATTTCATGAATGAGGCAGACAGAAAGAGAGAGAGGTACCCTCCATGAGGTCTTCAGGATGAGATCCTACCCTCAGCCTCAGCCATCCAGAATCACACGCACAGGCCTGACAAGCACAGGGGAACCTTGATAGCGGACTTTCCCATAAATATCTCAAGTGTCATATTACAACTGTGTCACTGCAACAGGCCCTCATTCCATATTTCTAATAGCTAGAGGTTCCTTCCATCAATGTCATTCCTTTGGATTACATAACTTCAATAAATATAGGGAACTGTCACCAGAAAGCCACTAATCATGACTTAAGGCCTTGAGTGATTTGGCCCTGATCTTATCCTAGTGCCTTCTCCATCTTCCATTTCTCTCCCTGCACCCCCACCTCCATCCTCAGTATAGCCCAGCCACTTTAGCATCTCACTTTGTCTAATGCTCTTGCACACCTTGGGGTCTTCATGGGTATGTTTTCCCTTCCTGGTGTGTTTTCTTCATTTCCACCTTTTTCTAGATGATTACCATCTTTAATGTATATCTTAATATTACTCAATTGTATTTTCTTTAGGAAAGCTTCCTGACTTTCCAAGCCAGGCTACTCTCTCACTTAATACTGAGTTAACAGTCTATACTTCTGCTTCTCCACGTTGATCACAATTGAAATTAGTTAAACCAAATCATTAACATTTAATATCTGTCTTTCTCACTGGTATAAAACTAAGTTTTACAGCAGCAAAGTTATATATGTTTTATTCTTGACCTTATTTGCAATAACTAGCACATAATGGGCACATAATAACTACTGAAAGAAGGAAAGGGGAGTGGGATGGAAAGAGAAAGAGAGAAAAATCACATATGGTCCAGGAAGTTTGTCTGCCCACTACCTTTCCCTTATAAGCTATATGCACCACTCCCAGTAGATGCAGGGAGACTAGTTCAACCCCTGGGTATGTGACCAAGTCTCTCCATACCTCTAGTCACTGTGACTTATTCACAGGAAGCATGTGGTTCATATTTATTCATTTGTTTGATTAGCTAGAGGACATGTGCACTCGTGTACTTGCCAGACAGAGAGAGAAAGAGGGAGAGGAAAATGCATCCCTCATATAAAATGCTTACTCTGCAATCCCTTTTTCTCCATATCCTCATCTTTTCAGGATCTGGTGCACACAGACACACACGCCTAGCACGTTTCTCAAGACACCAGGTCCAGGACTTGAATTGGCCATGTGAGATCTGACTGCCTTAACCACCAGCCAACAAAGCTGGCATCAAACTGGGCCAATTAATGTTCTTTTTCAGATCTGTTTTCCAAGAGGTATTAAAACAGATGTTTTTGTTTCCTCTGAAACCACAGATGAAAAGAAAAGCAAATAAGATTTGTAGTCATTTTCATTTGCCACATGAAAGAAGTACTCAGCAGCAGAAAAGAATCAGGTCAAAACTCAAAATGCATCAAATTGAGACATGTAAAAGACTGTCAAAACAGATTTTGGGAGCAAGAGAGGTAGACTTTGTGCCCCTGATCCAGTCATGCTCCAAGGCTTGGCTCTTTTCCCGTTGAGTTTTCAGTCACACAAGTCAATCTATTATATTTGCTTTCAATTTAAGTGAGTTTAAGTTTCGTTTCTGTTACTTGTAGGGGGTAAAGAAGACCTTTTCACTTAATATTATGTAACATCTTTAAACAAGGCAAAGCCCTGTCTGACTTTTTTGAAGAAGATACTTCATTTGAAAACAGATCTGTCTTATCCAGAGAATATCTGAGATATGAATGTAATACATTCTGCATTGTCTTGTACAACTCTCTGGAAGTCACATAAAGATTCCTTATACAATTGTATTATAAATTCAAATACTAAATTTAGGATAAATGATTTTAAAAGTTGCTATTGCTGTTGTTAATATGTATACCTATGATGTAACCTGAGAGTCCAATTGCTATGTCACAGGAGCAAATTCATAGAAGAGCAGGGTTCTCACTTAGGAGCAACTTTCCCCTCAACTAACAAATACAGAAGTGAGTGGTTTGAAACAAAAATTCTACGTGAAAACTGAACCCTCTTCTCAATATAAATTAATGTTTGTTTTCACAAAAGCCCAAGTGCTGAGAGCAGTATCCAGTAAATGAAAGGCACCTAGTAAAGATTTGGTTACTGACAGATGAATGAATCAATGAATGACCTAATAGTAGCTGTGAATTCTTTCTAAGGCACAGACACACTGAGGAAAGAAATTGAGGGAATATAATTTCAACATAAGCTACACAGCTCTTGCCCAACAGGTGTGAAATTCAACCTGAACTGCCACAAGAGGTGAACTAGGGACTAATTGTTACACAGTAAACAAATTACGTATTGAGATTAAGAAGGCCTGAGCTTGGGGAACCAACAGTTAGTGTAATGTCTATGTCGCTAGACTCCCATGTAGTCGACCACAGTTCGCGTCCCGGACCCAGTGGCTTAAAACAAGCCGGGTGCGTGTGCTTGCGTGCCCAAAATCCCGAGAAGAGAATGGAGGAGAAGGGATTGCGGCGTGGCCAACCCCCTGGGGGGTGATTTCTCGCTTTCTGTCTCTATGTCTCTCTCTGTCTGTCTGGCAAGCGAACGTGTCCTATAGCGAAAACTTCTTCAAAATAAAAAGAAAGAAAAAGAAGGCCTGAGCTTGCAGCTTAGCTCTACTACTTATCCACTACCAGACAGTTGCCAGAAAAACAATAACCAAAAAATAGAATGCAGAATTCAACTTGACAGTAAAGAGAGTGTAGGAATCCAATAAAATTTTCTTTGAAAGCACACAGACACACACATTGCTTACACACAGCAGAAGTAGGGCATGAGTTCACAAATAGGTTATAATTTAATTTAGTACAATGGACTCCACAATGCCTCATGGACAGTACTAAAATAAATGTCCCAAAATTCTAATTGTGGTTCTAGGAGGCTGGGTTTCAGATGCAAGTCTCTAACTGAGAAGTAGCTATGGTAGACCCTGAGTTTGTGGACTGACAACCTCAGTGTGCTGAGGGAGAAACTCTTCTTTCTGCATGTGGGCTGAGTCTAGGAAGATTGGAGACCAGCATATGGCATAATGGTTATGTTGCTGGACTCCTACAGAGTTGACCATGGTTTGAGTCCCAGACCTGGTGGCTTGAAACTCAAGCTAGGTGCATGTGCATGGGTGCCCAAAGTCCCAATGGAGTAATGGAGGAGAAGGGATTGTGGCACAACCATCCCCCCGTGTGTGTGGGGGGAAGGGGATGATTTGTCACTTTCTCTCTCTCTCTGTCCAGGGAATGAATGCACCCTATAGCAAAAATATCTCTCTCAAAAAAAAAAAAAAAGTCTAAGAGGATTTAGCAATAAAAATAAAATTCAATACTTTGTATTTTTGTATTAAACATGTTAAATTCAGAATACTAGATACATATATAATATATGGTTTATAATTTTTAAAGATTAAGAAAATGTGGCATTAATTTTATAATTTTTCAGTGAAAGTCATGGAGGTGTAGGAGGGAGGAAATCATTAGAAAATTTAAATTAGTTAAGAATATTGGAATGTCTGAGAATTTGATTATTATATTGGTAAGTTTAATGTATTAAATTAATGAGTTCTGTCATTTATTAGCTGTGTGACCTTGAGCAAGTTATTCAACAACTCAATGTCTCAGTGTCCTTATCTGTAAAATACAAATCAGAATAGTTATATAGCTCATGGAATTGTTAAGAGAATTACACAAATTAATATGCATAGAAAGCTTGGATCAGTGTCTAGCATAGAGTCAGTAATAAAGACAAAAAATGTCAGTTGTAGGAGCCTGGAATAGTTTCACAGTTTAAGGTTGTTAAGTCTACCCTATCATTTGTTTGAATTATATAAGAGGATCAAATTATTAAATGTGTAAGTGTAAACTAATTAAAGGAATTTAATTAGTGAAAATTAAATGCCATTGATTTAAGATGTTTTAGTCTGTTGAAATGAAGTTAACTGATTGTGTTTGATACAAATAAAATTATTTTATTTTTACATTATGTATAGTAGATAAATTGATAAAATAAATATCAAGAACTATATGCCAAATTGAAAATCTAAAAGAAAGCTGAGTTTTAAAATTCCCTCCAATTTAATAAATTGAATAGTAATTTAAATCTAAAGTAACTACAAAGAGTTACTTTACTCAAATTTACTTGTACCAGCAGATGGCATGGAGCAGTTGGATCCCACGTGGTCAAATATCAACTGTGCAGTTGGAGACCTGGACCTGGCAGCTTGAAAAATTACACCAGAAGTGTGTGCGTGTGTGTATGTGTGTGTGCCTAAAAGTCCCAAGAAAAGAATGGAGGAGAAGGGATTGTGGCATGCTGGGGAGTGATTTCTCATTTTCCTCTCTCTCTCTCTCTTTCACTCTCTCTCTCTACTAAGCATAGGCATCATATAGCAAAATCTTAAAAAAAAATTCACACTGAGAAATACCAGCTTATATTAGTCAGTGTCCAGGCAAAAGAGAATAATGCATTTAAGAATTTATCAAATTACCATCCAATATGTTAGAGGAAACAACAAATACCAAGAATCGCTCCAAGAATCAGAGAGATTATTTGGAGGTTAGTAAACCTTTTTAAATTTATACACCCTAGATTTTTCAACATTATTTTGTCATGAAACATTTTGTTTATTTATTATTTATTCAACACAAACATTTTGAACTGTAAGCTCTAGACCACCAGTGAATTTATAAGTCAGTGACTTTTGGGCGTCAGAGATGGTAACTCTCCTCTTAGACAGGAGCAAAGTGGACAGGTTCCTGAAAAGCAAAGGGTAGATCCAGCAGGTGAAGGGGAGAAGTAAAGTTAAGGAAAAGTACTGAGGCAATTTTTCCATGGACACCTTTTCTGGCCATACCTGTTTGTTTGTTTATATGTGAGAGACAGAGAGGCAAAAAGAGGAAAGCACCTCAGACAGGGCCTCATCATGCCACAATCCCCTCTTCTCAGTCTTCCAGCTCTTCAGGTCCCTGGGTGGCCACACCTTGGTGTGTTTCTCAGTCCAGTTCCCAGGATCAAACCTGCTCGTGCCTATGTGGATTCCAGGATTATAGGACACTTCATTACCACTGTGCCATATTGGCTGGGCCCTTGATCATTTTTAATTGGTTGTTTTAATAATGAGTTATTTTATAGGTTGGTATATGGAACTGCTAATTATTTGCCTGATGCTGCAAAATTCTGATGGATGTGAGTCAGACTCTCATAGCAGAATCCAGGGATGTCTTCCTCTTCCTGAGTGCTTTTCTGATATCTGTTCTTTCATATCCTGCATGTTCATCTCTTGGGAGTCTGTGGACATGCCGACATTTGCCCTGCTCAAGTACTCACTGGTTATCTTAGCATAGATCTTGAAACCTTTTGCTTCTCAAATATTAAGCACGTTCAGGGAAGGTAAGATTTTTGTTTGATTGTTCACTTGACGTCCTCAACCCATTTCCTGCCCAGATGTCTTTCACACTCCCAAACCTGGAAGTTGTCACTTGCATCTTCCTGTGGAAGCTTCACAAGGGTGTGTGAGTGGTGTTTATCTCCTGCCTAGTCATACTCTCTTTCATCAGGACCCTCTTGGACACATAGATGTGGGTGTGCTGTTTTCTGTAGCATCACATTTTACATAGAATTTTGGCCACCATTTGTGTTTCGCAAATAAAATTATCTTTCTCTCTCTTTCTCTCTCTCTCTCTCTCTATCTGTGTGTGTGTGTGTTTATGTGTATGTGTGTTCTTTGAAACTGCTCTAATTAGTTATTGCTGTGCTTTTGTATAGCTGAGGTTAGCCAGAGGAAAAACATGGCCAAAAAAAAAAGGCTGTCTGAAGAATTTTTGTTTCATGTCTGTTTTTTTAAAGTATTATGAAAACAAAGACGAAATTCTGTTTAAAAAAATACAAGAAATAAGAGGCTGTTAGAATATTTATTGGAGAACTTCACATTAGAAATTGAATATGGCTTCCATAAAGACTCTAGCTGAGTGAGGCAAACCAGGATATGAAGGAGAGACAATGTATGTCTCTACTTAATATATACCAAGTGTCTGCACTCTATGACTGAAACTGATTGACTAAAGGTTGTACAAACACAAAATATGGGTGTGAATGCCAGATGTGGTGTGTGTGGAGTGGGGCCTAATGTAGGACGTTTGGAGGAGAGATACAGAGGCATAGCATTGATGGAATGGGGAGGCATGATGTTATCGGTTGAAGATATTTTGATCAACTGGACTGGGGAAAAATGTTCACATATTGAAATGTTCACATTGTAAGCTAAATAATGTGATTGAATGTATCAAAAAAATTAAAAAATAAAATAAAAATAAAATAAAAAGGCTCTAAACAAAACTGTTCTAAATGGTTTTTTGGAGTCACCTTAAAGGTTTGATTCGGGAGATATCAATCCTGAGATTTACATGCATGAGGAATATAAACAAGAAAACAAAATACAGATCCTTGGTCAAAATTATTCTGGATTCCAAACAATCTATGAGGCAAAATCTTTTTGTTAACATCTATCACACATACTCATCTATTATAAATTGCACATTCTCAGTGGGGATGGTTATCGACTCCCATGTGGCCAAAATTGAATCTTAAAGGGTTAGAAAATAATTTAAACATTACAATAGATTGTGATTGCATATAAACAGAGGTATACAGTATATCGATGGTATTAAAATTTCATGGAAGAGGGGAAGATAATTAGGAAAAAAGGTCTAAAAAGTTTCATTGTTAGGAGAATAATAAATTGAGAAACAATAATCTAAACTAAGATTTCTGATGAATTGATAAAATTCTTAAAAGTTCATTTCTTCAATATTATCAGCCCTCATTCTGAAGTTTATTTGTCACAATCAGATCCCACCCCTTATGTAAACCTTGCTATTTTGATGTTGAAAAGTTGTCATTTCTCATTGTCATGCAATTTTTTGTGTTTCTTAGATGACATGTTGTGAGAAATTCAAAATTGCATTTTCCAATTTTTCATTTCACTGAACCCAAAATTGACCTTCGTATTGGCCTAAAAAAGCCTACATGGTTGCATTACAGTGCCACATGTCACCACTTATAATTTGTAAGTACTTGTAGCTTGCAAGAACTCATAATTTTCGTGCCCACTCAATCTTCAATATCCAAATCTGGCATCACCCCCCCTCCTTTTTTTTAAGTCTAAATAGAGCTTCAAGGTCTAGAGAGTAATTATTCCTTCTTCTGGATGCCAGCACCGAGTACATATGTCAATTATTACAGTAACCACACTGCATCATAATGATTTGTGTCTGTAGTCATCTCACCTCTACACTGAGAACTCCCAGTGGGTAGAAAGCAATTCTTTTTCCATTTAACTATTCCTAGGCCTTAAATGCTAACTAGTAGATAGAATATGATATTGAGCTCCTTGATACTTGGGGTTTAATGTGCAAAGACTCTTGCAGTCCAAGGAAATGACAAGAAGTCATAATTAAGCATTTCTTTTGATATTCACTGTACTTACACAGAAAAGACATCTCAGTTAAAAAAGCCTCCGTGTCCAAAATGCAACAATCACAATCCTGCAACGGTTATTTGCAAGTGGCTTTGCTGCTGTTTTACTCATACTACAAACATTCTAAATCAAATTTATTTTCTTTTTTCCTTATCCCCATTCCTCTTTCTTTCCTTTCATTTTAAATAACGGCACCAAAATTCACCGGTGCCCAAACCAGAATCTTGGACGTCAGACTTGCTTCATCCTAATCTCTACACCATGTCTCTTTCTTTCCTATCGTGTTAATATTTCCTTCTTTCCTCAACTTCTAGTGTGACAGAAACATTATAAAACTAGACCCCTTCACTGACTAAACCATTAAGCTTGCTGTGAGTACAAAGGCATTGTTTACTTCAGGCACTTCAGTGGGGAGAAGGTACTGGTAGTTGTAGTGCTGCAGTCCAGTAATGTCTGGAAAGCAATGTATGATGATTTCAGAATCCAACTGCAACTACATTTATTGCACACAGAAAAGAAAAACACAGCAAAAAAGAGCATATTCGCTGGACTACTTCTGTGGTAATAAAGGATTTTTTAATCAAAGGCCCACTCATTGCTAATCTATTCCTAAGACTTCTCCAGAAAATGTAACATCACAAACACACACAAAATTTAAATAATTATATATTTTATTTTATATCTCCCTTTTTTAATTTGCTACAGGGCACATGCACTTATCAGTGAGAGTCAGAGAGAGAGAGAGAGAGAAACTGAGAAAACAAGCTGCCAGGTCTTGGATTAGAATCGCGATTGGCCATGGGGCAAGTCCAGTGCCACAACCACCACACCACCTGCTGGCCCATATCACACAACTTTTAATGACTCTATCCCATTCTTGTCTATATGACTATTTCATTGTGCAAATAGCATTTTTAATCTTTAACTTTTTATTTTATTTCTACTTTATAATTTCTTATTTACATTTAATTGTACATATTTGTGAGGCACAATATAGATTTTCAATGAATGCATGCATGCAGTATGTGGTAATAAAAGCAAAGATAATACCATATTTATAGTTTTCAACCAACCACATGACATTGAGATATGATTGGCAATGTCTGTTTTTTCACTCAGCTGTGGTATGTCATTCCACAACCCATTTTCCCCATTATGCATAGTACTTGAAAGAATATTGTTTTTTAAGATTATGTAACATAAATCTTAACACACATCACTGATTTTTTTCTTTCAAACATTCCAGAAAGTCAAATTGTTGAGTCATGGATCACGAGCATTTTTAAGTCTTTTAATGGGTCCTGTTGATTTTGCTCCAGAAGAATTGCATCAGTTCACCACAAAATATATTAAAGGCCATATTTTAAAACCACAGAGAGGCTGAATCTTCACAACAGGGCACAGATGTGGTCCTGACACTACACTGCACCATATAGAATGACTTGGTATGGGGTCATAAGGACAGTTTTATTCATGGAATAGATTGAGCAAAGTTATGAAGTAGCTCATAGCAACAGCTTTGATTTAGGGTTCAAACCACTAACAAATATTTATGTCTACCGCATATGCTGGTCACACCAACACGTTTTATTTTTCCCCAGCCAGGTTAGTACCATCACTTTCAGGATTATGTTTGAATCCTGTAGGACAGTATGAACAGAGGGTAAAAAAAGAAAAGAAATGAAAATACACACAGAATCTCTCCAAATGAAGACTCAGAACTGTGATTCTAAAAGTCAACTTGGCAAGTTAGGCCTGTCTCTATCATTGGTCTCTGCATCTACATGGCAAATAAAATTTAATCCCTCACTGTAAAAAGATTTAAGGAACTAAGGTCTCATCAGCCATTCCTTCCTCAGAAATAACATAACAAAGTAGAAGTCTGGGACTATATAGAGCCAATGTTTTCAGTGGTCAAAGCATTTCACACAGGCAGCAAATGTAATCATCTGTTAATGCTATATAATACTGTCATTATCTCTATAGTACAATTCAGGTTACCTCATAACACATCTTATTCTAATAGACAGAAACATGTTTTCCAATTTTCTCTCTGCTCTTGTTCCTCATAATGAGAGAAAACATCCAAAAGCGGATATCTGACTTATGGGAGAGTTAATGTCACCTTCAACGTATGGCCTATGGGTCCTTTTGGGCTAGATTTGGCATTCTAATAGAAAATGGGTAGTGTGACACTGCTGACAGTAACTGGACCTCAAGCTATAGAATCTATCAGGCCAGTCATCCTGTACGACTCAATTTATAGGCAAAACCCATAAAATTTTACAGTCAGGAAAGAAACCTTCAAAGAGTTTCATCTCTTCAAAGGATCAATTTTCATAATTAAGCCTGCAATTTCCAGCACCAGAATATATTTAGTGGGAATGCAGCCTGGTGATTATCTGCACAAAATAAGCAGCTCTCAACACAAAAAGGAATTTGCACGTGCACAATTCTGTTTGTATAAGCAATCTCCAACTTTACACACGAGGCCATATATTGCTCCGACATAGCTCCTTAAAATGCTGGAGCCACTGTGATTAGCTGGTTGGTATTCACCTAAAGTCATTAATTAGAGTACAGGGGCTGACCTAAGGGCAAATTTAAGTTCCTTACTATCTTAGAGTTAAATATGTGTGTCCTAAAAACAGAGTAATTTAAACACTGCTAGTTTTAAAAATGTTCAAGGAGAAATACTCAAGAAATCCAATCTCCATTATAATGTTTTCCTATGGTGATTCTTTTCAAGTCTCAATTTAAAAGCATCCAATACTCAAAATTCCAAATCTATAAATAATTGCTCCTGTTTGCCCTTCTGAATGACCTGCAGAAAATGTTGCTGTGAACACCTACAAATGCTTACAGAAAATGTGTTGTGTGAAAACTGGAAAAAAGGATTTAGTGATGAAAAGCCCGAAATCAAGAGGAATGGTTAATTTCAAAGAATGGCTATTGGCAGATGTGGTCTCAGGATGTATTGAACAGAGTGCTTCTAAGCCTATGCAGGACACCAGCATGGTCTTAGCCCTTCATTCTGTCGAATTCCTTTGCATTTCAAAAAATCAGTGTTGCATTTTGAAAAGCATCTTCATAGTGCAAAACAAACAAAAACCCTTAGGGTTTCCATTCTTTAAGTCTTCTTTTGTAGGGACTACATAAGACGAAACAAACAAAATTGCTTTTTCATCTTTTGAGACACTTTATAAATGTACATTCTCCTGTAGTATTGCCTATAAAGCCTAAATTATTCCTTGGGTCCATTCTTATCATATGAGAACTTGGCATCTTGCATGAAAAAAAAAAAAAATTAAAGTTATCCAGACTTAAAATGAACAACTTTATTTTCCTGCTAAAAACAAGGAAACCAGTACTCCAAATGTACATAGAGAGCATGTACTTTTTTAAATGTCTGTGGAAATGACTGACTGAAAGACCTAGCATAGGCACTGACATTTAGATCAACAACCTAAGCAATGGTGAATTAGGAGCAGGAGGGACGGTACAGGGGAATAATAAGCCTTTTTGAAACTTAAAATAACTCTACAATGAAGGGGGGTGGAATATTTTCTTAGAAAGCAGTTTTATTTAATAGTTTCTTTAAATTTTAGTGACAGATAGGACTGTTCACAAAGCAGATTAAAAAGAGATAAATGAGAAAAAGCAAATATAATAGCTAACAGGACAGACAGCAAAATTTATCATTGGTAATAAGTACAGTTCATGAATCAAGATGTTAACCCTCTCTATCATGTAGAAAACAAATAGTGTGACTGATCTATTAATTCTGAAATGAAGCAAGAGCATTTCATGCATCTTCCCAAGATATCTCTAGTATACTTTTCTTCTAAGTAGCCAACGACAAATTGTGCAATGAACATTCGAAACAATGGGGATTATTTTTTTTTGCATGAAGTAAAATAAGTGTGTGAAGGATAATATGAGAACACTAAGAAAGGAAAAATGAAACAAAACATAGTCTTAATGTAGAAGGCAGAAAAGGGTAGATGGTACAGAAAGACAGATTTCATAACAACATAATCTAAGAACACTTTACAAGTGCAGTTGGCTAACAATTAAATTGACTCCTTACAAAGTTGTGTGTTTCTTGGCACATAGGTTCTACGGAAGTTTTAGCAGAATCCAAATGATTTTTCTCCAAGGAAGTCATGTAACAGCATCTTGTATTTCATGTGCTGCATATTTATTGAGTGTCTATTATATACCAAGCATGTTGAATTATTACAACCATGTGTTGCTAGAAAAACGAATCTAGTTTGTATCATACCTGTCACTGCTGAATGCCACATCCTACTGGGACTTGACCACTCCTACCCGTAAACTGTTGCCAGTGCTGGGCGTGCTGAGCTGCCAGTGCAATACCAGGCACTTCAAGTCCTGCCTCTAAAGCCTCCGTATGAGATATGTCAAGGAACTGGCAATTTTCTGGGCCACAACTCAAACTAAATAATCATATCAAGACCATACTGCGTGTCTAGACAGAGCTCTTGACACCACTGATGCTGTCTATTGTCTTTTTTCCCATTCGTCCTCTGTCTTATTTGTTTTTTAAACCTAAGGTTATGGCGACCATATGTTTACATAGCCTAGTATTGATCTATCCTTATTGTCCTAATGCAATAATTAATAGAGTCTACTTTTACTCTCAAACCATCCCAGTTTGAATAAATTGTCTTGCCACCTTCCTGTGGACCACCACATCAAGAAATAACTGTAAGGAATCCTCACTTTGCATGGTACTGTTAACAAAAACATGCAAGTCAAAATTGTTCCTTTCTGTATACAGAGAAACTGTATAAAATGATGCAACCATTTTGGCATGCACAAGTGTCATTTAACACAATGGCATGCAAAATGAAAACCAATGTACTTGCTACACTTTTTGTTTTATTTTTTTTTTTTTAGAGAGAGCTTTTTTTACTACAGGACACATATACTCTCCAGCGAGAAAGAAAGAGAGATAAAGCAAGAAATTATCCCCCAGGGAAGATGGCCATGCAGCAATCCCTCCTCCTCCATTTATTTGGGAGGGATTTTTGGCATGCACAAACATATTCCTGGTCCAGACTTGAACCACTGTCGGCCATGTGGGAGGCCACGCCTTAACTACTATGCCACCTGCTGACCCTGCTACATATTATGACAGACACTTCTGAAGCAATTATTTCTGACTAGTTGGCGTTGTAGGTCTATCATTTCTTTCTTTTTTTTTAATTTTCTTTTTATTATTATTTTTTCATTTCATTTTCTTTCATACATTCAATCACATTATTATTTGTCTTACAAAATGGATATTTCAACAGGGGAATATTTTTCAATAGTACTATTGATAAAACTACAAAATATCTTCAACAGATAATACCACACCTCTTTGTGCCATTAATGCTTCTTATATGAGATATTGTCCATGAAACAATAAGAAAAGATTTTTCCATTTAGGATGCTCAATAGTGGGCCTCACGCCACAACTATTATTTTGCAATTGACCTCATAGCCTGAAAAAACGAACTGGAGCCCCAGGTCCTTCCTTGGATTCAGTATAGTTAGCAATACCAGCTGATTTCCCAGTATTAAATAATCCCATGTCTACAAAACTTTGGCCCTCTCAGATACCTACAAACTTCTCTGGATATGCATCTAAGTCAATTCAAATTGTATAATGCTATTAGCTATGTTTAATGCTGTGTCTTATTAGTTAATAAATGGTTTCCTCTATAAAAAACTGACCTGAAAATGATTCGATGTGTGTAACATATTTAAGGGATATTCCAATACAACATTCAGACTTTTCTTGTAGAAATCCTCGGTCTACAGAGATCTCAGTGATCGCAATTGCTAAACTAACCCTAGGTAATGTACTATTATCATCTGAAGAGTAGAGTTCCTGAGTATAACTTGTTCCATTCACTTATAAACATCTCTGTCTGCCTTTGGGAGCATCGGATTCCCTAGAATGAGAGAACCAAAGTTTCTGAGGTCTTAGCAAAACTCCAGATGCTCTAGATTTTGTCTCCCCAATCTTTTTTTTCTTTTTTAAGAGTATTTTTGCTAAAGGCCACGTGTGCTCACCAGAAAGAGAGGGAAAAACAGAGAGATAGAAAGTGAGAAATCACTCCCCAGGGAGGATGGCCATGCTGCAATCCCTTCTCCTCCATTCTCCTCTCGGGATCCTGGGTACACACGCATACACACACACACGCGCCCGGCATGAGTTTAAGCCACCGGGTCTGGGACTAGAACTGCGGTTGACTACATGGGAGTTCAGCAACATAGCCATTACGCTGTTGGTTCCTGTCACCCCAATCTTTATGTTCTACTCCTAAACTGTTTCTAAAGGGACTCTTAGTCAAAACAGTAAGAGGAGTCCCTCTCCCCACTTCTTTTTTAAATTTTTTTAGAGATTTTTGCTGTAGGGTGCACATGCTTGCCAGAGGAACAGGGAGAGACAGAGAGACAGAAAATGAGAAATCACCTCCCTGGGGTAATGGCTAATCACAGTCCCTTCTCCTCCATTCTCTTCTCAGGATTTTGGGCATGCACACACACACATACCTGGAGTGAGTTTTAAACCACCAGGTCCGGTACTCAAACCATCTGCTGGTCTACCCTGCTTTCTTCAAAGATAACACAATACCAAGTACTTTTACAAGAAGCTGGTATGGTAATACATGTTCTTAACAGATCATCAAGTCCACATTCACAATTCAAAGGTCCAAAGATTCAGGTTTGGAGCAAGTCTTAGGTATTTAAGAAGTCTTTCCCCTGTGATATGATATACCTATCTTGTTGAATCAAGTAGATCCAGGTTGACTTACTTCAATCTCTTTTGTGTAAAGCCCCTTTGCATAGCAGGTTTAATGAGAAATATATCTAACAACTAAATCTAAAATCCACTGTTTTCTGCATGCTTCCATATCCTCCTGGATATATTAATTCCTTATGTCATTTTCACATTGGCTTTTCAAGATTTTTTAAAATTTTATTTTTTTTTATTTCTTTTACCACAGAGAGAGAAATAAACAAGTAGCCTCAACCAGGTCTCACACCACAATCTGCCCCAATCTTTCCCAGACAGACAAGATCATAGGCATGTGCATGTGTACCCAGCATGTAGAGGTCAACCCAGGAACTAAATCGCAAGCTTTCATATGGCTTCCGGCATTGCAAAGTGCTACACTACTATTACATTAATTTAATAAAATGGACAAAAGTATGGAAAACCATAAGTATACAAACAGAAACAGACTCACATGTTCTCTGATTAAGTGTGTTGGTATTTCTATGTGTAAGTGTGAATATATGCATATATATGCATCTACATATGAAAATTATATTACTTTTTTTAAAAAGTTTTGTGTAGGGTCTTCGTGCTTGCTGAAAAGAGATAGAAAAAGAGAGGGAAAAATTAAGAAATCACCCCCTTAGGGATGGCCACACCATAATTACTTCATTCTCTTGGGATTTGGGGCATGCACACACACATGTCCAGCATGTTTTTCAAGACACCTGGTCCAGAAATTGAACCACATGGCCTTATGGGATCCAGTTATCTTAACCACCATGCCACCAGCTGGCCCACATATATCTATTTTTAAGATTAGTAAATATTTTCAGAAAAATAAAATGTAAATACATACTTAAATTTACAGAGAAATTTACTATCTCATTCATTGCTACCCTGGTTTATAAACTCCCCTTGTGAAAAAATTTTATTTTGGAACTTGTTAGTTTGTATGTCTAATCAAATGTGTCAGAGTGCACTACCAAGTACGATTTTCTTTTTAAGGAATACAAAAGAAACCATAAGAAACTAAAGCATAAGCTGATGATAATAGACCCCTGTCTACCCAGTTAACCATCTGTCAATTTACATAAAACTTCCTGTTCAACAAGCTTCCTTTAAGCAAAAACTCTACTAAACAAAATATTTGAACTTTCCTTCTTTCTGTCCACTAACTACTCACTATGAGGATGTTAAAGAAAATTATTTTGACATTATGAATTAAGTTTTCTGAATTGCTGTTACAGGTAAAACAAAACAAAAGACAAAAAGCAACCTAGATGAGTTCTTTTCGAAGAGAATTTATGAGACTTTTATCTATGCAAATCTAATAATATGTAGAACTGGATTACAAGATATATAAATTATCCAAATATCATTGTTCTGTTTTATGAACATAATCACATGCCAGCCACATCACTGCAGTAACAAAGGTTGAAAACCCAAGATGAAGCAATATTGAGATATCACTATCACCTATTAGAATGCTAAAATCTGCAGCACTGACAACACTAAATGCTTGTGAGAATATGAAAGAATGGAACATTTACTCTTTGTTGGTGGTGATGAAAATATTTTACAGCCTCTTTCAAAGAGTTTGGCAGGTTTTTGTTTGCTTGTTTGTTTGTTTGTTTTCAGTTTCGGTTTTTGTTTTTGTTTTTACAAAACTAAACATATTCTTACCACATAATTCAGCAATAATGTTTCTTGTTATTTATCTTAAGAAGCTGAGGGGTCAGCAGATGGTGTAGAAGCTATGTCACTGGACTCCCACATAGCCAGCCGAGGTTTGAGTCTCATACTGGTAGCTTAAAACTCACTCAGGGCACAAGTGAATGCATGGCCAAGATTCCTGGAGGGGAATGAGGAGAAGAGATTGCAGCGTGACTATCTCCCCCCCTTTGTCTCTCTTTCTCTCTCACACTCTGTGTAGCAAATGCAAGTACCCTAAAGCAAAAACATCTACCAATAAAAAAAGAAATAAAAGAAGTTGAAAACATGTCTACACAAAAACCTACACACATTTATATAAATTTCATTCTTAATTGACAAGACTTTAAAACAACCAAAGTGTCCTTTCTGGTAGACCAATGAAGAAACTGTGGTACATTCAGAAAAATAGAACATTATTCAGCCCTAAAAGGAAATAAGCTATCAAACCATAAAGGTATTAATGACTTTCAAATACAAATCACTAAGAGAAAGCAAAATGTGAAAAAGCTATATATTACATAATTTCAAAAGCAAATATATGGAGACAGTAAAATGATCTGTGGTTTCCAGATGTGTGTGTGTGTGTGTGTGTGTGTGTGTGTGTGTGAAGGGGTATAGGATGAATAAGTGGAATATAGAGGATTTCTAGAGCAGTAGGAATACTCTATACATTACTGTAAAAATTAATACATACCAATATACCTATGCCCAAGCCCACAGAATGTATAAGAGTGAACTCTAAGATAAACAATAAACTTTAGGTCAATGGTGGTTCATCATTTGTGAAAAATGTACATCTTTTTGATGGGAGATTTTGATAAAGCATAAGGCTACACTTGTTTAAGGGGTGTATGTGGAATTTCTGCATCTTATTCTCAATTTTGCTGTGAACACAAAAATACTGTAATAAAATAAGTTATATATCTATGTAAAATACACACATACATATAAACACACGAGAGACTTCTGTGTACATCTCTGTTTTCATGTCTTGATAAGATCTAGAAAGCCAGGTGAAATGAAAAATCACTCAGTAACCAACCAGCTGTGTTTTCAGCAACACATAAAACTGATTTGATTGATTTTTGCTCAATTGCTCAACCCATTTAGCTGATTTACATGTGCCTTTTAGCATACAGAAATGTCTAAAAACACTATTTAAAGTTTGGGGCAAAAAAAAAGAGAAACATATGTTCATGCAATTTATACTTGCTTGGGTAATAGAGTAGAAATTGCTGGCTGAGCATGTGGGCCCAATGAATGTTCTTAGGTAAACCAGAAAAGCAATGTGAGTTGGCAAAAAAGGGCAAACATTTACCCAGAATGTTGAATACTAAGCATTTTGCTTCACCAAAATCTTTGGAAATAACAATGTTTTCTTAATCCTGAAAAGAATCAAAACTCATGCACTCGCCGGAAAGACAGAGAGAGACATAGAGACAGAAAGTGAGAAATCACCCCCCCAAGAAGGATGGCCACACAGCAATCCCTCTCCTCCTTTCTCCTCTAGGGATATTGGGCATGCACGCACATGCACCTGGCGTGAGTTTAAGCCACCAGGTCCGGGCCTCGAACTGCAGTCGACTATGTGGGAGTCCAGCAACATAACCATTACACTAACTGCTGGTTCCAAAATTCACATTCTTTTCCTTCATTTCTGACTTTTTTTAAGCAGTGGCTATATTATCTGACATGTATGCTACTTGGCCAAATCAGAAGTTTTAATATTGTTAATGTATGTACCTCTACCAAATTCCCACATCCTTTTAGTTATTTTCTTAAGAAATTATGTATCGTTACAAATTTATTTACATGAGAGTGTTCCTAATTAAGAATTACAATTATCTTTAAGTCATATACCCTTACACGTACATATCCATAAATATGTACCTCTATTATGGTATTTTCATATATATGAGTATGAATTTAAATATCAACATACATGCTATAATTATGTCCAAGCCAGTTTGTTGTTCCAGGGACTTCCGGACACTAGGGATCAATCTTGAAGACAAAAATCTCTCCAGGGAACAGGGTGGAAGTGAGGCTATAGGCCACGGACCAGCAACTGTTCATGGCCTGGGCTATTAGGAACTTCTGTTGTTAACAATCTAATGTGGTTTGAGCTCTTTCTCATTGCTTCATGGACTGGACCAGAGACAAATTTTTCCATGTCTATTGCTTTTACTTTCCAAATAGCTCACCTACAGTACTCTGTTGGAAGTCTTTTCTCTGTATGATAATAGAACATTTCTGTCTTTCCTGTCTAACTAACTTGATATCAAAATACAAGCACTATCTTTGTGACTGTTGTTGTCATCTATCTTCCACACATGACCACTCAACAGGGCTTGCTTAGGCAACTTTGCTAAGCCCCTGATGACTGGCTTGTTTGGGATTTTGCATTTAGTAACCTTGGTTTATCTATATGAAATCGAGCCTAGAATATAGCAGAGTCTAGTAAAACTCTTCAGAGAGTTAGCTACAAATTTTTTCTTCAATGAACCACATAGCTCTCAAAACTTTTGGGCTTGGGTCCAGCAGGTAACATGGTGGTTAATGGCACTGGACTCCCACAAGGCCGACCACAGTTCACGTCCCAGACCTGGCGGCTTGCTTCCTCTCTCTCTCTCTCTTTCTCTCTCTCTTACTCCCTCTCTCTCTCCCTCTCTCTTTCTTGATCTATCCCTCTCTGGTCAAATTAAAATAAATAAAATTAAATAAAATAATTCTTTAAAAACACTTTTTGGCTTGAATTTTTATATATTCTCAAATTATTATTGGAATGGAAAGTCCATCAAATAAATGTGACTTCTTTGAAGTATTTGATAAATAATTATTAAGGATCTATATGGTATATAGTAAAAAAGGAGAATAATATTTGAGCACTGTTTTATGTCAATACCAATATACTTGATGTAATACTGTGAATTAGTCTGTCTCATCTAGTCTTTTTTTTTTTGACATTTAATCATTGTACATCTTTGCAGTATACAACACAGTGTGTCATCTATTTTTAAAGATGAGCAAACTGATATGTACCCAAAAGAACTCTGCGAATGTATAGAGTTAAATGACAGCCCAAGAATTAAATTATATCACATTTAAAAAAAATATACGTATGTCAAAAAGTACCCCTAACCTAAGTTCAAGAGATTGATATGATGTGATGAACACTTTTAGGAGGAAAGATCAACACAGTCTGAAACTAATAAAAAGGAGATGCAAATTGAATCGGACCTGGAAATAAAGATAAGTAGAAAGGTGACCATAATTAAGGGTAACACAAGTTGAAAGGAGGAATAAAAATTACAATAAAGGAATCATTAAGAGACTTTGAAAGAGGAAGGTTGAGGCCAGAGAGACTCTTGCACCTTGCTGCTCAAGAAATGTCTTCACTTTTAGAATATGCCTGGAGCATGAGTTGTCTGAGTGCCTAGCTGTTTAAGGAACTTGCCAGGTCTACTAAATTTCAAATCCCTGAAAGTGGTGAAACTATTCAGCAAACAGCCTTTGGTCCAGAGGAAAGAGATTTATTATTGGAATCCAAATCACAACACCTATTTTTCACTCATGGGGACACCATTTTCTTAGTCTCTCCACAGATGAGCATCAAGATTTTAAGGACAAGCAAATACAACTAAGGAAACTTTGTGGAAAGGGAAACCATGGATGGAAGAAGGCAAAAGAGCAACAAAAAAGAATTAGTGTCAGCCCACCAAGAGAGGACATTTTTTCCTCAGCGATTGAGAAGAAAGTGCATTTATAGTTCACATGTTGGAGGAATGTCCTTCCTAAATGAAGACTGTTTGGAAAAACATGGTCTTCTACATATTGAAATGTAATCTAGTTAAATTGTAACAGGCTTCTTGAACACATTCTAATTCTGCAAAATTATTTGGGCCTTAGATCTGTAATCTAAGGTTTACCTAATTCTCTATGAAATGAATTCATTAATTATTGTTTTAAAAAATAGAGAGACTTTATAGAAACAACAATAGATTCTTTTTTTAAAGAGAGTGAATAACCTACATTGGTCAAAAAAAGGTGAAAAAGAACTGTGGCTGATTTAATTTTAAAGGTCATTTTGAGGTTGCTTATGGAAAGCTTTTAAGATCTCATAATAATTTGAACATTTCCTTATAGAAAAAAAAGCATTAAACGTTTGTAAGAGAATGAGGTGATGACAACAGAATTGAAATTAGTCTCTAGAAGGAGTACAAAATTGAATGGAAGAGAAAGAAAATTAGAAGCAGAACAATTAGGAAGCTGAGTTTTAAGCCATCAGTTCTGGGACTCAAACTGCAATCACCTATGTGGGAGTTCCACAACATATCTATTTTGCCATCTGCTGGTCCTCTAAAATCTATTCTTAAGGCTTTAGTACATTTTAATTTTAATTTTTTTTTTACAAACTTTTATCTGTACTTAAAAAGATAATTTTTTTCCTCCAAATTTTTGGAGGAAGGAAACTAGAATTAAAGTTCATGTATCAATTTTTAGAAATTTAACCAAAAAAGTACATATTACCAGACTTTAAAAATAAAAACTTAATGCACATATTATTCTTATTTTTCCACCGTCACGGACATTCAATTTTCTAAACTATGATCCTATTTTAAGACTACTAAAATGTCAACTAAACAATGTTACATCTAGATTTGGGGTGAAATAATACATGGGTTCTTTGACTCATAATGTCAAATTGCGGGTTAGTATTTATTTTGCCACCACAAGAGAAATGTTCATTTTTCGAATGGCATGATAATTCTCATTATCAAGAAACTCCTTCTCCACATATAACTGACTCCATAAAGAGATATTGTTTCTGAATCTATTGTGTAAAATTCATAATCTTTATTCTTACATATGTTTCATACTCTTATTCATGAGCTTCTTATCATTGTTGTACTCACATTTTAAATAAGATTTTCAATTTAAACTTCTCTAATCTATGTAAAGTTAAGGCTACGTGATCAGAAACAGGCAAATGTCTGCTTCCTTGAAATTTCCTTAAGAGTAATAAGATGTGTGTCAGTTTTGAAACTTGGCCAAATTTCTGGGCAATGTTAAGTCTCAATTTATGTAGAGCTACTTCATTAGATAAGTGTATTTCTTAGAAGCCAGACCTCCCAAACTAACATTTGTAATAAATAAAATAAGGCTGTTAATAGAAATTCCTTCATTCTTGTTGGTGGTAGAATTTCCTATTTATATTTGCTTCTATTTTTTTGTTGTTGTTTTAGGGGAATTTCTTTTTTTATTACCAGCAGGGCCAGAAGGTATTTCTTCTCTTTTTTTCTTTTTTTTTTTTTTTTTTTGGAGAGGTTTTTGCTATTTTGCTATAGGGCGTGTGCGCTTGCCAGAAAGCGAGAAATTACCCCCCAGGGAGGATGGCCATGCCACAATCCCTTCTCCTCCATTCTCCTCTCAGAATCTTGGGCACACACGCGCGCACGCACACGTGCCCAGCGTGAGTTTTAAGCCACCAGGTCCAGGACGCAAACCGTGGTCAACTACATGGGAGTCCAGCAACATAGCCATTACGCTAACTGCTGGTCCCCAGAAGCTATTTCTAATACAGAAACAGAAAAGGAATTGAGAAGCTGAGAAATGAAGAGCAACATTTATTAGTCTTCTTCATCCAAAATATCTGTATGCTAAGTATAGAAGCCTAAGAGTCATAAAATAAAAGAATCTTGAAACATGTTTTTTTTTACCCATTTTTATGCTGAATAAGAATGTCAGAAAAAAAAGAAGTATGATAATTATGAAATTTGTTTCTTTCTTTTTTTTTTTTGTTTTTTTTTTTGGAGAGGGTTTTGTTATAGGGCACATGTGCTCACCGGAAAGACATAGAGAGACAGAAAGCAAGAAATCACCCCCCAGAGGGGATGGCCACGCTGCAATCCCTTCTCCTCCATTCTCCTCTCAGGATCTTGGGCATACACACACAAATGCCTGGCATGAGTTTAAGCCCCCGGGTCTGGGCCTTGAACCACAGTCTACCACATGGGAGTTCAGGGACATAGCCATTATGCTAACTGCTGGTCCCTCTAAATATTTTTGATGTTAAGATTGCTTGAAGAAAAAAAAATAAATATCATAAGGGAGGTGGGAAGATTAGAAGTGATTAAATAATCCGCCAATAGCAATGCTGGGAGTTACACTTTGACTGGGGAGTGTGAGACATTAAGCCTATGTATAACGCCAAGAGAAAAATCTCCTTTGGAGGCAAGGTGAGAGAGGTGTATAATTTTTTCATGAGTGGTTTTTGGTCTACCTTTCCACCAGTGATTTCCAGAAAGCAGTTTCCACATGATATAATTTTTTCTAATCTTACGTACACTTTTTACGATTCAGATACTTATTTTTATAATACTCTGTTCTAAAAAATAATCATGTCTGGCCAGCCATTATAGTAGATAAAATGAAATTTACTACACCAACATCATATTATACTACACTCTAATATGTCTTTTAGATACGGGGTAAGCTATTAAATTCCCTGGTAAGGAAACTCTCATACATTATCCTTTCTTCTCTACAAACTTTAATTCCCCCCATGATCACATGAATTTAAAGTCCACCTGCCCTTACTTTGTTTTTAAAAACTGATTCGTCTTGAGTTCTTGCCTCTCAGCAGAGATGCCTCAGACCAAATAAAGGGTTATACTGAAGGTCAAATTCCATGGAAAATCTAGAACCGTAACTACCAGATCTCAAGATACCAAAATATAACGATGATAAAATCCTGATACCCAGATAACAAAATTATATTCAATATTGGAAACACTGTCTCTAAATATTGCTTTGAAAAAACACTACGCATTTGTCTTTTTTTTCTCATTGAAATTTACCATTTTGAATATTTCTGACAGTGACCTCTAGATACATGGTATCTGTCGTTTGTATCTTGGCTGGCCCCCAAAACCCATTATGAGGGGAGTAAGCTGGCTTATCATAAAGAGTAAGCCTACCATTTACGAGCACACACATCTTCATGAAGCTTTGTGTTTACACCTTAAAGTGAGTTATTTCTCAATCCAGACACTGTAGAAGGTCCCTATGGAATTATGAAAGTCTATTCTCCATGTTATGATGGATAAGACCAAGTTAGAGTGAGCAAATACCTCAGTGTGAGCAAATCAAGAACAGAAAAGGAGTTTATACTGCAGAACATTAACAGGCCTCCTTGAAACATCTTGTTCTTGATTAAATATTACCAATAAAACTGTTAAAGCAAGAGGTCACTCAGAAGTTCAGTAACTTCACTATATGATTTTAGAATACTGTATCTAGAAATTTAAATCACAACAGTTTTATATTAGGATGCTAAGTGTTAGGGAAAAGAAATCATTGTGGCCTGCAACATGTTATCATCTGCTTTCTTGTAATAAACAAATTAATTAGCCTAAGCTAGATCTCATAATCATCCCAATTTTTAATATAAGCCACAATTAAAGCTTAGAAATAAAAGCAAACAGTAAAGTCTCTAATTAGGATAATCCATTAACATTTGTTCTATAAAATATAAATTTACAAAGATATATAATACTGTCTCTGAACTAGTTGCTTCATATTTTTTATATTATCACACCAGAAAATATTACAATTTTTCAGTGCAAGAACTGTCTTTATTTACTGAATAATCAGATATATTTCTATTTTCCCTGTCCCAAAATGAGCAGTGCAGAGTATACAGATGAAACTCTATAAGTTGTTATGAACTAAGCTTCTCTATATAACATTTTAGTAGGCTTAGTCAAAATAAAATTTTCAAGATTGGCATTTTAATGAAGGTATAGTGTCTCACTTATGAACATGTATAATAAATCCAAGAAAATGTATTATTTTACTATTATCTGCTATGGGTATTAACTTCTACACACCAAAACACAGTTGGCTGCTTCAAATATATGTGTGAATAATTCAGAGTTAGAGAAGACAGTCTTCTTTCTGAAGCACACAAATCACATAGACACAAAGTGGCTTCTCATAAAGTTAAATCTCACCATGTGATACAGGGAAAAAAAGAAAAAAATATATATATATAAACCAATGACTTGACTTCACTTTTCAGCCTCAAACAGCAAAATATTTACCAATTACAAATTGGAACAATTAGAACAACAAAACAAAGAGCAATAGATTGTATTATAACCTAAAAAATATAATAGATACTCATGAATTATACCAATAAGCAAACAAACTATGAAGGAGGGACAGCCCTTTCATGCAGAATTCTAAACAAATAAAGGAAAGAAAAGGTAACTATTGGAGCATGCGAGTTATAATTCCTGCAAGTAAAATTATCTGTTGAATGATAAAGAAAAACACAAAGTCTGCATAACGTAGAAGTGCCTCACTCAATATGTTTACAAACTGTTGTGATATTAGGTCATCAAGAAAGTCATGACATATTTTTCTATGTTCTTCCATGCAAAAATGCATCATGATTTCCCTGATGACCCAGTAGTTTTAGCATATATTCACGAATTCTCTGATACTCCTCTCTCAGAGGTGAAACAATCCTTTTCCACTTGAGTGTGGGCTGGATTAATGGCTTGATTCCAAAGAATAGAGTCCTGAAAGGGAGAAATAGTAACTTTACCATAACAAAACTTGACAGGTACCACCTTAACTGGAGGTGATCTGGGCTAATATTACTTGTAATAAAACACTGATATTACAAACACTTTCATAGTTTACATGTTATGATGGATATAACATTAAGTTATGAGAAGAACGTATCACTTCTTCATATTCTTCCCCTCAAATCCATAACTTCAGACTGATAAGAAACATCAGAAAAATCCAAATTGAGGAATGCAAATATATATGACAAATATTCTTCAAGAGTGTCAAGGTCATGAAAGATAAGAAAAGACCAGAGTGCTGTCTTAGACAGAGGAGCAAGAAGACAGGACTACTGACACAATATCCAGGCTCTGATACTGGACAGGCAAAGAGACATAAGGGAAAAACCAGGAAAATATAAATCAAACCTATAATTTAGTAAATAATACTGTACATGTTAATATCTTAAGGTTGAAACTATTACTATGTAATACGTGCAACGTTAAAGGAATAGGAGAGCTCTATACCATCTTTGTATTCTTCTTAAGACTAAACTTTCAAAATAAAAAACATCTTGCCTTCAGGCAGGTAATAGCTCATTTATTCTGTCATTTATTTTCAGAATGTAAGTTCCATGAGACCAAAGAACAAATCTGTTTGTTTACCACCATAGCTCTAATATTCAGGTATAATGAATTAGGTCATCAGGAAGGTTGTGACATATTTTTCCATGTTTCTCTATGCAAAAATGCATCAGGACTTCCCCAAGAACCCAACTGATGAGAGGTGTTCTTTTTGTTGTTTTTTTTTTTAAGGCTTTTGTCATAGGGTGCTTATTCTCACTAAAGATGAGAGAGACAGTGAAAGGGAAAGAAAGAAATCAAACCCCAGTGGGGATGGCCATGCCACAATCCTTTCTCTTCCATTCTCCTCCTGAGATTTTGGACATGCATGCACATGTGCCTGATGTGATTTTCAAGGTACAAGTCTGGGACTGGAACTAGCCATGTGGGAATCCAGTATCTTAACCATCACACCACCTATTGGTTCCCATGAGAAGAGTTTTTAAAAATTTGAACTAAACAACAACAACAAAACCACCTTTTGGGGCCAGCAGTGGTATGGTAGTTAAGGTGCTAGGCTCCCACATGGTTGATCGCAGTTCAAGTCCTGGACCTGGCAGCTTGAAAATCACAACGGGTAATATGTGTGCACACATGCTCAAAGTCCCAGAAGGAGAATGGAGGAGAAGAAACTGTGGCATGGCCATCCCTCTGGGCTATTATTTCTCACATTCCTTTTCACTGTCTCTTTCTGTCTCTCTCCAGTGAGCACACTCTCCATATGGAATTAAATTTGAAAATATAAAAACAAAAACAAAATCCATTTAATGAATTTGGCTTGAATCGTAAAAGTAAAAATAATAATAATAATAATAATAATAATGACCATAATGATAGCAATAAATTGTGGGAATAATGAATGTTCTCACACTCTATTTTTCTAAAGCTATGAAATTCACATAGCCATTTCTCATCTTCCTAGTTCTGAGGCGCTGAGATGAACTTACTGACAAGAAATCACAGTGCGCCTTGTTCCGGGATTCTTCAGTCACAAAGTTAGATATAGCCTTCGGAAGATTTAATGAATAGCTACGGGTGCCTGGGGCAATAGACAACCAGTCAGTATGGAAAGTGATCTGGGTCTCGTTCCTGATCACCTGGAACTTGTTAAATGATGTACTCTGTGACTGATGGAGGTTTTGAAGCTAACACTCTGCATGAAGCTGACAGGGCACAGGTTACACTCTGCTTTATCTTCAGACAGGTTTGAGAGGAAAGGAAAAGAGGGTGGAGCTTACAGACACCTCTGGTGAGAATTCTTTAAATGTGAGAGAATTTCATTCTGCTGTCAGAATGCTTCATTCCTGACACTTTTCTTTATCTAAACAGAATCATCTTTGGAGTATAAAAAAATGACAGGATATGACTTTTCAGTCACAGGAAGGATAACTATTAGTGAAGGTATTCACCCCTGTAATTTGACACAATAGGAAAAATATATACATATATATTATTACCCTCATCCAGAATGTGCTACTTTGGAGCCAGGACACAAATAATATGTCTGCTTCATAACTGAATTGCCCAAAATAAATAATATTTTTCTTTTCTGCTTTATACCTCTTCATAGTATATATAATTCTTGCTGAAAACCAAAAAAGAACATACCATCTGGATTTTTTTCTTTGCTAATCTCATAAAATTACAAATAAAACTTTCACAGAATCATAACATCTGCTTCAGCATTACCCTGGAGAGAATTCATCTTTGCAGAATCACATGAGGACATATAG
Source organism: Tupaia belangeri chinensis (assembly GCF_000334495.1). Taxonomy (NCBI): domain Eukaryota; kingdom Metazoa; phylum Chordata; class Mammalia; order Scandentia; family Tupaiidae; genus Tupaia; species Tupaia belangeri. The sequence continues at coordinate 554,087 of NW_006205117.1, read as the reverse complement.
TTTAATGTCCAACTAGCCTTCCACATTTGGCATTCACATTGTCTTTGAGAGGAGTTGGAGAACATCAGCAATAAATACCAGATGAGGAAAACAAAGTTTCTGGACATAAAAAGGCTTTTGCTTTATGTTACTGACAGTATTACAAAAATTGAAGTTCAGTGTTATTAATTCATTTATAAGAATGTATGGTAAGTTGATAAATACACACACACACACACACACACATACACACACACTTTTCTTGAGAAACAAATGGTGTGATTAAATGTGCACTGAAATGTCCAAAGACTTTGACTTTTGACTTCCAACTGGAGCTACTTAAAGGGTGTCAAGCTATAAATTTACTGAGAGGTTGAAAATGAGTCTAGTGCATGCTATGCTTTCTTTCTATCTCCATTTCTACTTCCACAAAAACAGATCATATCTGAATATTTCTCAAATGTTACCATATCTTTCCATTCCTCTTGCAGCCACCCTAACCCAGGCCATGATTTGTCTCTTTTTCTCCAGTCTTGTTTTCATCCACCCAATAGTGTGCTAGTAAACCAACTCTTCAACAACAAGACTCAAAACAACAAAACATTTATTTGTGGTGTCTGTCAATTTCTCATATAAATATACTCCCACTAAGGCCAATTTCAAACTACCAATAATTGAACAGCCAGTTTACAAAATTCCTGTATATTTAATAGCTGGCTCTCTTGTGCCAGCTCAGCACACTACCGTCTCAATGCATTGCCCAATTTCGCTTATTCACTGTAATCTCCTGGCTTAAAAATGTTCCTTAGCACTAAGCACCAAATCTCCAAATGAATTTACAAAGCTCTATATGGTTTGACCTACATGCATCTCTCAAATTTCATTTGATTCCTTTCTCTAAATTATACGCCAGCCATATTGACTTTTTTTTTTCTAATTCCTTTAATTTTAACTTATTATAGTATCTCTGGTCATTGGGCCATCAAACACAACATTCTCTGGTCTCTTCATCTTGATAACTTCTATTGATCGAGGTCTCAGCTTAAGTATCCAGTGTCCAGAGTGACTCTGTACATCCTCAACTGGGTAAGTATATCTAATGTACACTCCCACTGTTTTCTTTCTATAAGAAAACTCCTGAGAGTTCATCAGGATTACTTGTTAAATTACCTTTCTCCAGCCAGAACTTTAGGCTCTCTGAAGGCGGGAGCCAAGTCTCTGAGATCATCACTTTATTTTCAAGTACTAGCAAAAGCCTTCTGATATCTCATAGGCTTTTACAGTCTGAGTAAACAATAAGTAAATAAGAATCTGTATCTTACATACCCACTCCTGAATTATAGGTGCATATTTCTAAATTAAAAGCATTCATAGTTGTATTCAGAGTTTTAACTTTTGCATCTTAGAATCAAGTAATCTCCAAAAGAGAAAGTTGTCCAAATTCCTAAAAAATACAACATTTATAAATAATATGTTCTGAAAGCTGGGGTCTTATGAAATCAAAAGTCATATAGCTTGTGATGATGACTGAGAAACACCACCCTAAACAGGCTGAATATAAAGCAGACATACATTCTATCCTAGTCCAGAATATACACTTTTTAGTCTTGGTTCCGAGCCTGGAACCCAAAGATGAATTTTTATAAACTTGTCAGGGTTGATGTATAGGAGTTCATACATTATGAAAGAAGTCAGACTAGATGATTTTCAAATGTGCTTCGAAAGTTCAAGAGTCCTAAGATTCTATGACATAAATATGAGTGGTGGATGGGGATAAAATTATATAATCCTCTTCTGAAACCCCTTAGTCTTCTGTGCTAATGCTATGTCAGTGACCTTGGAAGTCAGAGAAACTTTACCTGTAAATAGGAACACACTTGCACTGAGCAGTACCACTGAGAAATGGTGAAATCAATTCTGCCACAGAAGACACCTCCCTCTTATCCAATGCTAGGATCGTAAAGTTATCTTCAGAGGTTTAAGGGATGAAATGTGTATGTAAAGAAAAAAACCAACAAATCTTTAAATTGCTCTATGGGTATTCTAAAACCTTATGGATTCCTGGATGTAATTTTCTATGTAAAATAACCAAAATATTAGAGTCGCTTGCAAAGAATGCCTTATAAATATTTAAATGTATTTTAAAACAACTAAAATTATAACCCAAGAAATTAGAAACAGCCCTTGATTCTTCCAGTACACAAATACTGAATATTTTTTATTAGGAGCCTAAAATTAGCTTTTCAGGTGGTGTTGGCAGTAAGCATCTGAATGTGACACAGGATGTTCACAATATAATAGTAGAGACAGACATAGTATAAATATTTGTAATTCTGAGTGATGAGTACTGGCACAAAGATATGTATGAACTATGGACTATTTTAGAGCAGGGAGTGGATGCCATGTGTGTCCTTTTAATTAGTTCTTTAAAAGGCCACAGAATGTTGTCATGTAGATTGTAAGTTATATTATAAATTTCCTTCAAGAATTTCAACATACCAGAAGCACCACATTCAATGTGGATATTCATTTTTAGCTGTTTCCCATGTCCAACAATATTTAAATGTGAAACAATATGTTTGTTTAGAAGTATAAAGATAATGAGACAAGAAAACTAACTTAAATGTGACAAATTTCTCTTAGGTAGGTATTTTTATTAATGGAAGTGTACTTGATAGGCAATTTGGTCCTGGTTAGGCCAAATTTGGGTTGGAGTGTAGGGATAAGGATAGTGCTATACAATTTCAGGAGAAATTTAACATATTTTGAGAATTCAGGAATTTTTCTCTTGAATTTTAAATGAAAGGGTGGGAGCATGATGAATTGTGAGATATTGACAGGGCTGGGTTCACGTGCATGCCACCAGTACATCACCCCACACTTCATTTAATGTTCTGCAGTTATGGTCTTGAAATCTTTAATAACCTTTGAAGGTCTGTTTTGTAGTTGAAGCCCAATGGCACCTACAGCATGTATGTGAGCCGAAGAGATACATATAGTACACAGGGTGGCCATTATTGCTGCCTTATTTGTATAAGGTGATACCAAAGTCCCAAGAGCCTAGAAATCCCATGGACCTACCATGCATGGAAGTTTGGCAAGACTCTAAGAAGTGTGAACAAGGTTAGCATATTATGTCGACCTTGAGTAACAGAAGACACTGGCGACCCCTAAAAACACACAGACCCTTCAGACCAAAACTTGCTTCAAATGCATAAATTAGGCAGTAACATTCCAAAAAACGCCTATGACCAATAAATTTTATTATATCTTCCCTTACTTTCATTGCTTCTTTGTATTAGCCAGTATTTAGGCTATAAATGTTGACATCAAAGGAAAGGGGAAGACAAAGTAATACCTAGATTATTTTTCCTCTTTCAGTTCTTCCTTATTCATCAGTAAGCCTAAAATGGAGTGTTGATAGAAGGTGTACTCATATAAAAATAAAATTGAAATGTGCAACGTTTCCGTGGCTCTAGTAATATCAATATCAGTACATGTATGATTTACAAACAGTCATTTCAGTGATTCTGCATATGAATTGAATGCCATTATTATATTTATATTTAAGATTGGCATTGCATAATGTATCGATGTACAGTAAAACTCATTCGAATAATTAAATATTTTGATTTTCTTTACTTAGAATAACAATAAAAAAGAAATAACAAAAACAACTTGACAAGCAACTGCAGAAAAGAGGAAACTTTTATATTTTAGTATCTTTAACAACAGTCTTTTCTTGCATTTTTGAAAAAGGAGGCATATTTTTTAAATTTTCCCTGGGTCCCCAAATTATGTATCTGACCCTGGAGAATACACACACACACACATGGACACACACCCATACACACAGAGCGAGGCAAAGGAAATGAGGCAGAAAGACAAAGAGAGAGGTCTAGAAATCTGGATGGATATCCAAACGTAAAGAAATCAAAGGATGGAGGATTACTTACCAGATTCTCAGATGACTATTTAGCTTGGAATAGTTTTCTTTTTTTGAGCTATGGTTAGTAAAGTTCTTACATATGAAAAAAAATCTTTAGCAGTTATATATTCGAAACTGATAAAAAATGTAAGCTCATTATACACTTGGTGGTCATCATTAGGAATTTTTTGAAATATTCAACCAATATCCATTGAAGCTACCTTCAAAACATATCTAGAATATGAATATTTTTCCTACCTCTACCAAAACCAGGTCACCATCATCTCTCACCAGATTCTTTCAGTGGCATCTTAACTAGTTTCCCTGATCTGGTCCCTTCTCCACTACACATCATTAATATAGCAGCCAGAGGAATTTTTTCAAAATTAATTCAGATCATGTCCCCATTTTCACAGAATTCTTAAATGGCTTCTGTTTCTTAGAAGAGCTCTACGGATCTATAAGATCTAGCCCCTGCTATTTTTCTCACTCCAATTCCTGTGGCATTTGCTCCACTGATCTCACCAAACATGTTCCTTCCTCATTGTTTTTTTAGTATATCAGTCATACACTGCCTGGCGACTTTCACACTTACCCTCCCACCTCCTCAAATATTCTTCCCCAAGACATCTCAGTGCCTTGCTCCCTCAGCTCTTGTTTCTGAAGTATTTTCCATCTACCCTTCTTAAAAGTACAACTCTTTCACCCAAAGCATTTCTTCTTCCATGCAGTGTGTTTCCACCGTAGCACTTAGCACCATCCAGCACACTACACATTTACTTATTTTTATTTTAAATTGCCTCCACCATAGAAGGTAGTTCCCATGAGGGCAAGGGCTTCTTTCTGTTTTGTACAATGTTGTATCACCAGGATTTTGAAAAGTAACAAATATTTCATGGGAATTCAGCAAGTATCTGATTAATAGATAAATAAATGAATACCAGATGATTTACTGGAATGTTTGAAGGTGATAGTGAGACACTAAAAAAATTAAATCTCTGGATTTTGTGCCTCGGGAGCAATAACTGTTCAGTCCAGTATTTCATTATAATCTATTTTTTATTCATTTTAAATTTTTAACTACTTAAATATCTACATGTTAATTGTGCTAAATTGTCACTAGAAGGTGGTGAGGTGTGGAGTGCCACACTGCAGATACTTCAGAGATTCTAGAGGAGCTGTCAGGGGCTTAATCCAGCAGCTTAGTCAAGCACTTGCCCTGATTAACACCTTTGAATATTTTCAGTATGTCTATAGGTTTGTTTTTAGTGCCAGTGTTGACTTTTCTTGGGATTCTTGAGCCAAGTGGCCTCTTCTGTTCCAGAGGTGTGTTGGTGTGTTTGAGCATAGGAATTACCCACCCAGCTCCAATATTAATGTGCTTCCCTTAATACAGCCATTCGGATCCCACTTCATCAGTATAGACGTTAATACTAGAAACCTAAAAATTGAAAAATTGTAAATATATATATATATATATATATATATATATATATCCTTTC
>NW_006205117.1:533041-547858 GCF_000334495.1 Tupaia belangeri chinensis | reverse complement strand
TATATATATATATATATATATCCTTTCCAACATCCAGTTGTGTTTAGAAAATTATAAATGTGTAAAAAGGCTGATTGACATTTTATTTTTTTATTGTTAGTCAGAGCAACTTCTTCTAGAAGCCAAAATGTATACTTTCAGAATTCTCTTTATTGAAAATAGCAAAAACTCATCTCAAAAAGATAAAACATAAAGTTAAGTAATCTAGGAATAAAGATAGGTACTGAAATATTTGTATCCAGGGATTCAACAGATCCTAACTGATTCTCTCTCTTTTCTCATTCAAACACTGGTCTTCTATGTGGAAAGCAAGATAGCTGATGTCACGCTTGACATATGGCCTGCCAACTTATCAAACCCAAAGGAAAGTTTCACTAACATTTATGACGAAAACCTAGGGAAGAATTATCCTAGTGGGATTACATGCCTCATTGCCCATTCCTTATCCTATCTCTTTAGCTAAAAGGGGAAATACTCTCATTAATTGGATCTGGCTACCTATGTAAAAGATGCGTGAAGTAAGGTCATCTTAATCAGCAGATCACAGAAAAGAGTTCTTATATCAGAAGGTCTGCTATAACACGTCATATAAGCAATCTAAGTATTCAGTGGACTATTATTTACAATAACCATTTCTAGGCACCTTTTGTGGTTAAAAATCTATAAAAAAGGGAGAAGTTTCCAGAAATCAGGAGGCATACTCTGGCAGTGGAATGGGTTTGCAGGATGTATTGAATATCTTCTATTTGTAACAGACGGTGCTCACTATGCTAAATGCTATCACATTTCTTTCCTCTTTAATCTTCTAAACAACCCTGTGAAGTAGATGTCATTATTCCTCGTTTTATGGTTAAGAATGTAAATTGCCCAAAATCACAAGCTCAGTCACACACAACCAGAGCCCATTTTGAGCTCAGATCTAATTGTGAAAACCGTATTCTTTGTTTTTCTTACCTTTTGTATATTTAATTTCTGTACATCTTTACAGCATACAAAAGGAACTTTGCCAGCTAGCCTACACTGCATATTAATTCGAAGATACTAATGCACGTATTATAATCAACTGTTAATTTTCCATTTTCATGTCTGTTAAATGTTTTGCCTTTTTCCACCCTTGATACACTTTTTTAGCATCAGGTTATGTTCTTACTTGGAAATTTTTGTTCCCTGACAAGAGTAAAAACTTTCATTTCATTAACTTCTCTTGTTCCTTTCCTCTAAGAAAAAAAAAAGAAAAGAAAAGAAAAATATCTATTAAATATCAACTTCAGGTAAGTGATCCATTCCTAGATTCTAAGTGTACCATTCTTAGAAGGGCTGGGTGATTATGAACTTTGAAAGCATAAAGAAGAATGGGAAAAGTTTTCAGTGGTATCCCAAAATGGAACACTTAATCCCTTCTCCTTCCTTCTTTTCTCAGGATCTTGGGTACGCACACACATGCACCAGTGTAAGTTTAAGCCACCGGGTCCAGGTCTGTGACTGGAATGACGGTTAACTACATGGGAGTCCAGCGACATAGCCATTATGCCAATTGCTGATCCCAATATATATATTTACTTTTAAGAGAAATCAGTCTTTATTTCCTTGTTTCACAACTAAATGTGGCTGAGTTGGTGATCAGTCAAAGTGACCAAATCCCATATCCTCAACTGACTCCTCAATCTTCCTTGGCATCAACCTTGACTGGGACTGCAGCAGCAGCGGTGGCAGCAGCCACGGGGGTGGCAGCCAGAAATGCAAACAGGTCAGCCAAGAAGGCCTTGACCTTCTCAGCAAGTGGGAAGGTGTAATCAGTCTCCATCAACAAAACCAGGACCTGCTTGTACCCATTAATGATAGAATGGGACACTGACGCAATAGTTTGGTAGCCAATCTGCAGGCCACATTGGCAACATTGTGGACACCCTTCAGAAAGCAAGAATGCAGAGTTTCCTCTGTGATGTCAAGCACTTCAGAGTTGTAGATGCTGCCATTGTCAAACACCTGCAGGGTGATCAGCCTGAAGAAGGTGGTGGGGAGATGTTCAATATGTTCAGCAGTGTGGATTCGCTTACGCCCATCTTGTCACCAGTCTTTATCAGCTGCATGTCGCTCAGGATTTCAATGGTGCCCCTGGAGACCTTAGTGGTAATGCCCAAAGTCTGTAAGGTGGAGGACTTCTCAGACTCCAGGCCAGTGTTTTGGGCTGGCACAATGACTTCACAAGGGACAATGGCACCAGCACGGGTGCCAGCTGGAAGCTTATTGGCCAGCAACATGTCCCTGATCTCAGTGAGGTCCTCCTTGGTGAACACAAAGCCCACATTTCCCCCTATGTGAGGCAACAGCTTCTCCAGAGCTGGGTTGTTTTACGACGCCCCAGTTGACTTTGTGCGTCATGGTGTTCTTTCCCCGGAAGGCGTAGGGACATGTGAATCTGCTGCGCCTGGTTGGAGCCCACATAGTCCGTGCCCACTATGAAGCATTTTGGATAATCATCCAGAAGTGAGATTATCTTAAGGAAGTAGTTGGACTTCCAAGTCGCCCTGTCTTGCCTGAGCATCGGGGTGGTGCAACAGGGATTGTCAAGCAGGGTTTAAAGACAATGTAACTGTCAGGAGGGCACCTGGAGAGAGGAAAACTATGATAATAATATTAAACAGACTGAAATTTAGTAGGGTTTTCCATTTCCATATGTAGTTAACAAATTTGTTATCTGTCATGGATTTTATATTAATCAGTTGGTATGGAAAGTCAGACTGTGTTACTGACTCATGTCACAACTATTATTGACTTTTCTTATGGGCTAAGTAAGTATAAAAAAAGTAAAGGCATAAAATAATGAATAAAACAATATAGCTATAAACCAGTGCTGTAGATAAATAATGGAAAGACCAAAATTTAAATAAATCAATAAAGTCTCATACAGGTCACCATATATATATATATAGACTGTGACCATCTCAGACTCCTATGTTAGAGCCAACTTCAGCTCTTGTCCATCCTCCTGCAAAATTACAGTACACTGAGAACAGTATGTTTTCTGTCCAAGTGGAAACTTCCCATGATTAAGTTCCTGAAATTTTGCTATATAAAAAGAAAAATCTAATTTCTCTACCAAAGAAGTAGGATTTCAAAATTGAACCTGGAAAAGTGATTTGTTCAAAATAAAGTGTCTCATTTATTTGGAGCAGCCTTCCAGGACACGTAGTTAGAGCCACTGAAGAGCATAGTTCTTCATATTTGGTTTATCATTAAAAATAAAAAGTGTCTATGTACTACATGATGATCCAAAAACCCCAAAGGGAGCTCGGCTTCTTCAATCCAGAATAGACACATCAGTATCCACACATATTTATTCACAGAAACTTCAGAGTTCCTGAATTCCTTCAGGATTAAGTTCTAAATCTTAGAATGACATACTTAGGCTTCTGATTTCAGGTTCGCATTTCCCCTTGCTCCTTCCCCAGATAATATCTTTTACCTCCTTGGGATCTCAAGGCTTCTTGAGATCTTGCTATTTCCAAGTGTGGTGCAATTTTTTTGGCTTTTATGTACATTTAGCAAATAGCCTTTTCACACTTTTAGAACTAACAAACTCTAATAAAATATCCTTTAAAATGTAATGCAAATTAAATTCTACGAATGCCCTTACAAAGGAAAAAAATCATCAACTCAAGTGTCTGTTCTCCCAACATGCTTTATTTTCTGCATACTCTATTGCAGGTAGTTTATGATATTAGTTTACATTAAATAAAAATTAATTATATTAATTATATTATTTTTACTTAATTTACTTAATTTAGGACCATTAGACCATAAGTTTCCCAAGAGTTCTGTTTAGTTTATCTTTACGCTCTCAGCCCTTAATCGTGCTTTGTATCGTAATAGGTACTCAATTCATAGTTGGTTGAACAGTTATTTACTTTCCTGAGCACCTACTACTTGAATTTAGTCATTTGAAATAAAAAGAGACATAAGTAATACCTCTGACCCAAGAAGGTTTGCAATCTGTTTGCAAATGGAAGAGACAGGAAATAATATTAATAGCAATAATTAAAAAGTAATATAAAATATTTATATGACATATGGTATATTTAAGGGGCCATTCCAAAAATTTTGTATGTATTAATGCATTTAATCTTTCTAATAGCATAGCATAATTCTATGTGGTATATATATTACCAGCAAGGAAACTGAAGCACTGAAATCTCTGGAAATTAGTTCGAGATAAGTAGTGATACTGGGACAAACTTCAACCACTCTGGAACTAGAGTTAATTCAACCTATATATTATACTGTCAATGATAACAATATAAAACATCAAATTTAATTCATGAAATCAAGATAACTGTAAATTCTATAATAATGACGTATTCCATTAGCACTTACAACATAGCATACAAAAATATTCTATTATTTTAATTTCACTTTGAATCAAAGTTGGTACTTTAATCCCATACCTCCTTGCAAATGCACCTATAAAAACTGCTAGTAGCTCCTCCTTAGAACTCCCCTCAAGAGTGGAGTACTAATTCCACTTCATATCAATTGCCACCCACTTCAACGACAGCATCTTTGTTTTTATTTCCTTTATTTATTAAGGCTCCATGTAGGGTCTTACTCCCCGAGAAAACAAAAAGCACTCAAAAAAATCACTCTTATACGGGACATATGTAAGCATATGCAAGACTCAGGACTAGCACCAGATCAGAACAGAAAACCAAGAAGAATGTGCTTTTGAAGTCACATAGCTCCTTTCTTCTTTCCCTCGTTCCCCATAATACCAATAGCATAAACACCCTCAACAGCCAATTTCAACCATGTGTATAGTTAAGTCAACCCTTCCTTGAACTAAACAGAGATTCCTCAAGCCTTACCTTTATTAAGCATCTGTGTGCTGAACTTTTCAACCCATTTTTTTCCCCTTCCCTGGTCAATATTATTTTCAAATCTGTACTTGATTGCCTCTATTTCTTGTCTATTAACCCCCACTCAAACTTGGGTGTGATGCTAAACACATGCTTCCCAGCTATCACTGTTCAGGTCTAGAGTTCCTGAATCATTTCAAACAAAACTCCTACTCTCCCTCAGGATGACATGCCAGTTCAGGTCACAGGTACTTGGAGAAAATCAGACAACTTCAGTGCTTTGACTAGGGCTATAGCATTAGTTGATCATAGATGCATCAGTTACTAGGACTTCACATATTATAGACATTCTTACAAAGTAAGTAAGTAAATAAATAAATAAATAAAAATCCTACTGTTGAGCTCTTGTCCATCCTCCTGCAAAATTACAGTACACTGAGAACAGTATGTTTTCTGTCCAAGTGGAAACTTCCCATGATTAAGTTCCTGAAATTTTGCTATATAAAAAGAAAAATCTAATTTCTCTACCAAAGAAGTAGGATTTCAAAATTGAACCTGGAAAAGTGATTTGTTCAAAATAAAGTGTCTCATTTATTTGGAGCAGCCTTCCAGGACACGTAGTTAGAGCCACTGAAGAGCATAGTTCTTCATATTTGGTTTATCATTAAAAATAAAAAGTGTCTATGTACTACATGATGATCCAAAAACCCCAAAGGGAGCTCGGCTTCTTCAATCCAGAATAGACACATCAGTATCCACACATATTTATTCACAGAAACTTCAGAGTTCCTGAATTCCTTCAGGATTAAGTTCTAAATCTTAGAATGACATACTTAGGCTTCTGTTTTCAGGTTCGTATTTCCCCTTGCTCCTTCCCCAGATAGTGTCTTTTACCTCCTTGGGATCTCAAGGCTTCTTGAGATCTTGCTATTTCCAAGTGTGGTGCAATTTTTTTGGCTTTTATGTACATTTAGCAAATAGCCTTTTCACACTTTTAGAACTAACAAACTCTAATAAAATATCCTTTAAAATGTAATGCAAATTAAATTCTACGAATGCCCTTACAAAGGAAAAAAATCATCAACTCAAGTGTCTGTTCTCCCAACATGCTTTATTTTCTGCATACTCTATTGCAGGTAGTTTATGATATTAGTTTACATTAAATAAAAATTAATTATATTAATTATATTATTTTTACTTAATTTACTTAATTTAGGACCATTAGACCATAAGTTTCCCAAGAGTTCTGTTTAGTTTATCTTTACGCTCTCAGCCCTTAATCGTGCTTTGTATCGTAATAGGTACTCAATTCATAGTTGGTTGAACAGTTATTTACTTTCCTGAGCACCTACTACTTGAATTTAGTCATTTGAAATAAAAAGAGACATAAGTAATACCTCTGACCCAAGAAGGTTTGCAATCTGTTTGCAAATGGAAGAGACAGGAAATAATATTAATAGCAATAATTAAAAAGTAATATAAAATATTTATATGACATATGGTATATTTAAGGGGCCATTCCAAAAATTTTGTATGTATTAATGCATTTAATCTTTCTAATAGCATAGCATAATTCTATGTGGTATATATATTACCAGCAAGGAAACTGAAGCACTGAAATCTCTGGAAATTAGTTCGAGATAAGTAGTGATACTGGGACAAACTTCAACCACTCTGGAACTAGAGTTAATTCAACCTATATATTATACTGTCAATGATAACAATATAAAACATCAAATTTAATTCATGAAATCAAGATAACTGTAAATTCTATAATAATGACGTATTCCATTAGCACTTACAACATAGCATACAAAAATATTCTATTATTTTAATTTCACTTTGAATCAAAGTTGGTACTTTAATCCCATACCTCCTTGCAAATGCACCTATAAAAACTGCTAGTAGCTCCTCCTTAGAACTCCCCTCAAGAGTGGAGTACTAATTCCACTTCATATCAATTGCCACCCACTTCAACGACAGCATCTTTGTTTTTATTTCCTTTATTTATTAAGGCTCCATGTAGGGTCTTACTCCCCGAGAAAACAAAAAGCACTCAAAAAAATCACTCTTATACGGGACATATGTAAGCATATGCAAGACTCAGGACTAGCACCAGATCAGAACAGAAAACCAAGAAGAATGTGCTTTTGAAGTCACATAGCTCCTTTCTTCTTTCCCTCGTTCCCCATAATACCAATAGCATAAACACCCTCAACAGCCAATTTCAACCATGTGTATAGTTAAGTCAACCCTTCCTTGAACTAAACAGAGATTCCTCAAGCCTTACCTTTATTAAGCATCTGTGTGCTGAACTTTTCAACCCATTTTTTTCCCCTTCCCTGGTCAATATTATTTTCAAATCTGTACTTGATTGCCTCTATTTCTTGTCTATTAACCCCCACTCAAACTTGGGTGTGATGCTAAACACATGCTTCCCAGCTATCACTGTTCAGGTCTAGAGTTCCTGAATCATTTCAAACAAAACTCCTACTCTCCCTCAGGATGACATGCCAGTTCAGGTCACAGGTACTTGGAGAAAATCAGACAACTTCAGTGCTTTGACTAGGGCTATAGCATTAGTTGATCATAGATGCATCAGTTACTAGGACTTCACATATTATAGACATTCTTACAAAGTAAGTAAGTAAATAAATAAATAAATAAAAATCCTACTGTTGGTAATCTGAAGCATTGAAGAAAGTTTATACTCCAGAGGCCTGGTAGCATCATCCAAAACTGATTTTTTGACTTGCCACCTCTGTCAGACTCATGTAAAAAGCAAGTATGGTGTTACTCACATCTTTTATTTCATCATTATTTTTCAAGTACAATATCTGTAAGTATGAAGTCATACTTGTATATGATAATTTTCTCAACTCCAGACACCATGAACCATGGAATTTAGAACAGGGCCATGGAGGCTGGATGGTGGTTCAGTGTGAAAAAACAATGCTCTATGAGACTGATCCATATGGCAAGGTTCTGGGTTCACATCCAGAGATATCCCTATATAGTAGCCATACTTGCTCAAGATCTGGAGCTGGCTGAAGCTGAAGGTGATACATGATATCAGAACTCTGGTGGAGGTGCAGTTTTTCTGTTTCTTTCTCTCTCTCTTTCTCTATGTGTCTCTCTTGCTCATAGAAAAAATACATAAATAATTTTTTAAAAACTACGGCTAAAGTCAACTGATGGCATGGTGATTAGGGCAGCTGGATCTCACATGACCAACTGCATGCTTCAAACCCAGACCTGAGGGCTTGAAAAGCAAGCCAGGTGCATGTGCATGAGTGCCAAAGGTCCTTAAGGATAACAGAAAAGAAAGCATTAAGACACCACCACCTTCCCACCACCCTGGGGACAGGGAGCTTTTTCTCTCTCTATCTCCAGCCAATGTACACACCCTATAGAAAATTAAAACAAACATAAAAACTAGAGATACATATGTCACAACACAATAAGAAGTAAAAAACACAATCAACAATACTTGAAACCCTTTTTTGAGATAAAAATACAGTGTGTTTTACCAAGAGGCATACACAGATATTGCAGGTAGCATCACCTTTTTAAGTAAACTTTAACAGCATTATATATGCTGAAGGTAGACAGGATCATTGAGGATGCAGTCATCCTATTAACAGTATTACTGAAATCAGGCTGTGGCTTGTGAATATACATTTCCTTTGAACGTGATCATTGAGTAAAAGATATAAATGCTGCTGAATGATATTTCTTCTATGAAATGGCTTAACAAAAAATATGTAGAAATGAAAAAAGGTGGTACAGAGACACAAACGTAGAAGCTTAAATAGCCTGACTATCACATTCTAGAAAGTCAAATCTAGTAGACAACCGTTAGCAGTACAGTAGAGAAAAAATGAAGATCTTTTTGAAGCAAGAATTATGTGGTTCTTAAAGCAACAAGGTGGTCTGATAAGGTATGAGGATATCTGTAAACAGTCCAAACATAGTAGAATAACTGATATTTACTAAAGAAAAAAAAAACTATCAATCACATGTACATCTTTAAAATAAAATGGGGATTGGGAAGATTCCATCACAGAAAGTGCATTTCCCCATATGGAAAACACAAGATGCTTAATACTTATTCCCTTTTTTTCAGGAAAAAATTGGGAACGGAGTGTCTTAATCCATGGCTACTATAATAGAATACCTGAGACTGAGTAATTTATAAAGAAAAGTGTTTATTGAGTTCCCAGTCCTGAAGGTTAGGAAGTCCAAGATTGGGCAACTACGCCTGGAAGCTGGTGGAAGTCTATGCTACATCAAAACATAACAGAGAAGTAGAAGGGAAAATGGGCAACTCATGAGAAAAGGAGCAAAACATGAAAGGAGACCTCGCTTTATAAGAACCACTCTCACAGTAACTCATTTTCACAAGACCTAACTTACTCCACTGAGACCTAACCACCTCTTAAAGATCCCACTCTCAGTAAAGCCATCCTGGGAATTAAAGTTCCACATGAGCTTCAGAGTGGACAAACCACTCCTGAGCCATAGTCCAGGGTTCAGGATTCTGTTATCCTACCATATCTATCATCTTGTTGTTCTTTAAAAATTACTTCTTTGCTTCCTCCTCTTTTCTCCTCTCATTCTTCCCTCGTTCCCTCCCCTCAATCTTCCCTCAACAAATATTTATTAAATTCTCATTCTATGTCAGAAGTTTTCCTAGACACTTCATATCTGCATACACCATTTTCTCAGCCAAGTGCATACAAGCAATGGGTCCTGTAGATCCATCCTAGGATTGAATCCAAATATGTAGCCTTGGCATGTTACTTTAACCTTCAACTGCCATATTCTCCTCTGAGGATGATAATTTTATAAATCTTAACTACTATTATCATTAAGGTTTTGAAGATTCCTCATGGCCTCACCACCTGTGATACACTTCCAAAGGCTGATTTGCAAACTTCTTCTAGGGTTCAATAGCATTGTGTGTGTGTGCGCACGTGTGTGTGTGTGTGTGTGTGTGTGTGTGTATGTGTGTGTGTGTGTTCAATACAGAGATGCACCATTCAGATCCCTCTACAAGAAAGGACTTGCTTTCCAGTTTACATAGAAGGTGGTCATCAAATAGTCTTTACTAGTCAGCTTTAGGTTCTTCCTCAACTCCAGAGAGTAATCTTGACCTCACCCATAGTTATGTACTTCCTAAGGCAATCCACAGCCAGCCATTGAGTGAGAGGTAGATTTAAAGACCCAGGCTGACTTGGAACAGCTCCAAAGGGCACTACTTGTTCCAGAAGTCCTACTGTGTTGGGCTTTGGCAGATGTGCATCACATTTTTTACTTTCGCTCAGCCTAATTTTGCTTCATCCCCCATCTTTTACTCATGTGAAATGTCTTGTACTCCAAACTCCATCTGAGAATCTGCCTTCGGAGAGCCTAACCAAGGACGACACCATAGCTGTGCTCTACTAGCTTATTTCTCTACCTAATTCACTGACTGGACTCTATGATCCTTGAAAACAGAAAATCCTACTTAGCTCTGTATCCTTAGCACATAATAAATGGTTATTAAATAGAAAAAATTGATCAAGATCCCCTCATTGAATTAAATGGAAAAAAAAATCTAGGCCAGTTAGTGGTGTGGTGATTAAGGCAGCTGGATCTCACATGACCAATTGCCCAGTTCAAGTCCTAGACCAGGCTGCTTGAAAAACATGACAGATTTGTGTGTGCCTGCCTAAAATCCTGAAAGGAGAAATGGAGAAGGGATTGTGTGGCATGACCATCCCCCATGGGGAATGCTTTCTCACTTTCCTTCTCTCTCTCTCTGAAGAGTGCCTACACCCTCTTGTAAATATTTTTAAAAATTTAAAAATAGAAATAAATAAGTAAAAATAAAATTAACTTGAGGAAAAAATTAAAATCTTTAAAAATCGAGGAAAATTGAATCATCATAAAAATAATGTTTCATATTAACTGAAAATGTTCCTCATGAATGAGGTAGCAGTTCTTTTATAAACTGCATGTAGTACATTAGAGGAAATAAATTTTATCAGTAAACTCAGCACTGCTCTGGACAGAATCCCCTTAACCGCTTAACAGTTGCAACAGCTTTTTTTTTTTTCCCTTTGCAGTGCTTACTGTGTGTCCTTGCAGAAATCAAATAATGAACAATGTATGTACGACATCTGGTGGCTCCCAGATTATGTTACATCTTTGCCTGGAATCTGAGCAAACTTCTGTTAGCCTCAACTTTTTCTTATATTGAAATCTTACCACAGGAGTGACATAGTTTGGTCTGCCAGTGCTGGGATAATGAGAGCTATTAAATTTGCTGAAAATGCCAGTTGTGATGAACATAACAGTCTCATTCTTTAAATCCTTTGATTTATATTGTCTTAAGAATTAATAATCATTCATCCAATTAAATGCTCTTGGTCTGGGCCTCTGTCCAATTCTATGTCAGAGAAGGCGATAAGACCTATTAGCTATAAGCCTTAAATTAACCAGCATCAGACCCAAGGGAAGTGTGTTGCCCAAATGAGGCACCTCCCTTCTGATTCCACACCAGCATGATGGATGCCAGATAATATCTTCATTATGGGACTGCTGTTACAGTCTGCAGAACAGATTTACATGTTGTAAGACAGTTTAAGATCTCATGATAATTTTTCCACCATTGATGATTTAAATGTAGACATTTCTAAAAATCTATCAAGTATTCTATGGCATAATATAAATTCGCACAAACATGCACATCTAAAGGCAGCAAATGTAGAATAGAAATAATAGAAGAATTTTACATGTTGCTGATGATATTATAGTAAATTCTGGTGACCAGCACTTTGACTTTAAAAATATTCTGGTAAGGCCAGCTTTGTCACACGGTGGTTAATGGAACTGGATCCCACTTGGCCATCCATGAGATAAAGCCCAGACAGGTGAATTGAAAAATATGCTTGGTGCGTGTGTGTGCATGCCCCCAAATCCCAACAGGGAAAATAATTAGAGAAGAAATTGTGGCATGTTTGTGCCCTATTGGGGTGTTTTCCCTCTCCCTCTCTGTCTATCTCTCTGTCTCTCTCTGGCAAGCACATATGCCCTTTGGCAATTAAAACAAAAATAAAGAGAAGAAAAAATACTCTGAAAAAAGAAAAGGTATGACCAAATTATTTTGTTATTTAAAAATAGGTTTATTACATAAAGGTGAAATTCTATTTATCTGTATTATTTGAATAATTGATTTTATTCTATCCTAACTTTGAATGATTTCTTATAGCATATGCTGAAAAAAATTGTTCAAACATATGAAAATATAGATCATACATCAAGGAAAACTAGAGGGTACCAGCAGTTAGCATAATGGCTATGTTGCTGGACTCCCACATAGTCGACCGTGGCTCGATTCCCAGACCTGGTGGCTTAAACTCATGCCGAGCACTTGTGTGTGAGTGCCCAAGATCCCAAGAGGAGAATGGAGGAGAAGGGATTGTGGTGTGGCCATCCTCCCTGGGGGTGATTTCTCACTTTCTGTCTCTCTGTCTCTGTCTGTCTGTCTGGTGAGCATACACGCCGTATAGCAAAAACCTCTCAAAAAAAAAAAAAGGAAAACTAGAGAAGAAAAATTCAAATCAAGATGATAATATGTATAGTATCCTCAACTGAACTGGTGTGAAATGTATTCATGTTGGATAAATTCACTTTACAAACTATGTGATATATAGTGATTGAATATATAAAATAACTTTCAAAAAATTTTAGGAAACATTTGCTAAGTATATTCAATTTCTTTAGGATACAAAAGAAATTCAGTAAAGCTGGGTTAATATTTGGTGCAGTTCACATGGATTTGAGCATATACCACTTTGTAGCAGGCTAAACTATAGACTTTCCTTTGAACTACAAATCCTCAATAATAAGAACAAATGAAAAGGGTCAGCAAAGCTAAATAACCATGGAAATTTGGGCAGTTTTACACTCTTCACTTTCAAAGTTGACAAGTGTCATTGGGCTGAGGTCAACTTTGGTATTCAAATAAGAATGTATCTACATTCTTTATAACTAAAGCCTAGTAAACATTTTTTAGACTGTATTTTTAGTGGAAACTACAGTAAATCCTCAATCTTTTGAATTTTCTTCTACAGACAATGGACACTTTCCCTCCAACAGTGATACTGGAAAAGATATCTTTATTAGTTTCATCTAAGCATGTGAATTGTCTAAATTAGAATTACCAGAATTTATTGAATGTAGTTCAGAGAAAAGCCAGAAGATTTTCTGGATAAAGTTACCTTACAGCGTATTTTTTTTCCACTTGATTTATAATGATTTGTGTTTAATCTCATGACTACAGAGTGTACCACAAGAGTATGATTAGTTAAAAAGGATATGAGATATTTGTTCTTATTGCCTGCTAGGGATACTATAAATTCATAGATTAGTAAACTCACCCAGATATGGGTATACACATGTTAAATATTAAATCTCTTTTTATTTATTAATCTTACTATATTATGATGCTTATTTATCATGCTTATTAAACTTTAAACTTAAAATCAGTTTCAGAAGTTACCTTATTGCTTCCTATCATAAATAAACTTCTACACATACACCATATTGACTTTATCCATTCACCAGGTTATATATGTTGTGACTATTGAAAATAATGCTGAAAAAAAAATACTGCTACAATGAACATAGGCGCATAGATATCTCTGTGAGATGCTGATTCATTTTCTTTGGGTATATACCCAGAAAAGGAAATTGCTAAGCCATATGTTAGTTCTAGTTTTAATTTGAGAACAACACGAGGAATCTCCATATTATTTTCTATAATGGCTGTACCAATAAAATTTTTTGTTTTTTTGAGAAGTTGTGCTATAAAGTGTGTGTGCTCACCAGACAGGCAGACAAAGACAGAGAGACAGAAAGCAAGAAATCACCCCTCAGGGGGGGATGGCCACGATGCAATCCCTTTTCCTGCATTCTCTTCTCAGGATCTTGGGCATGCACACACATGCAGCTGGGGTCACCAAGTCTGGGAGTCCAGCGACATAGCCATTACATTTGCTGGTCCCACCAATATAATTTTTATCAAGAGCATTCAGTTTCCATTTCTCCTCACCATCATCAGCACTTGCTATCTTACTTATTTGACAATAGCTATCTTATCAGGCGTGAGTTGGTATCTCATTTGGTTTTGATCTGCATGTCTCTGTTAATGGTTTCATTTAGTCACAGAATAGGAAGTTGCCACCCAAGGCCATTTGTCAGTAACAAATTTGGGAGTCATCTTAGGATGCTTCATTTACATATTTCAAAAGAGTTTTGTAAATGACAGATGAATACTTATGAAATCAAAGTGACCCTGCTTTCAAGAGCCCATACAGACTTAAGGATGGCACACAGAAACAGACCCCACTTGGAATTTCATGCTGTCAGACAACCTGCTATGCACATCATTTCAGTCTCAGCAGCCCCAGCCAGTCTTCTGAGAGAATCATGGTAACAGTTGCTGTCTACAGGAGGTTCTGCCAGGCTCCATCAATTCTGTTTTTTTTTTTAATTTTTTATTTATTATCATAATCTTGTTTATATTACATTGAATTGCATATAACTTTATGGTGTATTACATTGCTTTTTCAAAAGGGAATGTCATGCATGTCAGTCAATACTGAGACATTAAAATCCCCATTTCATTATTCAATATCTTTTCATTGTTTTTCCCATTCATTATTATTATTATTCCAATTATTTTTTTAACCAGTCAATCACTATTTCTCACTCCATGCCGGGGTGAGAAAAATGTATATATTGTGGATGTAAGGTGGAATGTTCTAAAGCTATCTGTCAAGCCCATTCGATTTATAGTATCATTTAGGTCCTGTATCTCTCTATTTATTTTCTGCCTAGAAGATCTGTCTAAAGTAGATAATGGGGTGTTGAGATCTCCAACAATTATAGTATTTCTCCCTATCTCTCCTTTTAG
>NW_006205117.1:511907-533012 GCF_000334495.1 Tupaia belangeri chinensis | reverse complement strand
TCACATATTTAGGTGCACCTGAGTTGGGTGCATAGATATTTATAAGTGTAATGTCTTCTTGCTGAATTATCCCATTTACTATTATATAATGCCCTTCTTTGTCTCTTCTTTCAACCTTTGTCTTGAAATCTATTTTGTCTGAGATCAATATGGCTACTCCAGCCCTTTTTTGATTTCCATTTGCATGGAATATCTTTTTCCAGCCCATCACTTTTAGTCTATGTATGTCTTTATCTACAAGGTGAGTTTCTTGTGGGCAACAGATAGAGGGTTTCTTATGTTTTATCCATTCGGCCAGTCTATGTCTCCTAGTTGGAGAATTTAATCCATTGACATGCAATGTAATTATTGATATTTCCATATCTGATCCTATAGTTAAGTGAGCCACTTTCTTGGTTGCTTTTTGTTCTTTTATAACGGTCTGTTTGACTTTTTAATTTTCCTGGCATAGTACTCCCTTCAGAACTTCTTGAAGAGCTGGTCTGGAGTTGATAAATTCCTTCAAATTTTGTTTATCTGAGAATGTTTTTATCTTTTTTTCCCATATGAAAGATAATCTTGCCAGGAATAGTATTCTTGGTTAAAATTGTTTTTCATTCAGCATTTTTACTATATTTCCCCATTCTTTCCATGCCTGCATTGATTCCACCAAGAGATCCAATGTTAGCCTGATGGGTTGACCTTTGTAAGTAACTTGATATTTCCCTCTTGCCAACTTTAGTATATTGTCTTTATCTGTTGTTTTTGCCAATCTGGCTATGATGTGCCTTGGAGAGGATCTTCTTGGCTTGATTCTACTTGGGGTCCTATGTATTTGTTGGGTCTGGATATTTGTATGCCTTTCTAGGTTTGGAAAGTTTTCTTCCAGGATTTAATGGAATAAATTATCTAGGTCCTTATTATTTTCTTCCTCTTCTGGAATACCAATTATCCGCATGTTGGGGCACTTGATGGTATCCAGTATTCTTCATATATTATCCTCATTTTTCATGGTTGTTTTCTCAATCTTCTTGATACTTTTTTCTAGGTCGGATGTTTTTGTCTTCTACATTAGAGATTTGATCTTCTGCCTGATCTATCCTACTTTTAATACTTTCAAGGGAGGTATTGATTTCCTGTATCACGTTTTTCAACCCTAGAAATTCCATCTGGTTTTTGTTTAAGGTATCTATTTCTTTTTTCAAATCATGAAAGGACTTCCTCATCTCATGGAGCTCTTTGTCTCTTTTTTCTTCCATCTCAGTTAGTTTGGTCACTACAAATATTCTGAATTCTTTATCAGACATGTCTACGATGCCCATTGTATTGACTGTGGGTAATGTAGGCTTGATGATTTCCCTTGGGGGAGAGGCCTTTTGTTGGATGCTCATACTTCTTGAGCTTCTGCAATTGTTCCTAGTCATCAGGTGATATATATATGTTGCTTCCTAACATATTTAAGGTATCTCTGAGTGTTAAAAGTTGTACAGCATTAGGAAATTGATAATTTCTCTTATGGTAGTCCTACCTGTTGCTTAACAGTACCATGTACTCTTGTCACTGGACCTGGGTAACCCAAAGTCTTCCCTGGCTCTAAGGAGTGGTGAGCCTCCAACTGACCTAATAAGCAACACCTCAAGACAAAGGAAAAACAAAACAAAACAGAATTACATGGTGCGATTTACACTCCGCAAGCTATTTAAAACACTAAAATTCAGAGAGTCCTAAGGCAAGTGGGAAAGAGCCAGAGGATGAGTGACAGGTCCTGGGTGGAAGGGCCTGTAGCCGCAGGCCACCTAGTGTCCGGACCTGCTGGTCGGCTCTATCCGCTTTGCAGGTGCAGTGTGGGGGGTGTACGAGTTCATCTTAAAGTCCCACAAGACAAACCTGAAGTCTAGAGAGGAGCAAGGATGGGGATGCATGAAGGGCCAGGGGCAAGGAGGGGGGGAGAGCCTGCAGCCACAGGCCACCTGTTGTCCGGAACTCACCATTTGTATGTATTCTTAGAAAAATTCCTATTCAGACCAGCTGCTCTTTCTAAAATCAGATTTTATTTATTTATTTGTCATTGAACTGAATTCTACTCATAATTAGATAGTTTACAGATGTTTTCTCCTATTCATTGGCTGCCTTTTCAGTTTGTTGATCATTTCCTTTGCTGTGCAGAAGCTTTTAGTTTTATGCAATTCTAATTATTTTGCTTCTGTATTCTAAGATTTGGTATTGTAGCAAAAAAAAAAAAATGCTAAGATCAATATAAAGGAGTTTTGGGACCAGCAGTTGGTGTAATGGCTATGTCACTAGATTCCCATATAGTCAATGGTGGTTCGAGTCCCAGACCCAGAGGCTTAAACACACGCCAGGTGCGTGTGCATGCCTGCCCAAGATCCCGAGAGGAGAATGGGGAAGAGAAAAAAAAAAAAAAAAAAGGAGTTTTTCCTGGGAACAGCAGTTGGTGTGATGGTTATGTGGCTGGCCTCCCATGTAGTCCACCACGGATCAAGTCCCATACCCAGTGGCTTAAACTCATGCTGGGCACATGGGCATGTGTGGCAAGATCCTGATAGGAGAATGAAGGAGAAGGGATTGCGACATGACCATTCCCCTGGAGGGGGGTGATTTCTTACTTTCTGTCTTTCTTTCACTCTCTTTCTGGCAAGCACACACACCCTATAGCAAAAAACTCAAAAAAATAAAACAGAGTTTTTCCTTTCTGTGTTTGTTCTGCTAGGAGTTTTACTGTTTCAGATCTTATATTTAGCTGTTTCATATATTTTGAGTTGATATTTGTGTATAGTATAAGAGTTCAGTTTCATTCTTTTGCATGTGGTTCCACACCATCTGCCAGCCCCGATGTTTTTAGAATCTATTCTTTTTTTTTTTTTTTTTTATAAATTTTTGCTATAGGGCATGTGCACTCACCAAAAAGACAGAGAGAGACAGAAAAACAGAAAGCGAGAAATCATCCCCCCAGGGTGGGGGGGTTGGCCAAGCCGAAATCCCTTCTCCTCCATTTTCCTCTCAGGATCTTGGGCATACATGCACACATGCCCAGCATGAGTTTAGACCACCAGATCGGGGCCTCGAACCATGGTCGACTACATGGGAGTCCAGTGACATAGCCATTACGCCAACTGCTGGTTTCAAGAATCTGTACTCTTTTTATTTGATCTTCCTGGTGACCTTATTAAAAGTTAGTTGACTATATGCTTGAGTTTATTTCTGAGTTCTCTATTCTATTTCATTGGTTATGTGTCTGTTTTAATATCAATACCATACTGCTATGATTATTATGGCTTTGTAATATAATTTGAAATCAGGAAATGATGCTTCTAACTTTGTTTTTCTTTCTCAATTATTTTGGCTATTTGAACGTTTTTGTAGTTTCATACAAATTTTAGAATTGTATTATCTATTTCTATAAAATATGTTATTAATTTTTTAAGGATTTTATCTAAATTATTTATCATTTTGGGTAGGATAGATATTTTGGCAAAATTAATTCTTTCAATCAACAAATATGAGATATCTTTCCATTTATTTGTGTCTTCAATTTCTTTCATCAATATTTTATTGTTTTGTGTATGAAGATCTTTTTCTCCCTTAAATTTAGTCCTAAGTATTTTATTCTGTCTGATATTATTATAAATGAGTTTGTTTTCTTGAAGAAAATAATTATTTTAAAAATAATACACATCAAGACTTGCAGATGGCATAATAGTTATGTTGTTGAACTCCCACAAAGTCAACCATGGTTTGAGTCCCAGACCAGGTAGCTTGAAACTCACTAGGTGGGCATACACTCACTAGGTGTATGTGTGTATGCCCAAAATCCTGACAGGAGGATGGAGGAGAAGGGATTGCAACATGGTCATCCCCCCAGGGGGTGATTTCTTGCTTTCTATCTCACTGTCTATCTAACTAGTGCATGCGCCCTATAGCAAAAATCTCTCTAAAAACAAAAAATAAAAATATATCAAAAACTAAAAGATGAAATTTGATAGGTAAGTGGCAGGGAGATAACTGTTCTTTGAAGTTAGAGGGAAAGTTTATTGTTCTATAGATTAAATAAACATTGTAAGGCCTTACTCCACTGCTTGGAAAGCATATAAACAAATGCTATATATAATTATTGATGTTACTGTTATTAATATTAGTGACAGTATTAAATACTATATGAATGAAACTTTGAACCAGAGTAATAAGGACTTTGGCCTCAACAAAACAAGTAGAATTCTTGTTAAGGACAGTACTAAGTCCCCTTCTCGTTTTTGATGTAAACTAAGGAAAAAATATTTTCCACTTGAGAGGCAGGCAGAGAAATGTCTAAATTTTTAAAAATATCAAAATAGAAAATTATTTGAAGAAACTAATGAGGATTTGGCCTTGTTCACAGTAGAATATGGGTGTGTAGCAATTGACAAAATTTGCCACAGTCAGAGAGAAATAAAAAAATAATAGGAGAAAGAAAGAACATGGCAATAATAAAGAATAAAAAATAAAATGGAGTAGAAGATTGGGCAAAGGAAATAAGAGTATCATACAGAACTAAATCATCCACACATGTCCTAAATTTAGTGCAAACTACGTTGGTCCTAGAACTGGCCAAGCTTTCCATGTGCTATCTGGATTGGTCTTAGAGACATAGAGAAGGGCTATGAAGTAAACAACTACATCAAATGAATATGACTGATTAATGCATCAGAGACTATGCTTTATGTTCTTAAATTCCATTCCATTTTTTCCCCTCCTGTCTGCTGAGAAACCAAGTGCCACTCAGAGAAGAGGAGAACTGAGGTTTATTATACCAGCAGACCCAGAGGAGTTCACACTCTAAGCTCTGGGCCTAGAACAACCAGGACAGCAGGCTTAAAAGGGTCCGTGTAGCAGGAGATGGGGAGAGGGGCTCTTGCATGGGAAAGTCCAGTTTGAACTGACTTGGGATGATCTTGTTATCTGTGGTCTGCATCTGCTAGGTCCAGTCACTCATGTTCGGATGTGTCTGGTCAGACAAGCTTGGGTCATATTTGTGGTATGTGGCTACTGGTCTGGGTCGCCAGAGGAGACCATGATAAAATCCTTTCCTCGAGCAATGCAAGCAGTTTACAGAAACGCAACAGCATTTGGTTAGGCACTTAGAGAAATAACAAAATTCTCACAGAACAGAATCCACATCATAGCTAGACAAAATTTCCATAATGTATAGCTGGGATTCTGAGACTAAATCATGCTGACTGGAATGTGGCAGCTGTATTATACATCATTTCTAGCACTAACTCATTTTAAAAAGTATACCTTGTACCATTTTCTTTTATATTCTCTCATTGCTCATCTGTCATTTCTATGCAAAGAATCCAGGGGACAACTTCTAAAGCTGTAGGAGATGATGGAACCATTATTTGAAAAGGACTTCCATCATACCATGATGGTGTGAAGCAGTCCTCTCCTTACTCCAAATTTTATTTGACAGTGTCATGAGCAAGAAGTAAGCTTTCATGGTGTTAAGACATTCCGATTTCATGAGTGCCCAAAAGCCTACCAGGAAGAGGACCTTGAATTATTCCTTGAGTCTGGCAGTGAGTAATTGATATCCTTTACTTAAATTTCTAGTAGAAGGGTGGGATTGAATCCATTCAAGAGATAATGTTAAGGGAGAATGTAGAGATACAATTGATTGGAGAGTTTTTTCTGTGAAAGCAGAAAAAATATATACTATGCATGTTATCAGTCACCAATTGATATGTATGATAAGAGATATGATAAGTAGAACAATGCTTCCTCTATAAATCCATGTCTTAATCCTTGAAACACATGAATAGGTTTCTTGGCAAGGGGATGTTAAGGTTGAAGGTGGGATAAGGTTGCTAATTAGCCGACCTAAATAAAGCCATTACCCAAATGGGCCCAATGGAAGCATAGGAATCCTCAACTGGAGAAGGAAATAAAGGGATCAGAACCAGAGAGACAGTGTGGCAAAAAAGACTCGGCTGGCTTCTGCTGCTTTTAATGATTGAAGCAGGCCAATTGCCTATGAAATAAGTCAGCTTCTGGGAGCCAGCCAAGACAAGAAAATATAATATTCTCCCCTGGAGCATCGAAAAGAAGCACAGCCCAACCAACATCTTTACTTTAACCTGGTGAGACCTATTTTGGACTTCTGTCCTCCAGAACTGTAAGATAATAAGTTTGTTTTGGTTTAAACCACTTTTGGTAGTCATTTGTTACTGGAACAATGGAAATGTAACAAATGAGAAAGCTCATTGTAATAAAAACAATGAAAGATGTCACATTTAAGAATATACTTTATAAAAAATATGTTGCTCATGGGGAGAAAATTACAAAATTTTGTTGCAAATTATAAAAGAAAATCCAAATAATTGGAGAAACAGTATACTTCAAATAGGAAAGTTAATGTTCAGTGTTCTCAAACTTATTTATAGATTTAACACAATAGCACTCAAATTCTCTGAGGCTTGATATATTAGTAAGAACTTCTAAATCCAACTTAAGCCAGATTTTTTAAAAATAGTTTTGTTTCAAAATTCAAGAGAAGATAAAAAAAAAAAATTTTGAAATTGGGAATTTCTTTTTCATCTCTCTCAAATTCTCTGAGGCTTGATATATTAGTAAGAACTTCTAAATCCAACTTAAGCCAGATTTTTTAAAAATAGTTTTGTTTCAAAATTCAAGAGAATATAAAAAAAAAAAAATCTTGAAATGTGGAATGTCTCTTTCATCTCTGTTTCTATTTTAAAAATAATTTCATTACTCTCTATAACAGACTGTGACGGAAGCCATGCAGCCCACACAGGCAGAACATGGGGAGCAGCCTCTCATGCCTAAGTAAGACTGGGCTGAGAAGAACTGCAAGTAAGGCTGACAGTTACGAGTTCCAGTTTTCAACTGTGTTTGTTGTACTGGTTTGTGCACAATTTCTCTGCTATGAGCTTTACTGTCATTATGGTACCTGTAAAAGCAAAATAACACCCTTAGCCTTACTGTTACTTTTACAATAATCCTGAAGGAATGCAGATCCCTATTGCGGCGGTAAACAGGAATTATTTCTGTGAGACCCACCCCACCTGCCTGGAAAATATCAATAAGGAATGCTGCATTCACTTCTCCTATTGGCGATTACACAGATAGCATTAGAAAGGTTTAGGTTAATGGAAAGCTACTAAATTAGTAAAATGACCTTAGTAACTCGGACTCATCTGGGAGGTTCTGATACCCCAAAGACCATGAGCCACCTTTGATCTCAGGACAAGGAAAGACTGCCACTGCCCCAAGCCACAGCCATTGTATAGAGCAGCACGTAGAGGGTCCCAAGTATGCAATAGCCTTTAGGTCAGTCATTAAGCCGCTTACAAGACCACATTCCTTCCCCATATGGACAATAGGCTCACCCCCATAGTTGTAATATAGATATTTCACTTTAGTATATATTAACCGTATCTTTACTTAACAAGACAAGATTTCTATCTAGGCCTTTGTAATTAATCAGCAATGTTGCCACCCTGGCCCAGGACTGAAGTTAACAAGCTTTCTGCAAGCCCCTTCTTCAAAAAGACCCTTCCCAATAATCAAGATCTAAGAAGAAAATGCACCAGACAAATGGACTCCCTCATCCTGGAACTGTGACTGATCATACCTAATCAAACAGAACAGTGTATCATGTTCTATGATTATTGTTCCTATACTTTGAATACCTCATTTCTTAGAGTAAATCTTTTACCTCCCCCTCACCCCTCCTGCCCCTGTAAACATCCCCAATAAATACGTATGTTTCCTAGCCACAGAGGCTGCAGTCTTGAGCCTGCTCTAATTGTAGTTGGCTGAGAACATGCTGAAGAGCACTGAGGTCTCTGCCTGAATTCCTTCTCGCCTCCATTGCCATCCTGTGTACAAGCCTCAACCCACCCTGGCTGGAGCAGGTCTCCAGCAAGATTGGTTTCTTTACACCTTCTATGGGCTTGGGGGCATTGCTACCTTGCAATATACAGTTGATATGCTGAATGGCCCAGTCTGCCTCACATAAACTTCCCATGAACTAATAATCTGTGTGGTCAAAGGAACGAGTATCATAACTGGCCTAGTCTGGGATATTTGCCAGTCTTGGAGCCAGAAAAAAATGGGTCTGTTACCAAAAGAGAGATGTTTACACAAAATACATACTCAAAATAATAACTTCTAGGAATCTACTATAGGAAAACAGATACAGAAAAATACTTGTGCAAATATTTTTATCATTACAATACTTAAAAAAGAAAACCTTTTATTCAATAACAATAATGGTAAATTAAATTTGGCCTATTTTCACAAGATAAAATATTTCAGGCATCAGAAACAATTTTTGTACCAGCAGGTGGCATAGTAGTTGAGGCACTGGATTGCCACATGGCTGATTGCAGTACAAGTTCCAAACCTGAAAGCTTGCTTTCTCACTTTCCCTCTCTCTGTTGAGTGCCCTATAGCAAATTTTAAAATAATAATAAATAAAATTAAATAAATCATTCTAAAAACCCACTTTGTTTGTTTTTAGGACTGATTGATAGAATTGAAAATACACGAGAAAGTCATAAAATAGAAAGTTGAAAAAAATGAAATAAAAAATATGCATAGTATGGCCTAATGTTGCAAAAGGACTAGATTTATATAATTTATTGATATATTAACAGTATTTTGAAAATTGAGATTATATTTTTTTCTTAAACCTATTCTGTGCTTTCAAATAGATAGCCTAAGGTGGTAAGTAATTTACACAGTTTATGAATCTACATGCAAAACTGCTTTTTTAAACTATATAAATATTGAACAAGTGTAGATACAACTTTTTTTGTGTGTGTTCTTTTTTAGAGAGGTTTTTGTTATAGGGTGCATGTGCTTGCTGGGGAGACAGGAAGCAAGAAATCACCCATCATGGGGATGGCCGCACCTCAACCCTTCATCTTCAGTTCTCCTCTTGGGATTTTCGGTATGCTCACACACCCAGCATGTTTTATAAACCACCAGGTCCAGGACTCAAACCATGGTCAACTAGGTGGGAGCCCAGTGACATAACCATCATGCCATCATTCCAACACAACTCTTACAACTGCTACCTAGTGCTCTAGTCCATGGGTTCTTAAGCTTGACTATGCATCGCAATCACCTAGAGGACTTGTTAGAGCATATCCTGCTGAGCCTCATCCCTGGAATCTCTGATTCATGAGGTCTGTGGTAGGAACTGGCAAATTGCAACCCTGACAAGTTCTCATGTGATGTTTATGATGTTCTGGAGATCAAGGCTGAAAACTATTGACTAATCATATCTGACCAAATGCAATCCCTGAATACCTTTGTCAAGCATCTCTAAGCCTCTTCTAGCTTTTCTTTCTCTGGTCACCCACCCTTCAACCATGCTTTCTTGCCTGCCTAAATTCTCCCTAAGAATCAGCTGATACAGCACCTCTCCTAGAAGATATTTCCTTAACCTTTACATCTGGATCAAGTGACCCTTCCACCTGCTCTCAAAGCAGCTTGTACTGACTCCTCCTAGCCTCTCCTGGGGTATAAAAATGAATATAGTCCCTAGCATATCTTTGAATGAATGAATGAATGAATGAATGAATTAATAAACCGATTATTTCTTTTTATCAATAACTGTGGAAGTTGTTGGTGGTTGTTTTTCAGTCAAAATGTTCAAGTCAGTAAACAGATTCATAGAAATTAGTTTATGTTTTTAGAGTCAATCAAATTAATTAATCAGTTAATGGCAGAGTCCAGTTTCAGCTTGTTTTCTTGATTGCAAGTCTTGTCTTTCCTGTATTGTTCTACGCTATTCCTCAAACAGAAAAGATGTATGCTATGTATATAAGACTTTTCCCTGCTAAGTCTACTACTGTGAGATAAACTTGGTTCAAAAATAATGAATCTAAATGCTTCTTCTTCACATTTTTAAGAAAAGTCACTAGTAAAGGAAGGTAGGAGATAGGAGAAATGATTCTTGACTAAAACAAAACAAAAACACTTGCAATCTCTTTCTAGCTAAATTAGTTTTTTTCTAATATACATACCTCCTTAAACTATACAATTCAATAACTTTTTTAGTAATTCAGAGTTGTGCAACCATTGTAACAAATCAATTTTAGAACACAGTTTTTAAAATTTATTTTCATTACTATTTTCAATTTACATTTGATCACTACACATCTTTATGGTGTACAACATTGCTTTTTCCAGCCATGCATATCATTCAAGACAGAGACATTACCATATACATTATCATCAACAAATAACTTTTCATTTTTGTGTCAGACTTTTTTCCCCTTTGCCCTCTCCCTCTATTATCCACCCCCATATTACCTACTAAAACTATATAATTCAATAACTTTTTTGATAATTCAGAGTTGTGTAATCATTGCAACAATAGATTTTAGAACACATTTAGTACTTCAAAGAAATCATGCACTTTAGTTTTCATTCTCCTACCCTTAGGCAACCATCAATATCTCTATTTGTTGTTTTTCCTGATCTGGGTACTTCGTATGCATATAATTGTGAAATATGTGATTTTTTTGTGTGTGATTGGGCTTTTCCAGTTAGCATACTGTTTCTGAGGTGTATCTATGTTGTAGCATGTACCAATAATTAATTCCTTTCCATTTCATTTTATGGTATATCATATTTTATTTACCCATTCGTCAGAGAATGGACGTTTGCACTATTACCCCATTTAGGCTATTACAACTTAATGCCCCTATGAATTTTTTTTTTTTTTTTTGCTCTGGTGTGTGTGCTCACCAGAGAGAGAGATAGAGAGGAACACAGAGAGGGACACTGAGAAATCACCCTCCAAGGGGGATGGCCTTGCCACAATCCCTTCTCCTTCACTCTCCTCTTTAGATTTTGGGCATGTATCTACACAATCCTGATGTGTTTTTCATGCTCTAATCATGAGGCTCGCCATGTGTTATCCAGTGCTTTAAGTTCCATGCCACCTGCAGGCCCTCTCCTACCAAAATTTTCTTTGTCTCTGTCTCTCATGGAAAAAATAATAAAAGTAAAGGCTAGCCCCATGGCCTAGTGGTTGAGCAAGCTAGGTCCCACAAGGCCAACTGCAGTTTCCAGTGGCTTGGGAAACACCGGATGTACATGTCCATGTGTGCCCCAAAACCTGATGAGCTAGAGAAATGGAGGAGAAGGAATTGAGATGTGACACACCCCAAGGCAATGATACGTGTGTGTGTTGGAGTGGGGGGGTTCCCTCTCTCTTTCTGTTGCTCTCTCTTTCTCTGGGAGCACAAGAGCCCTCTGGCACTTAAAAAGAAAAGGAAAAAGAAAAGATTTTCTTTTAAATAATGACTTCGTTTAACTGCTAAATTTTAATTTTTAATTTTATTTGTCCTATGCAAAAAAAAATACATAGTTTCACCAAAAATATTCATTTTGTCCATTAATTATCCAGTTCAATACAACTGATAGTCTCCTGGATCTTTCAGAAGGAAGACTTCTTCCCTACCCTCCTTATTTGTCTATCCTATTCCCTCTGGTCTGTCATCCATGTTTGAGTCATCATTTCACTTATTGCCTGTCACCTAACCTGACCATTTCTGTAAGCCTGGAATCAGGCCTAATTGATTCAGCTGGTGACCTTGTAGTTTTATGTAAGAAACTGGAAAAAGTATTGGTGAAAACATGTTAGTTTACTTAACCATCAGATATTTGGCCCTGAGTTTTTGCCAATGATTATTTTTAACCTCTTGATATATTTCTGCTGAATTCATGGAAAGCATTATGCCATCAGAATACTAATCAAGATATCTGTTTCCCATTTCAAAAATATTTATGTGTGATCGCATACAGATTATTGTTTTATTCATGTTTCAATTAAGCTTTTCCATAATCAGAGTTAGGTCTGTTCTTTAAAAAAAAAAAAAAAAAGAAAGAAAGAAAGAAAGGAAATTTAATTTGCAAAATGCTTCAAATTAGAGAAAAAGGGGGATCTATTGTATTGACATTTAAATTTATAGTAATTCTGAAAATAAAAGGAATAAGCCATTAAAATGACAATTTTCAATGAATGAGGAGACAGTACTTGAGGATTTTAGTATTTCCCTAACAAAAGAATATCCCATATTTTAGAGCATAGGCTTTAAAATCACATAGCTTTAGTTGAAATCTTGGCTTTGCAGCCTCTAAGCTGGATGACAATCCTGTGAGGAAATCTCTCCAGTCTAGTTCTCACGTCAGTAAAATTGGAATATCAATAAGATTAATCTCTTTATATAGTACTTTTGCAAGAATTAAATCTGGAATGTAACTAACGCTCACTGTCTGATACCTAGAAAATACTAAGTACTTGCTAGGTGCTAATAATTGTTTTTATATTATTGTTATTACTATTAAGGTGAAGCAATCTTCTCTGGATAAAATGACTTCTTCTGAAAGAGTTGTACTAAATATTAACTAATCAATTCTGAAGCTGTGTCAAAGAATAAAAATAACAAATAAGAACATAGCTGGGACCAGTAGTTAGCATAATGGCTATGTCGCTGGACTCCCATGGAGTCAACCATGGTTCGAGTCCTGGACCCGGTGGCTTAAACTCACCCGGGTGAGTTTGCATGCGTGCCCAAGATCCCAAGAGGAGAAAGGAGGAGAAGGGATTGTGGCACGGCCATTCCCCTTAGGGGGTGATTTCGCGCTTTTTGTCTCTCTTTCTTTCTGGCGAGTGCACATGCCCTTTAGCAAAAAACTCTACAAAGAAAAGAAAAAAAAAGAAACATAGCTAAGAAATTTTTTTCTTTTGCTTTCAACCAACCTCTCAAAACCCAAAACAGTTTCTAGAGAGGGTTTTTGTGCAGTTCTTCGACACACTCTTCTGCTTTCAAGCATTCACTGAATCTCCCTCAGATAGAGTACCATTTTATAGCTTATCTTTTCAATTCTTCCTTTCTTTACTCAAATTATACCACATCCATCTTCAAATACTTTCCCACAGATGGTTCCTCCTTTTCAAGCTGTTTTTCTCTTTTTTAGAGACAAATCAGCTGTCTGTATTATCAATACTTGATTCTGGTTCATATCTTTCTTGTTTATCACTTATTTTTTATCTCTTCTGTCAGTTCAGAAATAAAATATTCAATCTCAAGACTTTTCTATGAATTAGTTAATTAATGGATCTGGTCTTCAAATTTTGGAGGTGTTGGGGAGGAAGATTAGTCTCAATTCTCTTATGATGCCTAACTAGGTCTGAAAATAAAATTGACAAAGACAGAAAGCATATCAGTTTGTCTAATATAAGTTTTATATGACACAGGACCCTTCAAAAATGAAGACCCAAAGAAATGAGGAAATGTCTATTTTCATGCTGTGTTTGAAGAAGTAGATAGTTTTGGAGAAGTATAATTGGATAAAATGGATATGAGCTAATGCTAATAAACCAGAACCAGTCCTGTTTCAATGTTTTCAGAGACACAGACATTTCTTTCTTCTCGCTGAGAATGGGCATGTCTCTCCTGAAGGTCTTATGACTTATTTCAGGAGAATTTCATATATTTCTAAGTTTTATGACCTACTTTAGAGAAGAAAAGTGAGAGAAGTTCTGAGAGATCTTCCTTCTGCAGTTTTAATTTCCTTCAGCTTAAAACCTCATCACACCAAATTATACTCACTATACCAAGGTACCAAATTTGAAAGAAGCACATTTGATGGAAGTCTCATCAGAAGAAAGAATAAAAAGTATACAAAGTGAAGGGACATATTCAGACTAATGTTTGTTATCTTAATTTTACTAAAATTGATATCATTTTTGCTTGAAATGAAATAGTACAAATGTGATAGAAGTGCTAAATAGAATAAACAGAAATAGAGGATAGGGGAGATAATGGGGAAAGAGAGGTCATGGTTCCACCAGTATTGTTGTTTAGGTAATTTTTGTTACTATGTTTAAGGAGAATACAAGCATTGAACTTCAAAATTGGTGAATTATGTAAATGATGATAAAATACCTCAAAACTTTTTTTAGCTGGATCAAGTTATATCTGGAAAAATAGATAAGGCAAGAGAAACATGGTTGGTTGTAGCAATGTATCAGTATACCGGCAAAAATAATTCTTACAGATGGTTGCCTCCATGAAATTATAGACATTTCCCAATTTGAGGGAAAATTACTGAGTTCCAAATCAAGTTGGTACTTAAATAACACCATCTTCAAAATATTATTACATTTGTAAAATTATTTAAGAATAAATACAAAGAATGATTGTCTACAAATAGTTCAAATTTAAATACGTGAAGATGGGATCAAGAAAATTAATTCTCTTTTGCTCAATATTGATAAAGTTTTATAACACTCTGTATTTGCATTGTAAAATTGCTATTCCATACACTATTCTGAAATGGCTTTTTTTTTTTTTGAAGTGGCTTTTTTTAAAAAAAGTATTTATCTCAGGACAGCAGTTGGCATAATGGCTATGTCATTGGACTCCCATGAAGTCAACCACAGTTCGAGTTCCGGACCCAGTGGCTTAAACTCATGACAAGCATATGCACATGCATGCCCAAGATCTTAAGAGGAGAATGGAGGAGAAGAAGTTGTGGCATGGCCATCTCCCTGGGAGGTGATTTCTTGCTTTCTGTCTCTCTGTCTCTCTCTTTCTGGCAAGTGCACATGCCCTATAGCAAAAATCTCTCATATGTATGTGTGTGTGTATGTATAAATTATTAAGCACCCATTAACATGTCAAGCATAGGGATTATTTATTTATTTTGTGAAACTAAATATAATTGCTGCCTTCAAAATCCCACAGTCTAACAAGTAAAATGGGTAAATCAGACCTGCAAAGCCAAGGTTTAAACTGCAGGAAGGGACTAATTTCCCAATCAACTGCTCTGTACAACACCTTCCTCATTCCCTAATAACAGACATTAGCATATTTTCCTTGAGGTTCTCCTCCCTGCGTTGTATCCATCTGTGGTGGCACAGTCTTCATGCATTTAAGCAGGAGCACAAAAATGCTCTTGGTGTCAGACTGCAAATACTCCAGAAATGTTTGAGCCAGCTTTGGGTGATAGTCTACAATATAAGCAGCACTGATAACAATCTCTACATTGGAATGTCTCAACAGATAATAAGCTTTTATTGTTTACAATATACTAGGCACTATTCTACACATTGGCCTTCTTACATATGTTGACCCACACAATCGTCAGAACAACTCTAAACATTGATTCCATCATTATCCCAATTTGGACAGGATAAAACTGAATTTCAGAGAACTTGATTAACTGGTATCAGGACCCAGAAAATAAGCATGGAAACCAAGATTCAAATCCAGAGGTGTGGTTCCAAACTCAGACCTCAGATACATGTACTTTACTGGTTTAGCAGAATACCAGGTTCAGTCTGGAATTGGCATTTTTGAAATTATAATTATTTTTTTGGAGTTTATATTATTCCATTTACTTTTTCCTCTTTCTTTTTAATTTTTTTTATTTTTAATTAATTAATTTACATTCATTCACTGAGCATTGTCACAGCATACAAAATGTGATTTTGCATCCAGAATATACTGCATAGTAGCTTAATCATACATGTTATTATCACTAATTTTCTATCTCTAGTTTCTCATATATATATATACATATATATTTTCCCCCTATTTCTCATCCTCTGCCATTTTCCACCCTCCTTCCACATTATCTCAGGTGTCTACAGTTGTTTTCTATTCCTTTGTTTCCCCCACATTTTATTGATTCACAAAATTTCTTAAATAATCTAACTACTTTCAACAGCAAGTCCAGCTGGTATATCCATATCTGTGAATACATGTCTGACTTTAGGCGTGAAACTCCAAGTAGAATGAATATATTGTAAGGTTGCACCTAACTGATGCTATTAAGCTTACTACAGTCATTAAATAGGTATTTTAATATAGTTTTTTATTTCAAAAAAAACAGTTTTAGCTTTAAAAAAACAAAAAAAAAAAAAGCTAAGAAACTTTGCTTAAAACTTAAAACCAGGAAACAAGTTAGGATTCGGTTCAAATAGTACGTACAACAACCTAATGGCAGCTCAAGACAGGACAAAAATCCTTCAAATAAGAAACAAAAAATCCTAGAAGAAAATCAGCAATGTTTTAGTCAAAAGTCATAAAATTCTATTTTACAAGTTCAGTCTCATGTACTTAATCTATCTTCAGTTGTGTTTCAATCTTCCCGATTAAATTCTGAGATATAATATTCAACTTCAGAATTGTCTCTACAATTAAGTTGGCCATTCTATTAGTTTTTGAACTCTTATTTCTATGTGACTGTATTTCATTTCCCTGGTATAGCACTCCCTGCAGAACTTCTTCAGATCTGGTCTGGTGTTGGTAAATTCTTTCAGGTTTTGTTTATCTGAGAATGTTCTTGTTTTATTCTTCCCATGTGAAGGATAATCTTACCGGTATAGTATTCTTGGATGAAATTGCTTTTCCCTTAACACTTTGAATATATTTTCCCATTCTTTCCTTGCTTGCATTGTTTCCAATGAGAGATCTGCTATTAGCCTGATAGGATATCCTTTGTAGGTAACAACATTTCTCTCTTGCCAGTCTTAGGATCCTGTCTTTGTCTGTGGGTTTGGTCAATCTGGCTATAAGGTGTCTTGGAGATCTTCTTGGGTTGATTCCATTTGGGATCCTTTGTATTTTGGGGGACTGGATCTTTGAATGTCTCTCTAGGTTTGGAAAGTTTTCTTGCAGGATTTCAAGGAATAGATTATCAATGCCCTTATGAGTCTTTTCACCTTCTGGGATACCAATTATCCAGATATCTAGATGTTTGATGATATCTAGTATTTCTCGTATATTCTCTCTTTTTTTTTTTTTGGAGAGGTTTTCACTATAGGGCGTGTGCACTCACCAGACAGACAGAGAGAGACAGAGAGAAAGAAAGCAAGAAATCACGCCCCAGGGGCAATGGCTATGCCACAATCCCTTCTCCTCCATTCTCCTCTCAGGATCTTGGGCATGCACATACACATGCCCGGCGTGAGTTTTAAGCCACCGAGTCGGGGATGCAAACGGCGGTCGACTACGTGGGAGTCCAGCAACATAGCCATTATGCTAACTGCTGGTTCCCCATGGTGGATTCTTCTAGGCCAGTGATTCTATCTTCTACATCTCAGATTCGATTTTGTGTATAATATAGTCTGCTTCTTTTTTCCTTATTATTTTTTTTTTTTGGAGAGGTTTTTACTATAAAGCGTGTGAACTCACGAAAAAGACAGAGAGAGACAGAGAGAAAGAAAGCAAGAAATCACGCCCCAGGGGCAATGGCTATGCCACAATCCCTTCTCCTCCATTCTCCTCTCGGGATCTTGAGCACGCACGCATATGTGCCTGGCATGAGTTTAAGCCACCGGGTCCAGGACTTGAACCACAGTCGACTATGTGGGAGTCCAGTGGCATAGTCATTACACCAACTGCTGATCCCTCTAGTCTGCTTTTAATACTTTCAAGGGAGTTTTTGACTTCCTGTATTATAGCTTTCATATCTAACAGGTCTGTTTGATTCTTTTTTATAGAGTGTATTTCCTCTTTTAGATCTTGCAAGAATTATAGCTTTGTCACTATAAATATTCTAAATTCTTTATCTGACATTTCCATGAGTTTCATCAAACTATCTGAGGATGAAGAGGAGTTATTTTCCCTTGGAAGAAAGGTATTTTCTTGCTTTCCTGTATTTCTCATGACCCATGGTGATTTCTAGTCATATGATGGATGGTGTCTTTTTTCCTAATTCTTAAAATTCAATCTGAGCATTAGAGGCGTGCAGGAGGAGGTGATCTGCAATCTTCTGTTCTGTTTTCACTCTTTGTGCATGAGATTCAGTGGGAATAGAGGAATATTCGGACCCTAATTGTATTCAGATGTTTGGATCCTGTTCACTTGGACTTGTCTAGACACAGTACATAGAGGTAGAGCAGCCAATGAATAAAAATTTTAAAAAAAAGGAAAAAAGAATTAGAGAAGAGGAAAGAAGAAGAAAAAGTATAAGAAAAAAGAACAAAGAAAAAAGATCATAAAAATCTTTAGATTTTTATTTTAAAAAGCAAAAAATGAAAGCTGCATGGCACATGTGTGAAAGCAATATTTCACAGCACAAGTTTGGTATCCATCTCAGGATAGGCCGGGGTTTGTGCCTTTCCTAAATGGAATGAGGAAAGGCACATATTACCACACTAAAAGAGGGGTTTGAGATCCCAGTGTATACTTTACCTTAAAAAAAATTAATAAATAAGAGACACAAAGACAGAGTGAGGCAGAAAGAAATGAAGAGGAGACAGAGGTAGCCCTACACAGTAGGAATGAATCTGGATGGAGAAATCTCAGCAGAAAATCTTCATTTTTAGTCAAGGAAAGTAATATTTCACAGCTCAAGTTCAGGTTCCACATCGAGAAGGGCCTGGGTTTGTGTCTTTCTAGAAATGAATCTGATGGTAGAAATCTTAGCAGAAAACCTTCATTTTTGGTCAAGAAAAGCAATATTTCACAGCTCTAGTTCACTATCCACCTCAGGATGAGCCTGGGTTTGTGCCTTTGAATTTATAATTCTTATCAGTTCAACTGAAACACAAATAGTTTAAGTGTATTAATCTTTTAATCAGCTGAGTCTGCTTCCATTATGGCAATTAACTTCCCAAAAACTATGTATACTTAAAAATGAAGGAATATAAAATGGCTTGGGGGGGTGTATTAATCCTTCACAAGATACACACACACACACACACACACACACACATATATTTATATATATATAATGTTATGATAGAAAAGCAAGAGTTTATATTTTAAGTGTCAGAAAAAAAAATTAAAAAAAAATATAAAACAAGCCTAAATAAGATCCAAAACCCACAGGAAATCCAATTGTTTATCCAACCACATAATAAGTTGAGTGGTCCAAGTATCCTTCTTTCCAAATCTACCTCCCAAAGATCAAATGAAGGTGATTGGTTCCATGCAAATCTTTAGTCAGGAAAGTTCTTTAACATGCTGGTCAAGTAAAGATGTCTGGCTTGTATCTGTATTTTGAGTAAGACAGTTTAAATTACATTTCAAATCCTCATCTCTAATAGATGCAATTACTAGAATAGTATTAGATATCACAGAGAAATAAAGAAGGTTCCCATGACCTACTATCTGTATAAAGTAGAATTATATTCTATCAGAATATTTTAAGTATTCTGAAAACTGGGCTTGTTGCTATTCTTCTATATGTTTGCTAATGGAATTAAAGTCTTCTTGCTTTATCTTGAATTGTTGTGAAGTATTCTAAATTGTATTTTTTATTGTTTTTGAATATATAAAGATCTTTAAGATGCTTCCACTTGACTCCCCCTATTAACTATTCAATAATTAGTGGCTGGTTTCTCTTTTTTTTTCTTTTTATTTAAAGACCTTTTTGTTCAGTTAGAACACACAACATTTAGGAGCAGCAGATGGGGAAATGGTTATGTCACTGAACTCTCACATAGTCAACTGTGGTTCAAGTCCTGGACCCAGCAGCTTAAAACTAATACCAGGTTCATGTGTGTGCATATCCAAAAAAAGAGAACAGAGGAGAAAGGATTGTTGTGTGGCCATCCCCCCTGGGGAATGATTTCTTGCATTCTGTCTCTATCTGGTGAGCACACATGCCCTATAGCAAAAATTTCTCAGGGTGAAAAAAAAGAACATACAACATTTATCTATATTCTCCCCCCATCTTTCCATTTGTGTTTTTGTCTTGGCTTTATATGTGAATATATTTTATGTTCACCATATACTCATGTTTTATGAGCATCATCAGTCCTTTTTCTGAAGTTGTTCCTGTTACGACTTGGTTGAAAAACATTTATTTAAGAGTTACCGTCCTCAATAGGAACACCTCTGACCAACAGTTCCTAATAGCTTACATGTTTAAAATTATTCTTATAGAGGGTCGGCAGGTGGCATGATGGTTAGGGATTCTGGACTCCCACATGGCCAACTGCGGTTCAAGAAGTCCTGTACCTGTTGGTTGCCTTCACACTCTCTCTCTCTCTTTGTCCCTATCTGTCAAATTTAAATAAATAAATGAAGTTAAATAAAATAATTCTTTAAATTACAAACCTATTATATAGCTCTGGTAAGGGAAGACAAACCTGATTGAATAAAACATTCTTGATCCACACATCATTCCCTTGAGATTCTTAAAAATACTGATCTATTACCGCAGAATAAAGATTGTTAGAGAGAAGACCGATAATAATCTAATTTTCTAAACTTTAAAAAGAATTTGATCACATTGTGTAGAAACTCTGAGTACTTTCTTAATCTTCAAAAGCTATAATTTTAATAGATTGGAAGTTTTTGATTTTTAGATTCATGTTTTATATGTTCTTTCTTGAAATTTTTCTTGACTTATAATTTTAAATATTCTGTCCCACAGATTTTTTTTTCATTTTTAGAGAAAATACGCTTGGTTTCACTTTATTTGAACTACCTTCTCTCTGATTTTTCTTTCTTTTTTATTTCTTCCTTTTTTTTCATTCTCTTTGAAGTTATCATGCTTTCTTTTTAATGTAATTCTTTGTTGAATTTTTATTTGAGTCTTATCTACGTTGTTCATCTTGTATTATGCTCTTCACTTTTAAGATTGTTTTAGGGGTTTTCCCCTAAATTTAATCAACTCTGTGTCTCTTTTTTTTTCTTCCCTTTTTCTTTTTTTTTTTTTTGTTTCCTTATTCTTAGTTATTAGATTTCTGATTCTAGTTTAATTTTTCTCCATATAGTTTTTAATCATATTAAACTGAATTTACAGTATTGTGTTATACTGTGGCTTCATACTATAGTGGAGAGGGAAATTTTTATTACTTAAAATGTTATGACAGTGACAGCACCAATGGCGAGGATGACTCTTAAGGACATAGTGGAGTTTAGAAAGCTTACCCATTATTTCTTTACCTAGGCACTTGACTAAGATAAAAATTTTCACAGATCCTCTCCCTAGTATCTTCAGCTCATGCTCACTGTTTTTCCCATCTTTGCCCTTCCCATGTTCATTAATTCATACTGCCCTGCACCTGGTCCCATTTCACTTCTTTCTTTTTTTTTTTTTTTTTTTGCTATAGGGCTT
>NW_006205117.1:463214-511876 GCF_000334495.1 Tupaia belangeri chinensis | reverse complement strand
TGCACTAGCCAGGCAGAGAGACAGAAAGCAAGAAATCATCTCCCAGGGGGGATGCAATGCCTTCTCCTCCATTCTCC
Source organism: Tupaia belangeri chinensis (assembly GCF_000334495.1). Lineage (NCBI taxonomy): Eukaryota > Metazoa > Chordata > Mammalia > Scandentia > Tupaiidae > Tupaia > Tupaia belangeri. The sequence goes on along the minus strand of NW_006205117.1, from coordinate 511,799 downwards.
TCTCAGGATCTTGGGTACTCATGCACACGCGCCCGGCGTGAGTTTGAAGCCACCGGGTCTGGGACATGAACCGCGGTCAACTACGTGGGAGTCCAGCAACATAGCCATTACGCTAACTGCTGGTTCCCAGTCCCATTTACTTTTAAGTCTTTTTCTATAGCTGGTGCCAGAAATTACAGAGTTCTGTCCTGAGTTTAATATTTTGGCACTTCATTTAAAATTTATCTTTCTAAAGATGATTTTATGTGAATTTCTTCTGCATCTGGATCTTATGCATCCTTTTAACTTTTTTTAATTTTTTTTTTTTTCTTTTTTTTTTTTTTTTTGGAGAGATTTTCACTATAGGATGCGTGCGCTCACCAGACAGAGAGAGACATAGAGACAGAAAGTGAGAAATCACCCCCCAGGGGGGATGGTCATGCCTCAATCCCTTCTCCTCCATTCTTCTCTCAGGATCTTGGGCATGCACGCACACGCCTCCGGAGTGAGTTTTAAGCCACCGGGTTTGGGACGGGAACCGCGGTCGACTACATGGGAGTCCAGTGACATAGCCATTATGCTAACTGCTGGTTCCCATCCTTTTAATTTTGACAAAGAAATGGACAGCTATCCTTCTCACACTCTTGCAGGTCTGTAGAAAGAGCTTTTTTGGAAATCAAAGTTTATTTCTTTAGTTAAAGGAAATTTGAACTGCATACAATTCTGTCTCCTAGCAATGCTGAAACATAGATCATGTATGATTCTATTTGTGCCCTTAGTCATCTTGTTTTATAATTTTAGGCAAATGTGTGGAGAGATTGGATTCAGGCTACACTGTTTTCCTCCAAACACTGAATTCTGTTTCATTGCTGATTAATGATGAGTTAAAGGAAATAAGGAACAGAAAAGGGAAGGAATATTTTTAAATGAACAGAAAGAATGAGATAGTCAAGAAGAAGTTTTTCTTTGCTTTATTTTTATTTTTATTTTTTTAAACAGAGATTTATAGAAAGAGAAAAAGACAAGGAAGTGCAGAAACAAAAAATGTTCAGAAGGGAGAAATAACATTAAAATATCAGGACTGAGAGTGGTGTGTGTGTGTGTGCATTGTGTACACTTTGAGACATATAGAACATTTAAGAGAAACTAGTTTGATGACAAGCTCTTCATATATGTAATGAAAATAATTGTATTAACTCACAAGTAGTGTAAAAATTAAAGGAATTAACATCGAAAAATATTGTAGAATAGGGTATTGAGCTATTATAAGCACTAATAAATATTATGTATTATTATTTAGAGAGAGAGAAAGAAATCTAAGTTTAGAAAGAGAAAGTGGTAGACAAAATTAATATTCATAGAAATTAAAGTCAGAAAGAAAACAAAGCACAGAGAATAACAGCACTCTCCATGAGTTGTTATTAATGAGTGCAGTCTTTTGACTCAAGCACCATGACTCTGACATAGAAATGCAAGTGGCAAAGCCCATGTGTAGACTGAAGTTACTCATTGAAGCATGGCCAATTTAAGTCTGCTGTACCTGTAGTTTGAAACCTTGAAACAATGAAGTAACGAGTGTCTCACATTTGTATTTATTTGAAAGCATAAGTTGAAGTGCTTTGAAAAATCTTAATGTTAAAAAGTACATTTAGAAATACATACCTTTTAAAAACACAAAAACCAAAAAACTATTGGAAGAATTATGCCAAATTCTCTTTTTAGTCTTTTTGTTCTTTGTAAAATTAATTTGTCCTATTACATTCTTTTTATTTTTCCCACTCCATATTTTTTACAAGGTTCAAGTATCTTTAATGCAACTTAACATAGGCTCATAAAACTTAAGACTTGGCAAAGAATTCATAGACTAGCTTTTGTATTTTTTTGCAGTTAAAACTTGAAGAGCAATAAATATTAACAAATGAATCACAATGTCTTACTATAGGTAAAGCGCTGTTTTAAGTCAAAAGATTATGTTTAATTTTATAAAGAAAGATAGCCTGATGTATAAGCATCCCTGTCACTCTGATGAAACTGCTTAAGGTCACCAAGAACCAGCTGCTATGGTTTGAATGTGTCCCCACAAAATTCATGTATAGAAATGTGGTGAGCCATTGTAATTGTGTTGAGACAGTAGTGATTTAATCTAAGTACAGTGTTGAAAAATAGGGTCTTTGAGAAATGAATAGGCACCAGGGTAGGGCTTCCATGATTGGATACTCATAGGTTTATAAGGAAACATAGAGACACATGGACACCAACACACACCCGCTCTGTCTCAATATGCAATGCTTTTCACAACTTAGGACTCTGTATAGAGCCCCCTTAGCAAAAAGGCCCTTACTAGATGAGGCCCCTGGACATTGGATCTCCAAATTATGACTGAATGAACTACTTCTTTTTTTTAAGCATTTATTTACCTATTTATTTGTTGTGATTTTTTTAAGTTGCTGGGTCTGGGGCTCAAACCATGGTTGGCCTTGTGGGAATCCAGCACCTTACCACCATGCCACCTACTTGTCCCAATGAATGAATACAATTCTATTCTTCTAATTCACCCTATTTCAGTTATCAGCAACACAGCAGGCTAAAATATCAATTTTTGCAAAGACCAGCATTCAGCAGTCCATTTACCTTGACCTCTTAGCTATAATGGACAGTATTTGTTTATGCTTCTTTCCTGAAATGCTTTTTCTACTGAACTTTCATGACACACACCTGCCAGCTTTACCTCTTCCCTAATGGCTACCCTTCTCATAATTTTTAAGTCCCTTTCCTCAGTCGGAGCTTTACTATTTTTTTTTTTTGAGAGGTTTTGTTGTTGTTTTTTTTTTTCCGCTATAGAGCGTGTGCGCTTGCCAGACAGACAGAGAGAGACAGAGAGACAGAAAGCGAGAAATCATCCCCCAGGGAGGGATGGCCATGCCTCAATCCCCTCTCCTCCATTCTCCTCTTGGGATCTCCACCGGGTTGGTCTGGGTCTCGAACTGTGGTTGACTACATGGGAGTTCAGTGACACAGCCATTATGCTAACCGCTTGTCCCTGCTCATGGAATTCTTGATCTTCCTGTTTATGAATAGTTGCAGATGCATTAACATGATCCTCACTTTCATTTGTTTTTTAAAAGGGACTGACAGATGTCTTTAAAATTTCACTTACTACCTTTGGTCAGAATATATTTCTATAACCTTTTTGAAACTTTTACAAAAACTTATTTAAGGTTCTAGATTTATTACTAATTTTTAGCTCTGAGTATTAGAATGATGAAAGTCTCTCTCTGTCTCTCTGGTGAGCATACGTGCCCAATAACAAAAACCTCTTTAAAAAATTCAATGAGCAGCTCAAAAACATAAAACATGTATGAGAACAACTGTCTCATTAAAGAATAGAAGCAAAGAAACTAAAATGTTGCCAGACTCCCTTGAGAATGAATGAATGAATTACACAGTACAATATTGCACTGGTATGAGAATTAAGTAAATTATCCAAGTAATCCTGCAGTTTTCAGTAGCCGATTGGCACCCGGTTTAGATTCTTACACATAAGTTACATTAATAAAGTCCAAATATTGTGGTTATCCCCCCCATCCCCAGGGATGGTTTCTTGCTTTCTGTCTCTCCCTGTCTCTCTGGCACTCACCCATGCACCCAATAGCAAAAATATCTCTAAAAAAACAAAGATTAATAAAATAAATTTCATACCAGGTAAGAGAAGTAGTTTTCTAGTGATAATATTTTAATTAGACTTTTTTTTTTTTTTAGTTATAGGTATACAGGTAGATTGAACAAAAAAGCATGGAGAATATACATATACCCTTTGGCCCCTTGACCAGAACTGGAATTTCATCACAGAAACTCTTTACATATCTATACACATCAGTTGTTTTTGTACTACTTTTGTCTTTTGACCAAGTATTCTTTTCCTTTAAAAGAAAAAGTATAATGAACTCAAATTCTAGATCACTTTGGGACCAAGGCTTTAATACCGAGCTAACTCTGATAAGAATCCAGTTCAAAGAGAGAAAATTAACTTGGCTTTATAATCTTCCCTCCCTCAATTAGCCAACGACATCTTAGTAAGGAAATCCGCGACCAAGGCTATCTATGAAAGTAGCTCATTAGTAAGTTAACTTTCTTCTCAGCTTCAAATTTTTCTGCTTTCACAAAGAAGTGAGTTTGTTTTCCCTATCCAAATCTAATTCTTCAAATCTACTTTCATATAGAAATGTTCAAAGCCTTATCTATAACAAAGTTTTTCTTTTCAATTTATTTATAAAATTCTGCTTTAGTTTATGGTGTTACTAAAACAGAAATCACCAAGTTCGGGTAATTTAGTGCTTTTTTTTCAAGGTCCAAGTCTGTTTTTTCTAGTGATTTTTTTTTTAAGTTCCTGAAATAAACAGAAAAAGAGAAAAGCACCTTCATCAGAGTCTCACACTATGATCCTTCACCAAGCCTTGCAGCCAGCTAGGATCACAGACTTGCTGAACTTGTTAAGGTAGATCAAAGATGTGAACCCAGTGCCTTCACTACTACACCCTACTGTCTGTGCCACCTCAGCTCAGCCTCTCTCCCACATTTATAACCTTCACCACACTTCATCTACACTCAGGAGCTCCATGACCTTGCTTTTATAGGTCACCACTGTCTCTCTTCTGTTTCCAGTTTTCCTCTTTCCACTGGTTCCTTCCACTCAGCCTGCAAAGGTTTATTCCTCAAAAGATTGGTTTAAATCCCACCTTCATTGTAGAATATTCCCTAGTCATATAGCTGGAAGTAATCTCTTCCTTTTATGAAATCCTAAATTACTTTTATCTGTATTTTGTTTATGGCATTGATCACTTTTGGCTTTGTGCTATTGTCATTTTAATGCAATTTTAATGAACATTTATAAGATACCCACATGTACTGTGCACATTGCTGGTACTATGAATGCAGAATTGTGTTTTAAAAGGTTCAACTCTTTATGTAGACAGTCTTATCATGAATTTATACATATTTCTCCTCTCCCCTGCCAAATGAAAGCAAGAAAGTATTTGGGACAGAATATATTTCCTCTGCAAAATAATGTTAAATAATTAAGAAAAAGTAATAGTAACAGAAATATTATGAGTATGATAAACCGAAAATAGTTCTTTTAAGTCATCACCACAGATAGAATTCTTAATACATTATATTATCATACATGTCCCAGGCTATATTAAATTTCACCAGTTCAACTGCATTCTAAATTTTTCTTCCTCTCTTTTCCTCCTCTTTCTAAATGATTGAAGTATTAGTATTATATATTATTTGCCAAGGTTTGCATGTTTTCCCCATAAATTCATGTGTTTGACTTTAGCCATATTGTGAAGGTGTTAAGAAGAAACTTACTCTGATTATGGGATTAAGAAGTGGAGTCTTTGGGAGGTGATTAGGGTGGGGAAATCCTATGATTGACTACTATTATATTTATGAAGAAAAGATGTAAAGCAGACAGATACACGCTCTGGACAAGCTCTTGCCTTCTAATGCCCTGTGCCAGCTCACAACCCACTAAAAAGAAGATTGTAACCAAATGTGGCCGCTTGACTTTGGACCTCGAAAAAAAAGCACTAAATTACCTGAGCTTGGTGATTTCTGTTTTAGTAACACCATAAACTAAAGCAGAATTTTATAAATAAAATGAAAAGGAAAACTTTGTTATAGATAAGGCTTTGAACGTTTCTATATGAAAGTAGATTTAGGTATTCTCCTAATTACAGACTTAGGAATACCAAAGTCTTTAAAAAAAAAAAAAAGAATTGGTCACAAATGATTTGTCTAAAAAGACTTAGAATTGATGCCAGTGTTCTCTATGACAGGGGTGCTCAAATGTTAATATCAAAAACATCTGAAGATTTTACAACACAGATCTATGGGGCCCTATGTCCAGACTTTTAGATTCAGAAGGAATTGGATGGGGTCCTAGAATCTGCATTTTGATAAAGTTCTAAAAAGATGTTAATGCAGCTGTTCCAAAACCACAGTTTGAGAACCATCATTCTGTTGAATATTTTGAAAAATCTTTACAGGACAATCCAATTACTATGATGGCTTGAAAAATGTTTCCCCCCCCCCAAAGGTTCATGCTTGGAATTTGGCCTTAGTGGGTAGTGATTAGATGTCTTCCAAAAGTTCATGTGTTCACACGTAGTTGAAAAGATGTTATGTGGAAACTTAATCCCCTCACAGTGCCCCAGGGTGGGGTCTTGGGTGTGATAAAGTCATTAGGATGGGGCCCCAATAACTGAGTTCTGGTGTATATATAAGGAGAAGGGATAAATCTGGCAGAACCATATGGATATAGGCTATGATCTGCTCTGCTCCAGCTTTTTGTATATCTTAGGATAAATATCTGTTCATGTCCTTTCCTACTTTTTGATTGGGTTGTTTCTTTACTATTGAGTTTGAGTTTCTGACATATTTTGGATATTATTCTCTTTTCAGATGTATGGTTTACAAATATATTTCTCATTCTCTAAGTCGTTTCTTTATACTGTCGATTTTTTCTTTTGCAACAAGTATTTTTTTAGTTTGATGTAATGCTGCTTTCCTATTTTTGCTTCTGTTGCCTGTGCTTTTAGATTTATATATAAAAAAATTATTTTCCAGGCCAAAGTCATAGAGCTTTTTCCCTATGTTTTCTTCTAGTTGATTTATGGTTTCAGGTCTTATGTTTAAGTCTTTAAATATTTTTGGTTGATTTTTTACATATAGCATAACATGAGAGTCTAGTAGTTTTTTTACTAAAAAATTAGGTATGTGGATACCGAGTTTTCCTACCATCATTTTGGGAAGAGACTGTTCTTTCTCCATTGTGTATTCTTGGCACTGTTGTCAAAATTCAATTGACTATAGATGTTTCTTCTTATGTTCTCTATTCTGTTCCCTTGGTCTACGTGTCTGTTTTTTATTCCAGTGCATACTGTTTTGATTTGTATAGATTTTAAAATGAGATAGTATAAAGTTTCTGGTTTCATTCTTTTTTTCCCTCAAGATTGTTTTGACATTGGGGTGCTTTGTGGTTATATACAAATTTTAGGATTCTCTTTTACTATGAAAAAAATCATTAAATTTTTCAAGGAATTGCATTGAATCTGTAAATTGCTTTGGGAAGTGTGAATACTTTATCAATAGTTACTCTTTCAACTGATGAACATAGGATATTTTTTCATTTATTTGTGTAATTTTTAATTTTTTAATGTTTTGTAGTTCCTACTATACGGGTCTTTCAACTTCTTGGTTAGAGATATTTCCAGAGTGTTACGTTCTGGATGATGGTTTGTCTCCTAAAATTATGTTTTGGATTTTGATGTTGAGGGTGAAGAGACCTAGTGAGTGATAATTAGATCATGGTGACTACATTATGCAGGCAACAATTTCATGAATAAATTAGTGATGTCTTACAAGACCTAGTGAATTTTAGCTTTCATGAGAAGTTAACCCTGACTAGAGCTAGTTGTTATAAAAGAGAGTGATATCAGAAGCTCTGTCTGTATCCGCCTCGATTATTTACGCTTCCATCAGCCATGTTGTAGGCCAGCCAATGCCAGTACTTGGCTTTGGACTTCTGGGCCAAAAGAGTTATGAGTTAATAAACCCTGATTTCTTTACAAATTACTTATTTTGAGGTACCTCTGATAGCAATACAGTAACAGACTAAGATGCTAAGTATTTCAGATTATTTTCCATATATTTTGGTTGGTGGCAGAGGGTACATGAACATGAATAGAGAGAGAGAGACCACACAATGGGGCCTGCTAACACTGCAATTCTTTCTTCCTCTATGTCTCTATCCTGCCAGGATCCTGAGCATGCACACTCACTTACCTAGAATGTGTTTCAAGCCCTCAGGGCTGGGATTTAATCATGGTCATCCATGTGAGATCTGACTCTTCTACACAGAATTTAGCCACTTCACTACAGAACTGGCCCTTTATTTTTCTGATAGTTCATTGTTAGTATATAGAAATGCTCCTTTTTTTATGTTGATTTTATATTCTGCAAGATTAATAAATTCATTGAGTAGATCTAAGTTTTCTGATGAAGTCTTCAGAGTTCTCTGAATATCATGTCATCAACAGAGACCATTTAACTTGTTTTAAAATTTGGATGCTTTTTATTTCTTTCCCTTGTCTAATTGTTCTGGCTAGAACTTACAGTACTATGTTAATGGAAGGGGCAAGAATGGGCATCCTTTTTCTTGTTCCTTATCTTAAAGAAAATGCTTTCAGCTTTTTTCTGTAGAGAATGATATTAGCATGCCTGGCAAACGATGTGGTGGTTAAGGATGCAGGACTCCCACATGGCCGACTGCAATCCAAGTCCCAGAACTGGCAGCTTGCTTTCTCACGTTCCCCCTCTCTCTCTCTTTCCTCCCTCTCATTCTCGCTCTCCCTCTCTGGTCAAATTAAGTAAGTAAAATAAATTAATAAATAAAGTTAAATAAAATAATTCTTTAAAAAAATGATATTAGCTATGGACTTGTGTATGGATTTTATTATACTGATATACGTGCCTACTACAGAAGATTGGTTGTTTTAATCATAAAAGGATGTTAAATACTGTTGACATTATTACATCGATTAAAATTATCATATGGTTTTTGCCTTCATTCTATTAATGTGATATATTTCTTGAGTTGTATATATTAAACCACCCTTGTATGCTATGGTTAAATCTGATATGATTATTGTGAATGATCCTTTTAAAGCGCTAAGGAATTTGATTTCCTAGTATTTTGCTGAGAATTTTTGTATCTGTGTTTATCAGGGATATTGGCCTATGATAGTCTTTTCTTGTACTATCCTTGTATGACTTTGGTATAAAGATACTGCTGATCTGATGGAAGTTTTACCTTCACTTTAATTTTTATTTGAAGAGATTGAGAATGATTGATATAAACTCTTTAAATATTTGGTAAAACCCAGCACTGAAACTATCAGGCCCTAGGCTTTTCTTTAATAGGAGATTTTTTTTTTTTTAATCACTGATTCAGTCACCTTCTTGTTGATTTGTTCACATTTTCTATTTCTTGATGATTCAGTCTTGGTAGGTTGAATGTGTCTAGGAATTCATCTATTTCTTCCAGGTTACTAATTTTTTGCTCTGTGATTGTTCATACTAGTCTCTTATGATCTCTTGTATTTCTGTGTTGTAATTTCTCCTTTTTTCATTTCTGATTTTGAGTCTTCTCTCTTTTTATTCAGTTTAGCTAAGGGTTTGTATATTTTTGTTTATCTTTTCAAAAAGCAAACATTTTTCATTAATGGTTTCCATTGTTTTTCTAATCTCTATTTCATTTATTTCTGTTATGATCTTTATTTCTCTCTTTCTACTGACTTTAGTCTTAGTTTGTACTTTTTCTAGTCTTTTGAGATATAATGTTAGGTTCTTTACTTGAACTTTTTTCTCATTTGCTGTAGGCATTTATTGCTATGTAACTACCTCTTTGAATTGTTTTTGCTGTGTCCCATAGGTTTCAGTACATTATGTGTCCATTTTAATTTGTCTAAAGACATTTTTAAATTTCTCTTGTAATTTTTTTAACCCACTGATTGTTTTGGAACATATTGTTTAATATCTATACACTTGTCAATTTCCAAAAATTCCTATTACTATTTTCTATTTTCATACCATACTAATTAGAAAAGATATTTAATATGATTTTAATCTTAAAACTTGCTAATACTTACTTCATAAACAAACACATGATCTGTCCTGAATAATGTCATGTGTATTTTTGAAAATTGTGTATTCTAATCTTGTTGCATGAAATTTTCTATATATGTTGGTTAGGTCCATTTGGTATAATGTTTAGTTCAAGTTCAGTGTTTACTTATTGATTTTCTGTCTGAAAGATCTGTCTACTGTTAAAAATCAGGTGTTGAGTGGGTGCTGGCAGGTGGTGTGGTGGTTAAGGTGCTGGACTATACATGACTGACCATGGTTCTAGTCCTGGACCTAGTGGCTTGCTTTTTCAATTTCCCTCTTTGTGCTCCAAAGTTGGATATAAATATATTTACAGTTATTATATCAGTATAATGCATTAATCCTTTACCATTTATATAGTGAACTTCTTTGTCCACTTTACAGTTTTTGACTTAAATTTTATTTTTATCTGATATTGTTAGAGCTATTTCTGTTCTCTTTCAGTTTCCATTTGCATGGACTATTTTTTTTTTCAAGTCTTTTATTTTCAATCTATTTGTGTCATTAAAGATAAAGTGAAGCTTGGGCAGATGGATCACACATGGCCCACTATGTAGTTTGAGTCCGGGACCCAACAGCTTGAAAATATGTTGGGTGTGTGCGCCTAAAACACCAAGAGGAGAGTGGAGGAGAGTGATTGTGGAATGTCTATACCCTTTGGAGGTGCTTTATCATTCACACCACTCGCCATGAGTACCCACAGCTATAACAGAAAGTGAATCTCTTTTAGGCAGTATATAGGTTTTGATTTTTATTCATATAGCCACTATCTCTTTTGATTGTATCATTTAATCCATTAGCATTTAAGGTAATTGTTGAAAGGTCTCAATATTGTTTTGTTCATTGATCACTGAATGTTTGGAATATTCTTTTTTCTCTTGTGCTGTCTTCCTTTATGATTGGATGATATTCTCTTATAATATACTTTGAATTTTATTTTCCAGGACATGCATGCACACACATACACACATAAGAAAGAGAGGAAGAGAAAGAAAGAGGGAGAAGTAAATCATCCCAATGGGACCTGTTCGTGCCATAATCCTTTTTCCTCCATTTCTTCATCCACTCAGGATCATGAGAATATATGTACATGCTTAGCAGATTTTTCAAGTCACCAGGGCTGGGTGACTCTTGCCCGTGTGGGATCTGGATGCCTCTGCAAAGTGCTTAACACTGCACTATGGGATCAACCCTGATTCCCTACTTTGATATACTATGTTTCTACATTAGGTTTTGCTTTATGGTTATCACGAGGCTTACTTAAAATATCTAATAGCTATAACGGATTATTTTAAGCTGATAGTAACTTAATTCTAGTCATATAAAATAACATTATACTTTTTATATTTTTGATGTCACTATAATTTTTCATATTATATACCCCTTTACAAACTACTGAAACTATTATTAATAGTTTTGTCTTTTAACCTTCATGCTAATAATATATATGACTAACACACATATTACAGTATGATTATTCTGAAATCTTCTCCATACTTACTTTTAGTAGTGAGTTTTATACTTTAATATGTTTTTATATTACTAATTGGCATTCTTTTCATGAGAGATTTTTGCTATACGGTATGCACACTTGCCAGAGAGACAGAGACAGAAAGTGAGAAATCACCCCCCACACCCACTCTAGCCCCGCAGGGGATAGGCACAGTACAATCCCTTCTCCTCTGGTTTCCTCTTGGGATCTTGGGCATGCACACACAGGTACCCAGCATGAGTGTAAACCCCCAGGTCTGAGACTCTTAACAGCAGTTCACTACATGGGAGTCCAGCCATCTGTAGGTCCCACTAATTAGCATTCTTTACTTTCAGATCGAAAGACTCTCTTTAGCGTTTTTTTGTAAAACAGTTTGGGTGGTGATAAATTCCTCAGCCTTCATTTGTCTGAGAAGTTGGTGTTCTGTTGTTGTTTTCATCTTTTCTTCATTTCTGAAGTACATCTTTTCCAGTTACAATATTCTTGTTTGGCAGCGTTTTTATTTTTCTTTTTGTTTTTGGTTTTCCTTCAGCACTTAGAAAATATCCTCTCCTTCTCTCCTGACCTGTGTGGTTTCTGCTGAGCATACAGCACTGGCTTTATTGGAATCACTTTATTTGTGATCTACTCTTTTCTCAGGCTGCTTTCAGGATTCTCACATTGTTTTTCATTTTCAACGGTTTGATTTTAATAAGTCAGCCCAGCCAAAGTGGTGCAGCAGTAACATGCTGCTCCACAGTCTGAGGCCATATGCAGGATTAGGGTTCAGTTACCAGATTGACCTACACATGCTGGGGATGCATACATGTGCCCAGGAGCCTAGTTGGCTGGGGAAACTAAGAAAAAGATAATCACATGAGATCCTATTGAAGGTGCCTGTGTTTCTCTCTCTCTCTCTCTGTATCTGTTCTCTGTCTCTTTCCTGGAAGAAAGAAAAAAAAATGTAATAGTCTTGTCTACATTTAATCTGATTAGAGTCCTTTGATCTTCGTGTACATAAACATTTGTTTTTTTTAATCCCTTATCTCTTTTTCTCCTTAAATTCCTATAGCTTGATTTTTTTTACTCTTTTCATATCATCCCATTAATCTCATAAACTCTTCAGTTATTATTTTCTCCCCAGACTATTTTCATATAATCTTTCTTCTATTTCATAGATCCTTTCTTCTGTCTTATAAATTCTTCTCATAGCATTCTCCATTTTCCATTTCATTCACTGTATTTTTAACTTCATAATTTGATTTTTCTATAATTACAAACTCTGTTAAATTGTTCATTTTAGTTATTTATTGTTATTGAGTTTTATGAATTGTCTCTGTATTTTATTGACATTTACTATGCTTCCTTACTTTTTTCCCATTTATTTATTTATTTATTTATTTATTTATTTATTTTGGTCAGGTAGTTTGTATATTTTTGTTTCTTTTGAGTCAGTTACCTAGAGACTCTTGTTTTTTAAGTACATCATGTCTTTGTTTTACATGTCTGACTTTCTTACTTTTTAAAAGTTTATCTCTTTTATGGGGGTGAGGGGTAGATAGAGAGATGCAAGGGTACTCCCAAAGGGATCTTAATGCCACCATCTACCCTCAGTCTCAGCAAGCCTAGACCATAGGCATATGTGCACATGTGGTGTGCTCAGGGAGGTCCCAGGACATGAACCTAAAATCTCTCTCATGAGGGTCCCGTTGCATTGTGTGTACGTGTGCATGTGTCACCGGGGAAGGGGCTATGGCACTTGTAAGATAGGGTACTGTGGTTCTGGCACCTGTGATCCTGCCTGCTGTGTAGCTCCTTCAAATGATCCTTACTTTTTTCCCATTTATTATTTATTTATTTATTTATTTATTTATTTATTTTGGTCAGGTAGTTTGTATATTTTTGTTTCTTTTGAGTCAGTTACCTAGAGACTCTTGTTTTTTAAGTACATCATGTCTTTGTTTTACATGTCTGACTTTCTTACTTTTTAAAAGTTTATCTCTTTTATGGGGGTGAGGGGTAGATAGAGAGATGCAAGGGTACTCCCAAAGGGATCTTAATGCCACCATCTACCCTCAGTCTCAGCAAGCCTAGACCATAGGCATATGTGCACATGTGGTGTGCTCAGGGAGGTCCCAGGACATGAACCTAAAATCTCTCTCATGAGGGTCCCGTTGCATTGTGTGTACGTGTGCATGTGTCACCGGGGAAGGGGCTATGGCACTTGTAAGATAGGGTACTGTGGTTCTGGCACCTGTGATCCTGCCTGCTGTGTAGCTCCTTCAAATGACATCAGTGCTGAAGATGGCTGGAATCCATAACAGCCAACACTGTAAACATCCAAAATGGTAATGAAGATTGTTGAAATCTTTGGTAATGACAGCTGCTAAGGCCTTCTCCTCTTATTCTCCTACAGGGGGAGAAATGGCTGAGAAGATACCTTATCACACTGGATATGACTTGTGGGCTCAGTTGCCCTGGTAGTGGTAGTGATGTCTAGTCAATTGTGCCCATGGAGTAGCCATGAGAGCATGAGAATATGTGGAAGGATTATGACTCTGGTATCTAGGATGATAATGACACTGATATTGGGTTGCCAGCATCAGTGCTCCTATGTTGGTAACAGAATTCTGTATATAAATAACCTTAGAGCAGCTGGGGGAGCACGGGCCATAGAATGGCTCTATGATTGGGAAAGAATCTTGTTCTCTTTGACAGATGAGAAGGTATGCAGAGCTAGGGCATGGTTAATAAGAGCTAGGCTCCAAGTCTGGCATCTGAACTAACTCGCTAAACTTATCGCTCATGTAAGATCTAAGTTGGTCCAGTGTAGCCATGGAATTCTGATTAGGAGTGTTGGCACTTTGTGGCTTGGGGATTGGGGTACAAAAGAGATTAGGAGAGGTGGCAGCTCCTTTCTCAAAGCTGCTCAAGAGCACTCACTTCTTGGCTAGGGGAAGAGTGTAGCGCTCTCTGGGGTTCCCTAGTGCGAATGGTTATTGGTTACCTCAGTAGCAAGAGATGCTAGTATCCTCTGTGGAGAGGCCACAGGGAACCATGGTGGTTTCCACCTTATGACTGATAGTAATGGCCTCCACCTTTTGTTAGCTATCACCCATTGTTTCAGGTATGTCAATCTCACCAGAAATCCTCTTTTTGTTTGTTTGGTTTTGTTTATTTATTTCTTCTGTGAGAAAGAGATTGAGTAAGTCACTCCTAAAGGGATCCTCAAACTGCCATCTACTCCTAAGCCAAGCCAGCCTCAAACATAGGCACACAGATATATATATAACATGTACAGAGATACCTCAGGATTCCAACCTGGGGCCTTCCCACATGAGCCCAGCATCTCAGAGCATTGCATCACAAGCAGTGCAACTACTGAACGATTGGCCCTAACAGCCATCCTTTATATGTGGCTATTCTCCATTTATTTTTGCTACACTGTGTTGTTGCAGACCATTAACAGGGTCTAGATCCCTCTTTGGGCTATTTGAATTTGCAAGTGGCTGTTATATTTGTTTATTGCGGGAGAATAAGGACTGATATCTTCTACTTTACCATCTTGTGATTTTATGCCCTTGATCATGTTCATGTTCATGACAACAAACCACATAAGAAGAAGCCAAAATTGATTAATTTAACTGAACTAAACTACAGCTATCTCAATTTATTTTTTAAATACCAGGTCTTATCACACAATATCAGAAATGCTTATGTTTAACACTCTTACCTGCAAGACACAAGTAGTTTTATGGAAAAGACTGAAAAACATAATTTTATAAGAAATGTGTGTTTTTAATCACATCTTGGATTACAATCAATCAATATACCATTTCCGAGAACAATATAACAAAATAAAAAGCAGATATACTAAAAAATTATAATAGACTCTAATTTTTCTTCAATGTGGTTTATGCCTTTATCCAGAAAAATGTATTGCTAAGCATTGAATAAAAGAAATAAAAAAGACTCTTTTTTTGGCTGTAAAAGTGTGATTTCACCATTACTCCTAAGAGAAAACACAAGCTTATTTTTTCTAAGGGACAGAAGTATCTATACTATAATAAATAGAACTGATCAGTTCTATCAATGAGGACTACAATATTCTCTTCAAGTCTCCCTTTCTAAAGTGCTGCCCAGAGACAGTAGTAGAGATTTACCATTGAAAGTCACTAGGAAAACAAAATTAAAATCTTGATTAAATCCCAGATGTTGAAAAAAATCTATGGCCAAACTCCAGGGCAAGAATCTATAATTTCAGGGCACAGCTGCCAAAGGAATTCAGTGTAAAAACTGGTGTTGACAGGAGACCAGCAGTGCAAGATCACAGGAAGCAAAAAAAGCATATAATTAGATATTTGATCTGTGACATATTAAAGTTAAATCAAAATGATATGAACCACATTATGGCACAGTTAGAAAGGCCTACCACGAAGCTAAGGTAAAGTCAAAAGATTGCAAACTGAAGGACCCAAAGCCACAAATAAATCTAGATATGCTCTTGAAGACAAATGACATCTCTCCTAGTGAAGAGCTGGGAGTTGTCACATCAAGAACAGCCACATCTTGTGGCTAACAGGTGGCATGGTGGTTAAGGCCCCTGGACTCCCACCCGAGTCCCAGACCTGGCAGCTTGCTCTCTCAATTTCTCTCTCTCTCTCTCTCTCTCTCTCTCTCTCTATCCCTCTATGGGTCAAACATAAATAAATAGTTAAATAAAATAATTCTTAAAAAAAAGAACAACTACATCTGAATACAAATAACCTTGATCAATGTACAGATATGCAAACATTTTAAGTATATAGATATTGTGTACGTATACTGTGAACGATGATTTTCCTTTCCCTTAGTTCTGACTTTAATATATCTAGAAACTGGTTCATCTTGGAACTTTAAGATTTCTGAAGTCATACACGCAGACAGAATAAAAAATAAAAAATAAATAAATGAAAACATAAACTTGAGGCCAGAATAGAAATGGCAAAAATCAATAACCTGAGCAGATACTAACCAAAGCATAGATAAAAACATGATGCCCTGTGTTTCTACAACTCAAAGCAGTGATTCAGTTTAATTACAAACTCAAACCCAAAACTAACATGTCAACAAATTCCTTGTTGTGAAGGGTACAATTCTAGGATGCACCTAAAGAAATGTTAAGAGTATTTCATTTTCAACAAATCATTAAGTGGAAGGTAGGTATTCACCTGATTATTAGCAACACAACTGGGGTTTTAAAAATGCTATGCCCAAGGGACCAGCAGTTAGCGTAATGGCTATGTTGCTGGACTCCCATGTAGCCAAACATGGTTCGAGTCCTGGACCCGGCAGCTTAAACTCATGCTGGGTGTGTGTGAGTTCATGCCCAAGATCCCAAGAGGAGAATGGAGGAGAAGGGATTGTGGTGTGGCCATCCCCCCTGGGGGGTGATTTCTCACTTTCTCTCTCTCTGTGTCTTTCTTTCTTTCTGGTGAGTGCATGCACCCTATAACAAAAACCTCTCAAAAAAAAAAAAAATGTTATGCCTGGCCTGATTTTTACTAAGGAGCTACTACAAAACATAATTGTCCCAGAGTCTAGGCACGAATCTAACATTCACCAAAGAATTGGCTATTAAAGCATTAATCCATGATACAGTTTTAATTTATATATAAAATACATTGAATAGAGTGGAAAATCAGGAAATATTATCTCTTATCTCTATGTTTAAATGTAATTGATGGGGCTAGGCAGTGATGCAGCAATAATGCGCCATCACACAATGCTCTACCCACAGGGGAAGATCCCTGGTTCGTGCCCTGTAACATGGAGTGTAGAACATGTGCATGTCCCATGCACAATGAATGTGTGCCCAGAATCTAGGCTAGCTGAGGCTGGGAGTGAATTGTAGTATGAATACCCTGTTGGGAATATCTATTTCTATTTCTCTTTTTCTCTCTCATGGGAGAAGTAAATTAATTTTTAAGACCTAATTCTAAAGCAATATTAGTAAATGCAACAGACATAACATTAAACACCATTTTCAATGATATGTTAATCAAATGTTCAATAATTAATGTGAAAAAAAGAAATAAGGTATTTGAAATGCATCAGACTTGAATGTATTAGAATTCTTGCTCTTAATTATTAACTGTGTGACCTTTAGCAAGTTTCTTACCTGTTCTGAGGTTCATCTTCCTAGCCACTAAGTAAGATTAAGATATGAAATATGATGGATCAGTAGGAGATAACATATATAAACCATCTGATGCAATGTCTGTTATATATAAAATGCACAACAATTTGTGCCCAGTTTAGGATTTACTATTGGCTAATAAAACTTAGGCTTCTGGTCACCTCATTTGTTATGGCTCAGCTGCTAGGTCAAGGGAAATAATTTAGTTAAATTTTGAGGGAGCAAACATACCAGTTGATGTGATATTGTATCATCTCAATAATAGTTCACCCCCACACACTCAAAATCTACTTGAAAGAGAACTTCTCATATTGATGCTGAAAGAGAACTTTGCCTACTGAAAGATATTTCTTGCTTGGGATTCTCCAGAAATCCTGAAGGAGATAGACTGGGACACAGACTGTGGTAGCACCAGAGATTTCTGATAATGTGAGAAAGAGAACTGTGGGTAAACTCTGATGAATGCTTTTCCCAGGATTCCTCAGATATCAAAGTCATGGAATTTTTTAGAAAGTAATGTAACTTTTTGTTTGGTATTCAACTATTAAAATACCCTATTTTCATTAGCATATGTATGAGTAGGAGCTCTCATCACCTCTTTTCTACTCTCTCCCTCTTTCTTTCTCTATTTCTCTTCCTTCTCTCTCTCTACCCTCTTCCCACTACTGTCTTTTTCTCTATAAATAAATAAGAAAAGCAAGTGACCAAAATTGGCATGATCAATTATCCTACATCATACTTCTATTTGCATTCATTTGTAATTTGTTCATTTATTATGGCTCTCATTTTTGATACTGCACAGTGTAATGGTAGCAAAGACCAACAAAATTTTTTAATAAAAAGAAATGGAAGTAATTTAAAATTGGAGAAATTATTTCTGTGGACCCTTTATTCCTGGAGTCTGGTAAAGTCTACTGTTTGTTTTCTTTCTTTTCTGTTAGGAGCCAAGGGGACCAACCTGAAGCCTAAGATTATGGAACCCGTTTAGAGGTTGGGTATGTATGTGCTGGCATAAAGGCTATGCTGAAGAGGGTTATCATAGGTCCTGTAGACAAGACTGGAACCTAGGTCTATGGGAACCAGCCTGGCACCAGAGTCTACTGGGATGAGCTTAGACCCTTGGTCTACTGGAGCATAGGGCCACAGGGATTATAGTGGTTTTAAACTGAGGCAAGACTGAAGCCTAGGGCTGCATGTACATACATGACTCTGAGCTAGTCTGGAGCCTAAGGATACTTAGAACCTGGCACTGAGAGGGCCTAGAGCCTGTATCTACAGGTACCAGCCTAAGAACTGGAGTTGTAAGGGCTGGCCTGGGGCTGAGTAGACCAGCCTGGTAACAGGGTTATGAAGAGTCTAGGATAGGCAGGGACAAAAGAAAAAAAAAAAAGAATAGGGACCAGCAGTTAGCCTAATGGCTATATTGCTGGACTCCCATGTAGTTGACCGCGGTTCGAGTCCTGGACCCAGTGGCTTAAACACACCAGGTGCAAGTGCATGCATGCCCAAGATCCCAAGAGGAGAATGGAGGAGAAGGGATTGTGATGTGGCCATCCCCCCTGGGGGGTGATTTCTCACTTTCTGTCTCTCTGTCTCTCTCTGTCTTTCTGACGAGTGCATGCACCCTATAGCCAAAAAAAAAAAAAAAAGGATAGGCACTAAAGTAGGATTAGGGCTTTAGTCTGTGGAGGCAGATCTGAGGCACATCAGCTAAGTTTCATGTGTAAACTATTAATTGTGAAATCTGAATTACTATGTTATCTTTTCATGTGTAAACAGCAAAGAAAAGAGGAAAAGGGATAAGAGTTTCATGATGACAGAGGAGAGAAGTCTTTATTCATGATGTTGAGGAACCTGTCCATATCTTGGCAGTCGTGTATTTATTGGAGTAACATTGCTTGTCAATTTTACCTTTAATTCTTCGATGGGTGTACACTCCTAAGTGTCTAGAGGTACCTTCTTCAGTTAAGAGAGTTGGATCTAAGACTCAAGTCCCTGATATTTTGCAGCTGAGTAGAGGATAAAAAATTTTTGATATTCTTCCTTTCAATAGAGTAAAAGGCAGTCTTTCTTTTATGTCATTTCCAAAAGATTCAATAGATTGTGAAGGGTCTGGTTACCCTCAGTCAACAGCTTCACTTACCTGGTGAAAATACAATTTAGAATACTGTTTTATAGCCTTCAATATTTAATATAGTCAGAATTTATAAGCAAGGGAGAGGATAGATGACATTCATTGATTTGAGGCATAATAAGGAGTTAGTTTGTGTTTTCCAATAGAGATGGATCTTATTGCCATCCAGGTTAATGGCAACAGCTTTGGCCAAGGCAATCCAATTGATTGAGTTAGCTTTGTCAATTTTAGTTTTAAAATCCCACTTGTTCTTCTAACCTATTCAGGTTGAAAATGATAGGGATAATGATAGTGCCATTTTGTTTATAATACAAGGTGTTTTCAAAACTTTTATGAGAAATTTATACTCTGAAAACACTAATCAAGAATATTTTTAAATTTTGCACCAAAATACTCATATTTTAATTTCATTTTCCCACAAAGTTTTGGAAGTACCTTAATACCTTAACTACTTTAGAACCTACCCACAAACTAAATACATCTATTGCTGGGGATTTCTCCAGGGAATGCACCACAAAGAAAATATATCTTTGAATAATCTTTGAGCTATGATTATAGTAATAGCCTTCCTGTGTGAAAAAAAAAAAAATCTTCTATCCAACCGGCTAATACATAGACAATTACAAGACCATATTGATATCCCATTGGGTATGGTGATTGAATTAAATCTATCTGAAAGTGTTCAAATGATCCATTAGATGATGGAAATATATACTCAAGGTTTTATTATTTTACCAGGATTATGGGTTTGAAGCCCAAGCATTGATTATAAGCCATTTTAGCAGTTTTAGAACAGTCACACCAAAATTTTTCCATGTTTTACATTTATCTACTCCATGATGAGTCATGAAGTATAATGCTTTTAATATTGGAAACTATAAGGACTTAGAAAGAAACACATAACTGTCTGGGTCCTCCATAACTTTATGTTATGTTTAACATTGGATTTGCATTCTTTCAGTTACCAGTTTTTGTTGAACTCATATGCATACAACTGTTTATTAAAAAGGTTAGCATTAGTAATCTGACTTGGACCAAACTGCAAGACTTAGCATGAAAATTCACCAAGGTATTTCTTTGGTGTTCAGTTTGTTCTTCTTGTGTTTGATGGTTAACCATTTTATGATCCTGTTTCTTTACTAGAATTCTGAGAATTGTCCAGTCCAATGATTTGATCTTAAAGTTATATACTACCTATACTTTTCCATGAATACTTTTACAGGGTTTTTTCTATGAATCTCCTCAAAGATGAAGCACTTTAGGTTTATAGGAGCTTGCAATAGTTTTCAGAAAAGTACCAGAGTAAAAAAATAGCTATCTGGGGACCAGAAAATGGTATAATAGTTATGTCACTGGACTCCCACATGGCCACCCATGGTTTGAGTCCCAGACCTGGAGGCTTAAAATTCATGCTGGGTGTGTGTACATGCCTGCCCAAGATCCAGAGAGGAAAATGGAGAAGGTATTATGGCGAGGCCATCCCCACTGCAGGGGTGATTTCTTACTTTCTGTCTCTCTGTCTTTCTATGTCTCTCTGGTGAGTGCACACACCCTATAGCAAAATATCTCTCAAAAATTAATAAATAAATAATTGTCTGAGGCTGACAAGACACCTTAGGGTACTAGAAGTCTCTGGGATTGTGGAGTTCTTTCCAACTGCTCAACAGGACACTGAAAGGAATTCTACCTGTTCTCATGCCCTCAAGCCTACAGAACGTTATTTTTCTTTTTTTTCTCCTTCTCTATATGAACATACAAACCATAAATAGAAAATCCTCTACCCCTACAGGCTCAAGAATATCAGCTGAACAGTTCTTTTTTTATCCACCTTATATTAGCTGATCAGTATTCACAGGTATCTAGAAATATTTAGGGAAAATAGTTAGGGCCCCAACCCCTTCAATCTCTGCATAGCATGGGTTAAACTGACATGAAAATGAATACTGTATAATATTGCCTATACCTTAACTATTGTTTGAAGTTTCCTTAGCAGGAATACAGGACATTTATTGGCCTTCTCTTCTGGGAATATATACTAAACTGTCCCTATCTATTCCCTCTTTTTGTAGCATCCTATATTATCTATTGGTGATAACTAAGATAGGACATATTTTGAGTATGTTCAAAATTAATAGAATGTCTCCATTTTTTCCCCTTCATATTGCATTGTAGTTAGAATGTATAGGAGCTGCAAAAAGTCTAAAAGCCATAAGTACTGTAGAATAAAAACCTGTGAATGAAAAACTCAACAAACCCTTGACTACGACTTTGAAAGTAAATGTGTCCACCACCAGAGATCCTTCAAACAAACTCAAAATCTAACCTGGTGCCCTGAGGACCTAGTTTCCTCTTCGATTTTAATCACTCTCAGAAAAATGACTGCTCTGTTTGCCAAATTTTTCAATTCCACTTGTAAAGATTTTATAATTGGCTAGGAGTTTCTATATATTAAACCCAAATTTATTCAAACTAGAAATCCAATTAAATGGGACTTAGCAACCCTCTTTCTTCATTTCTCTTTTTCTTTCCTCTCAGATATCCTACGATAATCTGCAAGCTTTGGACATCAACCTCCTTATCTATAAATTAGCTTCAGAAATATCTATGTCAGTTGGGTAACTTCCTCTCCAGATGCCTTAAACTATGCTTTCATGGCTCTTTGTGACCAATTTGAGGAGTAATTTCCCCCTGATGCTTTTTATTATTTTTCATTTGGTAATCCTTGAAATAACCTCAAACAATGTTGACTCCCTATTTTTCCAGATAGTTTAAGGAATTTTTGAGGATAGTATTAATTTAGATAGGATAATAGGCTTTTTTTCCCCTTTAGGGCACTCTTTTACCTGATTATAATTAAAACTCTAATTCTTCTCCCCTTAGAACAGATAAGACAATGGAGGGAAGCATATGCTCCATTTTATCTCACAGGATGGGTGATAATGATCATGGAAGATGGAAACATCTGGTCACCAGGGAGCTCTCAAGGTCGTTAATAACTCATAGAAGGCTGATCCTGCTGGGTTTGCTATTGGGCTCTTCTGTCCTGCTATACTGGGACTCCCAGAGTCAGGGAGATGGCTAGGAGCAAACAACGGCACATATCTTTCACCCCATCCCTTTCTGCAATTCTTCCCTCTTTCCTTTCTTTCTGGATTATTGGTGCAGGGTATTAGAGTCATTGTAGAAGTGTGAATAGGCCTGGTGACCAATTTAGGCCAAGCATCACCACACACTCCTCCTGACAGGCAATAGAAGGGCCTGACTGTTCCACTTGCAGATTCAGAGACTGGACATGAAGGAGTGTATTACTTCTCACAGTTTACAGAACAGAGAAAAAAGGGAAATGTCTTCCTTTCCCTCATCTCACAGTTTTTAGAGACTAGAGACTCAGGGGGACACCCCTACTTCTCCTTTTCTCACAGCTGGGGAATCCTCCTTTAATCATATGAAAAGATTTGACACCCCATGGGACCAGCAGTTAGTGTAATGGCTATGTCACTGGACTCCCACGTAGTCGACCACGGTTCGTGTCTTGGACCCAGTGGCTTAAAACAACCGGGCGTGTGTGCGTGCATGCCCAAGATCCCGAGAGGAGAATGGAGGAGAAGGAATTGTGGCATGGCCATCCCCCCTGGGGGGTGATTTCTCACTTTCTGTCTCTCTGTGTCTCTCTGTCTGTCTGGCGAGCGCACATGCCATATAGCAAAAAAAAAAACTCAAAAAAAAAAAAAAAAAAAAAAGATTTGATACCCCTGAGGTGCATTTTGAAATGCTGGGATTCTTTTGATCTTCAAATGTTAAAGAAAAAAAGTTTAATATTCTTTTGTAGCCAGGTTTGGGCACATTACAAGTTAGAAAATAGAGGAACTTGGCTTCTAGAGGGAATAATTAATTATTATTAATAACAATATAATCCTAAAATTAGATTTCTTTTGTCATAGATTAGGAAAATATACTGAAATTTCATATATCAAAATTTCTTTTTGTAATTCAGAAAAACTCAATGCAATTAGGAAGATGCTCCATCTCATAGGAACTGCTTGCTCCTGCCCACTCAACTGTAGAAAAAGGTTCCACTGATATCCTGTCTGTTCAAGCCCCTTTATCTTCCTTGTAACCCCTTGCTCCTGCCTTCACTCCTTCTTCTCCTTCATGTCCTCCCTGTCCTGAATTGCCTCTTCCTCTATCTCCTGAACCATCTTCTAGCTCCCTGGTTGTAAGAAGCCCTGAGCCTTCTCTCCTCTCACTGCCTATGTCTGAGCTACCTCCTCCTCTTCCACTTCTTAAAACTAATTCTATGTACCCTGAACAAGAATGACAAGGTGCTATCAGTCCTACTGGCTTCCATGTTTCCTTCAGATTACAATATTTAAATTGTACACCCCGACCTGGGTAAATATTCAGATGATTCAAACAAATATATATAAATCTTCCAAAACTTATCTCAGATTTATAAATTATTTTTGAAAGACATTATGCTTATGGCCACTGAAAAACAGTGTTATATACTGCTGTTAATTATGCCAATGACTTTTATAGAGCATTTCATTAAATGTGGTTAGATAAACCTCACTGTCATGTATCCTATCCAACCAGAGACCAATAAATCCCCTTAGCTGAACCTTTTTGGGATGACAATGATGCTCAGGAAGATAAAGAAGGCATCATTTCTTTGCCTGTCATATAGGAGGCTTAAAATGGGCCAAAGCTTCTCAGTCAAATTTTCCACTCTAGTCAAGAATACAGAGGAAAATCTCTCAACCTTCTTATGAAGATTAAGAGAAATCCTAAAGAAATATACCAGTAGATCCTGAAAGTCCTGAGGGATAACTTATTCTAAAAGGCAAAATTATACCCAGCCAGCCTCAGATATTAGGAGGACACTTTAGAAGCAGGCCTTAGGTCTTGACTGATCTTTAGAAAATCCATTAAGAATAGCAACCTCCAGGGACAAGGAGTTGGCATAATGGCTATGTCGCTGGACTCCCATGTAGTCAACCACAGTTAGAGTCCCAGACCCAGTGGCTTAAACTCACACCTGGCACATGTGCATGTATGCCTAAGATCTCGAGAGGAGAATGGAGGAGAAGGGATTGTGGTGTGGCCATCCACCTGGGGAGTAAGTTCTTGCTTTCTGTCTCTGTCTCCCTCTGTCTTTCTGGGGAGCATATGCACTCTATAGCAAAAAACTTTCAAAAAAAAAAAAAAGAAAGAAAGAAAAACATTATCAATCTCCATCTTTTATAGTTTAGACCAAGAGGGAAAAAAAGAGTGAGCACAAACAGAAGAAAAAGGATGCATTTTTGGTGGCAGCTTTATAAGCAAAACTGGCAGCACCTCAGATACCAAGGGGATCCTTTTAATGTTTTCAGTGCTATGAAACTGGACATATGTTAAGAAACTGCCCAAAGAATAATATTCAACCACTGAAGCCCTGTAACATCTGTGGTGAATATCATTGGAAGAATGATTGTCCCCCAAGACAGAAGTCTCTGAGGCCAGTCTTTTTCATATCCCACACTGAATGAAAGGGCCTAGCAACCATGTCAAAGGCAGTGAATCCAGAGGAAGCTTTCCTATCAATCCTGTCCACAACTATAAGCACCCAGGAGCTCCAGGTCACTATAGAAGTGCACTGTAAGATGGTTAATTTCTTACTAGATACTGGAGCAACCTATTTGGTCCTTCCCTTCTGTCCTGATTCTCTCTCCTCGAAATTGTTACTGTTCAGGGGTTTTTGGAAAAATCTATTACCTGAAGGTTTTCCAGCCTCTCAGCTACTTTGGAAAGATAACCTATTTATATATTCTTTTCTTATCATTCCTGAGAGCCCAACTACCCTCTTAGGTTAAGACATTTTAGCTCAAATGAAAATTACTTTATTAATCTCCACAGGACTAAAACTCAGTTTATGTTTATCCTGATAGAAACAGCATTAATCTAGAAGTTAGGGAAAGTAATGGAAAAATCAGTGCAGCAATCACAGCAATACCTGTCAGGATTCATTTAAAAGACCCAACTTCTTTTCCCCACTAAAAAAAATGGCTACGTCGCTGGACTCCCACATAGTCGACCGCAGTTTGCGTCCTGGACCCGTGGCTTAAAATTCATGCCAGGCATGTGTGCATGTATGCCCAAGATCCCGAGAGGAAAATGGAAAAGAAGGGATTGCGGCATGGCCATCCCCACTGAGGGGGGGGGGTGATTTCTCTCTTTCTGTCTCTCTGTCTCTCTCTGTCTGTCTGGCAAGTGCACGCGCCCTATAGCAAAAACCTCTCCAAAAAAATCTTTAGGGCTAGATGCCAGAAAAGGATTGATAATTTCCAACTTAAAAAGACAAGCCTTTAGTCCTGCAATAGCCCCTTCAATACTCCAATCTTTGGAGTTGAAAAGCCTAATGGAGAATGGAGGCTAGTGCAGGACCTTAATTAATGAAGCAATAATTACTTTGCATCCTATGGCACCTAATTCTTATACCTTGTTAGCTCAAATTCCAGAAGGGGCAAAATGATATACTGTCTTAGATATAAAGGATCCTTTTTTTTCTGTATTTCTCTCCTTCCTGACTCTCACTATCTGTTTGCTTTGGAGAACCCTCAGGCCCTAGCTCTCAGCTTTACTGGGAAGTGCTTCCTCAGGGATTCAGAGATTCCCCCCACGTATTTGGGCAGGCATTGGTGCATTACCTCATGAACTTTTCTTACCTATCTGTCACTGTTTTACAATATGTTGATGATGTTCTTATCTGTGCTTCAGAGGAAACAACTCTTCAGGAGGGAACCAAGGCCTTATAAATTCTTAGCTGAGAGAGAATATAAAGTGTATAAGTCTAAAGCTCAATTCTATCAACCTTCTGTCAAAGACTTAGGTCTAATTCTGTCTAACAGATCCCAAGCATTAGGAGAAAAACAAATCAACCCTACTGAAGCTTTTCTCCTCCCAAACACTTTAAGACAACTGAGAGGTTTTCTGGGCATAATGGGGTTTTTCATATTGTGGATTCTCTCTTATTCAGAGAATGCTCAACCCTTTATTCTCTAATTAAAGATTCCCAAGCTTCTAATATTCAGTTCCTTTCTTGGGAACCTGAGGCACAAAGTGCTTTTTCCCTCTAGTAACAAGCTTTATTGCGTGTTCCAGCCCTCAGCTTCCCAATAGGGAATAACTTCAACCTTTCTGTGACTCAATGCCAGGGCATTGCTCTAGGAGTTATAATGCAAATGAAGTACCCCACTCAAAATCAGTGGGTACTTAAGCAAGGAACTTGATCTAGTGGCTAAAGTATGGTCCACCTGGCTTCAAGCTATTAAAATAACTTCAGATAAAAAAAAAATTCTAACTGTTTACAACCCTCATAATATTGCTGGATTACTATAAGCTAATGAAAATGTATGGCTAACAGATAGTAGTTTGCTGAGATACCAGGCCCTTATATTAGAAAATAGTTCTATCCAATTGAAAGTATGTCCATCCCTAAATCCTACTTTCCTGCCAGATGGGAAGGACATGCCTGTCCATGATTGTGACAGGTTATTATTCAGACTTATGCAGCCCACCCTGACTTATCAGAGATGCCACTAGAGGGAGCTGATTGGAAGTTATTCACAGATGGCAACTCTTACATTGAAAATGAGGTTTGAAAAGCAGGATATGCTGTGGTAACTTTAGATAAAATCATAGAAAAGTCTCCCTCACCCAAAAGCACGTGCCCTCAATTAGAACTCTTAGCCTTAACTAGGGTCTTAGAACTGAGTGAAGAAAAATCAGTAAATATCTATACTGACTCTAAATATTCCTTTTGATTCTAAATACTCATGTTGCTATTTGGAAAGAGAGTGATTTTTCTCACTGCCAATAGATCTTCTGTTAAATATCACAAAGAGATCGACCAGCTCTTTCAGGCAGTTAACTTACCTCAGAGAATGTCAGTCATGCACAGCAAAGGAAATCAAAAGGACAAAGATGATATCTCTTTAGGAAACTGCTTAGTGGATAAGACAGCCAAACTTGTAGCAGATATGTAACTCCCTGACACTAAGACTTGATTTTTAATAGAAATGAACCAAATAAGGTCCCAAATATGCCCATACAACTCCTAGGAAGATACAACTCTAGCCAAAGAATTCTCACTCCATCCTTCAGGGTGATTACAAAATGAGGAAGAAAAAATATTTCCTCCCTTTTCTGAACAGTGGAAAATACTAAAGTCTTTCCATCAGACTTTTAATTTGAGGAGAGATAATACTTTTTTTTTTTGAGAGAGAGATTTTTGCTATGGGGCATGTGCACTCACCAGAGAGACAGAAAGCAAGAACTCATCCCCCAGAAGGGCTGTCCATGCTGCAATCCCTTCTCCCATCTCCCTTTAGGATTTTGGATAAGCATGCATATGTACCCAGCATGAATTGTAAGCTGACGGATTCAGAACTCGAAACATTATAGACTACATGAGAGTCTAGAGATAAAACCACTATGCCATCTGATGGTCCTATGAACAAACATTTTTTAAAAATAGCTTTCAAACATACTTTTTGGACCAGGTCAGTGGTCCTGGGGTAATATTTTGCTTGAGGGAAGCCATATCCCACATAGTAACAGTGGTTTGAATCCCTGGCCCAGTCAGCTTAGAACATACTGGACACGTGCATGAGTGGCCAAGATCCAATGGGATAGAAGACGGTGATTTTGGTGTGACCAAATGCTATGGAAGATGCATGTTTTCGTCTCTCTCATTCTTGTATGCAAGTGCATGTACTCTATCATGAATAAAGAAAATAACTTTTTTTTCAGTTTGCTATAGGGTATATGCTCTCACCAGAGAGAGACAGAGAGAGATAGAAGTGAGAAAGCACCCTCGCCAGAGGAGGGATGGCCATGCTGCAATCGCTTCTCCTGCTTTCTGATTTGGGGCATGCATACACATGTGCCTGGAGTATTTTTCAAGTCACTAGATCTAGAACTTGAACCATGAAGTGAACATCTGGGATCCAGCTGCCTAAACCTCCATACCACTTTCTGGCCTCCAAGAAACTTAAGAGTTCTAAATTTGTCTGAAATGTTTCATACCAAGATACTTCTTTGAGTTGCTTTATAATTTTCACTCCAGTTTAATTTAGCAATTTTTTTTCATTTTTTATGTCAGTTTTATCTAGGTCTCAAGGATTCCTAAATTCCTTTCTGCAAGAAAAAGAACAATACTAGACAGATTAACCTCCAGAAACCAAGAACAAGTAAGACATATAAGCATATCTGGAATCAATAACAAAATCTATTGAAATAATATATAACACAAGAAACTCCTGATGCAGCCAAAATGTGATGTGAGCCAAACATTGCACAATGCTGAAGGCAGCAGTCGAGTTTGAAAGTAAAAATAGTAGATAGTGTCAGCATAGACAGAATGTACAAATTCCCATAATATAATTATCTCACTGGGAATGCAGAAAAAGACAGAAAAACAAAAATACAGTGACCTGATCTATTACATGTGTCTATCTTTAAATATTTGCAAAGACCCAAAACTACACAGAAAAAGTTATCCTGTTATATTGTTTATTATAAAGAAATAACTACTTCCACATTTAGAAAACTAGGACAAGTGATATTTTTTCACAAAAGTATAATTACAAGTAGTATCTCATTATTCCATCAGTGAAATTCAGATTTATATATCCAAAACCATTATTTATTCTGTTTTTCTAATCTTTCTTTAAAGTGTACTGAAAGTCTAATTTGAATAGAATAACCAAGAAATGCTATTTATCGTGCTTTTAAATATATATGAAAAGCTTTGTATGAACAACAATCAGTTCTTAAGATAAAATTTAAAAATCTGGGAACCAGCAGTTAGCGTAGTGGCTATGTCGCTGGACTCCCATGTAGTCGACCGTGGTTCGTGTCCCGGACCCGGTGGCTTAAAACTCACGCCGGGCGCGTGTGCGTGCGTGCCCAAGATCCCGAGAGGAGAATGGAGGAGAAGGGATTGCGGCGTGACCATCTCCCCTGGGGGGTGATTTCTCACTTTCTGTCTCTATGTCTCTCTCTGTCTGTCTGGCGAGCGCACGTGCCCTACAGTGAAAATCTCTCCAAAAAAAAAAGAATCAAAGGAAAATACTGTGCAAGTAGTTCACAAATTAGAAGCTTGGGGGTCATCTCCTAACTCAAATCCAAGTGCAAGCGACTACACGGAAATCTGAGAGAACCCATGAAAATCTGACAAACGTGCATGCACACACACACACACACACACACACACACACACGCACCATGCTTCTGCTCCATAAAGAGTCTTGAAAAGAAGCATTTGTGCCAATAAATAATTCCACCTTAGAGCCATTGCCTAGAAGTGGCCTTCATTTAAAGCACATTTGTCTGCAATTCCTCCACACTTCCCATCATTATTATCTCAACACATGAATTTTTTTCCATGGAGTAAGCAAGATGGATGCAATATAACCAAAGATTCAAGGTAAATTCCTGCTTGCCCAGGCAGGTTAATCACAGCAAAGTTTCTCAGCCAACTGATTCAAAATAAACCATGTTCTGCCACATATCAAGAATATTTATTTAATTTAGGTTCTATTATGAGTTTGACTTTGAAAGCTATTCCTAGAATAGCTGCAATAGGAGAACATTAAATTACATTTTTGAAGTTTGGGGACTTTCCTTGATGCTTAGTGGAAGGAGCTCAGACTTGTTCATTACTGTCCACTTATTTTCTGACATTAAATATAAACTACAGTTCATTTTTTTCATTCAAAATATTCACTGACAGATTTTTTTTTCAAAAATTCACATAAGTATAAACAAAGCATTGAAGAGCAATCCTCCTGCCAGCTACCTTCACCAATTTGTTCTAAAAAGTTTGGTCTTTGTCTTCTAAGACTGACAAAAATATATACACTTCGATGGTTTTGTGTTCTAGTCTTTTTACATGTTATTACATAATCTTTGTAAATATTTTAATGGCATTTAATGTTTTATTAAGTAGATGTACCATGGTTCATTAAATTGTTTCCTTACAGTAAGATTTTCTGTTTTCAGTTTTTCACAATTATTAATGATGATTGTATGAACTTCTTTGACTTTAGATTTCTATGTTCAGGATTATTTTATTATGCTAGATTCTCAGTTAGAATTAATGTTTGGAGCACATAACATTTCTTACACCTCTTCACATGTATTGTTAAATTGGTGTCCAAAAAGGTCTTAATGATTGACTCTGTCAAAGCAATGACTGTTGTGGGCCACCATATGCTTAGCAGTATTTTTATCACAAGCTCATTAGCATCTTTGCTCATTTGATCACTGAAGAATTGATTCAATTCTAACTTTTAGTGTATTTTTTTAATCAGGGATATTTATGCACATGGATTGAAGTATTAAAAACCTTAAAAGGTCTTTTAGGAAAAGCAGTATCCAAATGTGACCACCTCTACACACACACACACACACACACACACACACACACCACACCAATACACACCAGTTTCCTCTTCTGAAAAGGCAGATATATTTTAGCCACTGTTGCTGCCTTGACTTTTGACAGACCAAGAGTGCAAGCCTGGAGCAATATGACATCCCTTTCTTACTAGTCTGATTGTTGGTCTCTCAGGAGGCAATCCACCTTGGAATGCCAATGAGCCTGAAAAACAACCTTATGTTGGTGTGCACTAAAAATGGCCCTCTCTTAAGGAAAAGACATGAACAACTTCTGACTTGATACTTGTCCTAAAACATGTTTCATTCAATAGATTATCCCTAAGTTATTCTGCCAGCCTTCTTCCAATAGCTCAGCAACCACAAGAATTGTGATAAGGTTGATTGTTCTCACTTTTCCTACCTGGCTCTAGTCATGGAGCTAATTCTCTCCACTCAACAGTTCAGTTGCATTCAGTTAGGCACAGGATGAATTACTGATGCTGTACTCTAAAGAGTATCTTTCAGGTATTGAACAATTTCATTGCCTGCCTTATTTTCCCTCAGGTAAGGTTCTCAAAGAGTAGAGGTGACATTGAAATGAGAAATTCAAAATGCTAGGATGGGATTGAGTTTAGACCTATATTATTCTCTGGTATGACCTTACTGCCACTTATTGATAAAATCCTGAGCAAGTTGCTTAATCTATGATCCCATTTCATACCTACAAATAGGAACAATAATAACACCTACCTCAGAAGACTATTGTAATGAATACATGAGCTGATGTATGATACTTAGAAAATTAGGGATTTGGGGGCTAGCCCTTGGCCTGGTAGTTTTGTGAGCTGGATCCCACATGGTTGGACTGTGAGGTTTGAGTCCTAGACCTGGCAGCTTGAAAAATATGCTGTGTATATAGCCAAAATCCTGAGAGGAAAGAGAGATGAAGGAGAAGGGATTGCCATATGACCATCCCTCACAGGAGGTGTTTTCTTGCTCTCTCTGTCTCTCCAATGAGTGCACACATGCACTGGGAAATTAAAAGAAAGAGAAATAATGTATCACATCTACATACCATGTGTTATCTATGACTATGTTTATTCCACTTAATTCTTTCCATCTGAAAATAACATCTTGCATTCTAGTTCATAATTTCTTACAGTGGACCTTCCATAATAAATGATACAATGCCTCAAAGCATGGGACAGAACCTGGCCACTTCTGTGTTCTATTCTTACTCTTCCCTCAGGCTTCCTCAGAGATTCAGTGCAGAGATTTTCTTTTCAGTCCATACTGTAAATCTATTCTTACTGACAATTCAAGCTTAAGAGATATCCAGCTGGATTTATGTCAGGCCTAAGAAATTCATAAATGAGAACTGATACCAGTACAATAGTGAATATTTTCAGCATATGTTATGACATGTGCTCCCAATCTCTGTTATGAGACAGAATTCTATTAGACATGAAGAACTCTCATATATAAAATAAGGCATTTGCCACTGTAATTGGATCTTACAGTCAGGGAAGCTAGTAAGCAGGATCTGAAGGCTGGTGTCTTTCATGTGAGGCTGGAGCTTGAGTACACAGGATAGGAAGTTGAGAAGAGAAGATGGCCATATCATAGGGGAGATCAAGCATCAGCTGAACTCACAAGGAGCTGTAATCTATAAGGAAAGAATAAAACCTGTGGCAATTCTAGCTGCCTGTATCTTTTTTTTCTTCCTTTTATTTATTTATTTTTACATTTTTCCACAAACATTTACTTTATATATCAAAAACTTTTAGCTCACACTCCATAGTTCTTGACAGTTTACAAACAACTTTCAAAATTTCAAAACTGTATCTTGATGATGTGGTGTTGATACCCTTCATAACGGAGCTAAACGCACACCTTGTTGAAGCACCTGTGGTGAAGGTACAGGCCCTGCTGCTGCCCCACACTACGGTGGGAGATGGTACTGCTCTGTGTGAACCAGAGAAAGGTGTCTGCTTAACTTCCACTTCCTAAAATATCTTATAGAAATGTCTCCAATGACTCATCCTAACTGGAAATATGCAAAAGAAATGGGGAATTCTGGGAAATGTAGTTCAGCCTAGCCAAGTAAGCACATTACAACGTCTCAGAATATTTCAGTGGATTTTACATGTCTTGAACTTACTCTTATTTATGAGTATATTGCCAATATTAATAAAATCTCCTTTCAATGTATCTACTATACAATTACAAACTTCCTAATTCTCTTTCTTCCTTTCACCTCATCACATTAAATCACTGTAACTAAGAATGTAGTTATCCAGAATTGCTCTCTTCAGACAAATATCTGAATATGGCTGAAGAAAATATAAATCAATGTTTAATAGTTCGACTTTGAATTTGTAACTGGAAATTCTAACATGCCCTCAACACTGCCTGCAAACTTACATCTTTTTTCTCAATTCACTTCATTATTCTCCTATATTATTTTAACAAAACTTCTCAACTCTCCAACACCTCCTCCCCTGTATTTACTTGGGCTTTCATAAAAAATTACACAAACTAGATGGCTTAAATGATAGTCATTTATTTTTTCAGATTTTTGGATACTTGAATTCTAAGATCAAGGTACTAACTGATTTGATTTCTTGGTATGTATCCTCTTCCTGGAAAGCAGATAGCCACCTTTTTGCTGTGTCCCCACATGGTGGAAAGAGAGAGGGTAAGCTATCTTGTGATTCTTCTCCTAAGAGCACTAAACCCATCAGGAGAGCCTCAGCTTCATAACCTCACGTAAACGTAATTACTAAAGACTCCATCTCCAAATTCTTATCATACTGGGAGGTGAGGATTTCAACATAAGAATTTGATGAGAGGCACAATGTAATACATAGCACCTCCTTTTCACTTTATGAATAATTAATTCCATTTTTTATTTCATGGAAAAAAGTCGCAATCATCCAGAGAATGTGTACATCACTGCCATACAAATCTATCAACATATCCACATTTGAATATACTCTGCTACCCTCTTGCTACAATGGCTTAAAGGTACATACTTTCTTATAGTACCAAACATATAGTACCAAACATACACCAGACTGCATGCTTTCTTGTTCATGGAATACCCTCACTCTAGCAAATGCTCCTCTTTCTCCTGCACTATTGATATTTCCTGTCTATCAAATCATTTTCATGAGCATACAAACACGTTGTGTTATCTCTAACATTGATAAAACTTTTCCTTTAACCTTACATTCTATTACAGCTATTGTCTCGAACAACATTTAGGAGTTGACTATACATGTTCTCCCCATGTATCCTTCCTCTTTCCTCTCTCAGGCCTGTTTTAGACTTTCATTGACACCAGTTCATCACAACTGCTCTTCTCAAGGTCACCACTGACCGCCTCATTGAGAAACTCTATCTCTGTTCTCCATCCTATCTGATCCACTGGCAGTATTTAATAATGTTGATAACTTCCTCTACTAAAACACTTTCTTCACTTTTGGGATAAACAATAAAATCCCCTCCTACTTTACTGGCAACTTTTTTTTACAAAGCTTTTTGCTGGATCCTTCTTATTGCCCAATTTCTTTCTTTTTTTTTGGGGGGGGGAGAGAAAGGTTTTTCACTATAGGGCGCATGCGCTCACCAGACAGACAGAGTGAGACATAGAGTCAGAAAGCGAGAAATCACCCCCCAGGGGTGATTGTCATGCCTTAATCCCTTCTCTTCCACTCTCCTCTTGGGATCTTGGGCACGCACGCACATGCGCCCGGTGTGAGTTTTAAGCCACCGTGTCCGGGATGCAAACTGCAGTCGACAACGTGGGAGTCCAGCGACATAGCCATTACACTAACTGCTGGTTCCCCTTATTGCCCAATTTCTATAGGTCAGAATGCTTGCTACTACAGCCCTTTTCTCTAGCTATACTCATTCTTATGTGAGCTCTTTCAGGTCCTCAATCTTAAAAATCATTTATGATCTGGTGATTCTTAAATGTGTGACTCTAGTTTCAGTCTCCAGACCCATGTGCAGCTACCCATTCAACATCCACTCGTAGATCAGCAGCCAATATTTGAAGTGTACTTTTTTTTAATGGCTAAGGTATTCCACAGAGTACATATGCCACATTTTTCAATTCACTCATCTATTTTTGGACCTTTGTGTTAATTCCATGTCCTAGCACTTGTAAGTAAAATGCAATATTACTGGGTTGTATGGTAGTTTTATTTGTAGGTTTCTAAGGAATCTCCATATAGTTCTCCACAGTGGTAGTACTAATTTACTTTTCCACCATACAAATGGTCAAAAAGCATATGAAAACATATTCTACATCTTTTATTATAAGGGAAGTGAAAATCAAAATCTACACACTTCTTACTACCTGGGTTAAGTACTCTTCTTCTGTGACAATTATGTCACCTAAATAATCTGCTTCTAATCTCACAGGTGTGCAATTTAGTCATTATAAAGCTATTAGAATGGGCCTATTTAAAACGTTAGATTTGCCAGACCTCAAAATCCTCTATTAGTTTCCCATCTCTAACAGAATAACCCAAAGTCTATCCATAGTCTACAGATTTCATACTATAGCCCACAACTAACTATATGACCCCATTTCCATTGTCACCTATATTTAGTTTACTCTAGCTACACTGTCTTCCTTGCTATGCTAGAATACCCCAAGCATGCTCTGATCACAGGACTTTTGCCCCTACTGTTCCAACTACCTGGAAGTCTTTGTATCCTGTGATAACATCATGGCTAAATCACCACTTCAATAAAGACTTTCTTCAGCATCATGGCTAAATCACCACTTCAATAAAGACTTTCTTCAGTGGTCTCTCATCCCAGAGGTCTTTGTTCAACCCCTTAAATAGCACTCTGACACTGTTTGTCTTCTTATTCTGCTGTACTTTTCCTTTGCATAACTAAACTTGACATAAAATAATGAAATGCGTAGACTTGAGTTGTGTTTCCACTACTCTCTTGTGACTCTAGGCAAATTCCTGATTTCACTATGATTCCATTTCCCGTTCTGTAAAATGGAAATAATAATATAACTTTCCTCAGAAGGTTGTTAATTATGTAACAATTAGATAATTCTATATATTTGAGTGTATGTGGTTGTGTGTGTGAGAGAGAGAAAAATTAGCTCTGGCACATAAGGACTAAATGTTATCATAAATATTATTACTTGCCTCCTTCCTTTAGAAGATAAGCTATATAAGAGCAAACATTTTGTCTGTCTTTTCCTCCATTGTATTACTAATATCTAAAATAGAAACTTCATATGAAGATATGTATTGGGACCAGCAGTTAGCATAATGGCTATGTCGCTGGACTCCCATGTAGTTGACAGTGGTTCGAGTCCCAGACTTGGCGGCTTAAACTCATGCCGGGTGCGTGTGCGTGCGTGCCCAGGGTCCCAAGAGGAGAATGGAGGAGAAGGGACTGCGATATAGCCATCCGATCTGGGGGGTGATTTCTCGTTTTCTGTCTCTCTGTCTCTATCTGTCTTTACGGCGAGTGCACATGGCCTATAGCAAAAACCTCTCCAAAAAAAGAGAAAAAAAGATATGTATTGAATAAATTTTTAAGCGAATGGACATTTGTGCATCATATATCTGGTCACTTAAATTAATTCACCTAATTTTTTTTAAGGTTTTTGCAATAGGGTATGTGCACTTGTCAGAGAGAAAGAAAGAGTGACAGAGACAATG
Source organism: Tupaia belangeri chinensis (assembly GCF_000334495.1). NCBI lineage: Eukaryota > Metazoa > Chordata > Mammalia > Scandentia > Tupaiidae > Tupaia > Tupaia belangeri. Next base: position 475,182 of record NW_006205117.1, on the reverse strand, counting down.
AGAGGGAGTGAAAAATCACCCTCTGAGGGGATGGCCATGCAACAATCCTTTCTCCTCCAGTCTCCCTCTTAAGATTTTGGGCACACACACAGATATGCCTGGCATGATTTTCAAGCTCCCAGGCCTGGGACTGGAACTGTGGTCGATCATGTGGAAGTCCAGCACCTTCACTGCTATGCCATCTGCTGGCTCCAATTCACTTAAGTTTTAATAATTTTTAGTTATCTTTTCAAGCTTCTAGGTATCTCAACATAGTAAGTTCAAATATTTTACTTTTCTATATTTACTATTAAAAGTGTTTGGAATAACCCCCTTCCCCCCAAATAACATGGTGGTTAAGCGAGCTGGATCCCACATGGCCAGCTTCACAGTTCAAAACCCAAACTCGGAAGCTTGAAAAACAGACTGGGCATACATGGCCAAAAGTCTTAGAGGGAAATTGAGGAAGAGGGACTATGGCATGGGTATACCCCTAGGGAATGATTTCTCACTTTCCCTCCCTCTCTCTCTCTCTCTCTCTCTCTATCCCTCTCAGGTGAGTTCATGTGCCCTATGGCAAAAATTAAATAAATAAATATATTTTGTATATCTTTAATTAACCAGAACTTTTACAATGAAATAAGTTTTGCTGGCTGTCCTCTCATCTTAATTTCAAAGCAACAAAATAATGGCTACTTCATTCAAAGAAATACTTTATATGTGTGTGTGTGTGTGTGTATATATGTGTGAGTGTGTGTGTGTGTGTGTGTGTGTGTGTGTGTGTGTATACATACACACACACACATATATATATTTTCCCCCTGTATGAAACGGTCAGACAGACAGAAAATCAGTCACCTCCAAAAGTCAGTCACCCCCAATAGGGCCTTTACACCATGATCTGCTCCACGCCAGCAAAGATCAGGAGCACATACGCACATGACTAGCAAACAGAGACTAAGGCCATGAACACTGGGGCCTTCCCATATGGCCTCAGTATCACAGAGCATTACAGTACCACTACACCACCACGGCTGGCCAAAAGAAATTATCTTAATACAAACACTTTTAAAGCTAATTAAATTTCATTTTTAATGTACTGCAGTGGTCAAAGAATTTATTTTCTTATTTAACCTGGTGAAGAGTGTCTATGTGGTAGCCAACTGTTGCTATCTAAGCACATGGTTCCTGAAATTGTATAGACAAATACACAACTCCCAGCTCTGATTTACCAGCATAATGACTTCAACCAAGTCACTAAATCTCCCATACTTTCTTGAAGGTTTACTGTAATAACTGAATAAAGCAAAAAATATAATATACTTGAAGTAATTCACAAATAATTAAACATATATACTAATAAGTATTAGGTATTTCTTTCCTCTGCATTTTTTTAGAGGTTTTTGCTATAGAGCGCATTCACTCACCAGAAAGATAGACAGAGACAGAGAGAGAGAGAGAGATATAACCCCCCCACCTCCAGGGGGATGACCATGCTGCAACTCCTTCTCCTCCATTCTCCTCTTGGGATCTTGGGCACGCAAGCACACATGCCCAGCGTGAGTTTAAGCCACTGGCTCTGGGACATGAACCACAGTCTATGTGTAGGTTATGTGCAAATACTTAGCCTTTTTATATAAAGAACTTAAGCATCTGTAGATATTGTGGGACCATCTTAGACACAATCTCCCGAATACCAAGGGATGACTATATGTGGAAACATCCTTCATATGTATTATTTCAGATTAGAGTAAGTGATTATTTTCTGATCATTTTTCCTGATGTGGTTTGGCTAAACTATAATGAATTTGTGCATGAGCTAGTAGTGTGGTGATTAAAGAAGCTGGATCCCACATTGCCAACTGGCAGTTCAAGTCCCAGTCATGGAGGCTTGAAAAACATGCCGAGCATAAGTGTACACATGCCCAAAATCCTAAGAAGATAAGGGAAGAAAAAGAATTGTGGCATGGCCATTGCCCACTTTGGGATGCTTTCTAACTTTCCCCCTGTAACTCTCAGGTGAGTTCATGTGCCCTATGGCAAAAATTAAATAAATAAATATATTTTGTATATCTTTAATTAACCAGAACTTTTACAATGAAATAAGTTTTGCTGGCTGTCCTCTCATCTTAATTTCAAAGCAACAAAATAATGGCTACTTCATTCAAAGAAATACTTTATATGTGTGTGTGTGTGTGTGTATATATGTGTGAGTGTGTGTGTGTGTGTGTGTGTGTGTGTGTGTGTGTATACATACACACACACACATATATATATTTTCCCCCTGTATGAAACGGTCAGACAGACAGAAAATCAGTCACCTCCAAAAGTCAGTCACCCCCAATAGGGCCTTTACACCATGATCTGCTCCCAGCCAGCAAAGATCAGGAGCACATACGCACATGACTAGCAAACAGAGACTAAGGCCATGAACACTGGGGCCTTCCCATATGGCCTCAGTATCACAGAGCATTACAGTACCACTACACCACCACGGCTGGCCAAAAGAAATTATCTTAATACAAACACTTTTAAAGCTAATTAAATTTCATTTTTAATGTACTGCAGTGGTCAAAGAATTTATTTTCTTATTTAACCTGGTGAAGAGTGTCTATGTGGTAGCCAACTGTTGCTATCTAAGCACATGGTTCCTGAAATTGTATAGACAAATACACAACTCCCAGCTCTGATTTACCAGCATAATGACTTCAACCAAGTCACTAAATCTCCCATACTTTCTTGAAGGTTTACTGTAATAACTGAATAAAGCAAAAAATATAATATACTTGAAGTAATTCACAAATAATTAAACATATATACTAATAAGTATTAGGTATTTCTTTCCTCTGCATTTTTTTAGAGGTTTTTGCTATAGAGCGCATTCACTCACCAGAAAGATAGACAGAGACAGAGAGAGAGAGAGATATAACCCCCCCACCTCCAGGGGGATGACCATGCTGCAACTCCTTCTCCTCCATTCTCCTCTTGGGATCTTGGGCACGCAAGCACACATGCCCAGCGTGAGTTTAAGCCACTGGCTCTGGGACATGAACCACAGTCAACTACATGGGAGTCCAGCGACATAGCCATTACGCTAACTGCTGTTCCCATCTTTTCTCTACATTTTTAAAAATCTTTTTTTTAATACTTACACTCATCTCTTTGACATTTGTGTATAGAAAATGTACTAAATATTAGCCAATAACTCAGCCACTGAGAAGTTTATCACAGTTTAATAAAAGAAATAGATCATCTAATAATGGTAACGCATGTAAAAATGTGCCTTAAGATGTTTAGTTAATGCTTAGTGAATGAACAAATAGTTAAGTGAAAAGCTTCCGAGTGTACATCTTTCTAGAGATTCCAATTTAAAGTTATTATTTATCCTGTTTAGCCTTGTCAAAGGCTAAACATTTCAGTTCTTGTATATATTAGTACAATATACTTTATGTATGTCTGTGATTAGAATTGGGGGGGAGAAGATCTGGGAGAGAGAAAATAGAGTTTGTAGAAACTCAAATTGTAGAATGACATCATGGTATTGGTGCCTCAAAAATAAGTTTCAAAATAGAAAAAATCTTTAGTAATTTACTTTTGTAAACATCTAGTTCCATTATCAGCAGTATATTCCAACCATTACATAAGAAAGTGCTATGAACACTTTGAAAAAGCCAAAAAATGAAAAATTCATCAGACTACTAAATATCCTTTTACTATTTCCTTCTGAGTCTCCAATAAGTACTTAATTGTGAGATAAGGCAAAAGTTCAAAATACTGTGCTGGTATTTTTCCAATTTCAGAAAGATAAATAGACATCCTTAAAATTAAACCTAAAAATATTATATTCACCTATCATCATCATCCATCTTACTTAGAAAACAATAGTTGACAATCCAAATAGAGTTTGATGGATCCTAGGTTCTCAAAACACAGAAGAATGATTTTGGACAGATGCTTCATCAATGACAAATTGGTCTTGAGGGAAACATGACCACCTTGGAAAAAATCCACATATCCGACTTCTTTTAGTTTCAACAGCACTCATTTGGAACTATTTTCTAATCTTAAATTTCTAAGTAAACTTTTGTTAAAATAAATATTAAGGAACTCCTTTTAAATTAGATTTAAATAAATCCACTGAAGGCTAAGATTACATTTTAAATAGCCCACTAATCAACTCTCCAATTTTTATGGCAATAAAATTATTGGCAAGATTTTGCAATGTGGTTGATGGCATCAACCACAAAGCTCTGTTTATAAGTACATATTATCACATTAGGGGCACACTGTTTTGATTTTTAGAGAATGTCATTGAAGTTCTGACCTTGCACTAATCTGATTAATATTTTTTGTGTAGTGGCCTGTATTTCATTTTTAACAACACTCAGTAGAAACAGAGAACATATTCCATTTCAAATTACACTAAGTATCTGTGATTAGCACTTTTAACATCGAAAGCTGTGAAATTATCTCCTAGATATATTCCAGGCACTAGGGTGAGAAAAAAAGATCTGAAGCAATCTTTCACAGAGCATCAAGAAGCAGCAAGAGAATGTCAAGAATTTCATAGCCAGGTACATCACTGATTATTGAAGTATTTCTTCCAAATTGATGGTAAATGTTTTCTAACCATAGAATTAAGCTCTCAAAAATACATTCACACTCACACATAAATATAACCATCATGTGAGGGTTTACTATGTATGATATGAGCTTATTCTCAGTCTACCTATTTCAACTTTGCTTCTGCTTCATTATTTTATTTTGTTCCTTTTACAGCCACTTCATTATCTTGAGACCTGTTTTAATGTCGTATTCAAAATGCAAAAAGAAAATGCAAAACTAACAGTGTGTCTAAAATTCTCTTAACCTCTTAAAAATAGACCTATGGGGTTGGATCTATATCACAACAGTAATACGCTGCTCAAAAGAAGCTGGGTCCCACATGGCAACAGCAGTTCAATACCCCAGCTCCGTCAGCCTGAAACGCTGGGCACACATATGAGTGCACAAGGTCCAATGGGCTGGAGGACTGGGGGAAAGGGACTAAACCCTATGGAGCATGCTCCTGTCTGTTTGTCTGTCTCTCTTGCTGCCATCCATATACTATATGGTGAATAAAGAAAAAAGAATAGATCTATAAATTACACCTATATATGTGTATGTGCATTCACAATCACACACAAGCACACACACACACACACACACACATGTGTTTTCTTGGTTCAGACAGTTGATCATTTAGGGCTAACAATTTCTGGAAAGTTTTACCATTCTGCTTGACTTAAACATTTGTATATTTAATGGATCATACAGAACATTCTCATAAATGAAAGGGAATGAGTTGTGCTAATTGGTTCTGACCTTCTCTAGCTTATTACTGTTTCAGAAACCCTGAAAATGACTAATAGAAATGACTCTTCTCACTAAAGTCTGACCCAGGACACCAAAGCTTTCCTCTCAGCCTGCTGAAGGAGATCACAATTTCCAAGATCTTATATTTGAGAAAAGTACAAGAGTCATTGACTCAAAGCTAGCAAGACCCTTTGCCATAGTCAGATCCAACACTCTTCCACTATTATCCAGCACAGTACCCTGAGCTCTCATCCTTTTTGCCAGACCAATTGCTGCCCATCCTTCAAGGCTCTCTCTGGCTTCTACTCCTCCAGGAATCCTTCACTAGTTAAAAAGTACCCTCCTAGGATTTCATTTAGAACTCTTAATATACATCTATTCCTTTCTCAGGATGCTAACCAAAAAACTCTTTGTAGTTGAGATGTCATCCCCATAGTTCAATCACGTATCTCGGAAGAAAAAAAAGTCACAGTGTAAATAGGTTTATATCAGATACTCCATTATTAATAACTTTATAATTCTGCCTTTGCATCTATCTTTTGCAAAGTCATCATCTTCACCATTCTCTTTCTGAGAGCATCTTAGCCTCCAGGAGTCACTAATCTCTGCTAACAGAATTCCACCTTCGAGCATACCAGAAGCATGTAGCCATTGTTGACAGCATGGTTCTCCTTAGACTGGGTCAGACAGAAACAACTATTTTGATTGCCATGAATCATATGAACCGCAGCTTCTTCTTACCTAGCTGTATTTTGTGTTCCCAAACACCCATTCCCACTGTGTCAGTGCTCTTATGCCCTGGCTCCTATGATGTGTCTGCTCAAGGCTGGCCCCTTCTCCAGGGAACCTTCTAACCTGACAAGGGCTGCCTTATCTCACAAGTGACTGCTTGTTCCCCCCTTTTCCACCTTTCCTCCCCTGCTTTACCTCTTCTCTTACAAACACCTTTTCTTTCTTTTTCTTTTTTTTTGGAGAGGTTTTTTTGGTATAGGGCACATGTGCTCACCAGAAAGACAGAGAGAGACAGCGCAATCCCTTCTCCTCCATTCTCCTCTCAGGATCTTGGGCACACACGCACATGCACCTGGCATGAGTATAAGCCACTGGGTCCTGGACTCAAACTGTGGTCGACTACATGGGAGTCCAGTGACATAGCCATTACACTAACTGCTGGTCCCACAAGTATCTTTCGTGAATATTACTCCCTCAATAAATCTGGCCCCTTATCCTTGTTACAGGCTCTGTTTCTAGGCTACACAACCTTACACAGCTGGTAAACAAGCTCCCTTTGTAACTCAACAGAAAATAAATAACTCTGCTAGTCACTCTGATAGTAATAACTGCATTTAGATTTTAGAGTTCGGAATACAGATTCTATTTTGATTTCAGATATAATGTCACTCAAATAGATGTCTATAACTGCATAATTCATCTACTGAAACAAAATTCCCTGAGTTGTAGTAAAATTAAATGAAATGAATATAAAAGCTTAGCAATTGCATTTACCGAGGTCATATATTTTTAAAAACTCAACTTCTTGAACAGACTAGTACTCAAATTCTTGAACAGACTAACCTGGTGAAAAATAAAACATTCATATTTATCTAAGAAGAATTCAAAAGAAAAACCTATTTAATTTTGTAAAGTGGAGAAGAATAGTCAGTTTTAGGAAGTTTTATCTCCCAGAAGCAGTGGACAACAGAGAAAAACGAAGCCAAATATAATTTTACATTATATAGACAATAAACGTTTTAGGTTTACTAGACTACAGTTCTTAAAAGCTATTTCTTGAAAGATTAGTGATTTCTCTCTTACATTGTGTTTTATACTTATGTATATGTTTAATAAAGTTGTTTGAAAAGATAAGTTTATATCCCAGTAGAAAGTACTTTCAAGAAAAAAAAATCTTACTTATACGAGATTATGTATAAATACTTCTAGTTTTTCTAGTAATAACCAGTTTCTGACATAAATTGACTTAAGGACATTTAGTTTCTAGCTTATTTAAAGACATGAAAAGTTTATGCTAATTTTCATATTATTACCATTTTTCATTAACTCATTAATGTAACTATTATTTCTGAAACTTCTAGAAACATTTTTTTCTTTTAGATTATTTGGTAATCCCACTATTAATCTGACTTTACTTTGATTGATTAGCTTGCTAGGAATTGGCTTTAAATTCCCTGTAATATTAATTCTTTTTTTAGTTTTATTGGAAATATAACACAAGTCTAGCATTTTCCAACAAGATAACTTTTCATTCTTTTCCTTTTTCTTTCTCTGTATGGATTGTAGAGTTCTCATACCTCACCCAAGTCCCTCCACAGGAATGATTAAGACAGACACCCTCCAATTAAGAAGTCATTCATGAGTTTAAGAATGAAAACCCTTTGTCAAATGTTATCATCAAAAAAGCATAAATATTAGTATCCATCTAGTAGGGCAGGGCACTAGTCATCTAGATAATTTGAGGAACTCATGCAGTATGTTTTATTGTTTATGTTATTATAACTATTTGCCATAAATTCCTCATCTAACTTCAATACAAAATAAGGAAGCAAATTCTTTGTTTACTAAATACCCCTCTGTTGAATAAGGAGAATTGGCTGACTGGCCTTCTATTCCATTTGTGTTCTTTTATTTTTGTTTAAGGATTATTTTATTCTATTTATTTTAATTTGACCAGAGAGGGACAAAGAAAGAAGAGAAAGAAAGAGAGAGAGAGAGAGAGAGAAAGCAAGCCTCCAGGTCTGGGACTCAAACCACGGTGGGCCATGTGGGAGTCCAGCACCCTTAACCACACACCACCTGCTAGCCCTCCATTTGTCTTCTTCTTTTTTTTTTTTTTTGGAGAGGTTTTCGCTATAGGGTGCGTGCGCTCACCAGCCAGACAGAGAGAGACATAGAGACACAAAGTGAGAAATCGCCCCCCAGGGGGGATAGTCATGCTGCAATCCCTTCTCCTCCATTCTCCTCTCGGGATCTTGGGCACGCATGCACATACGCACGGCGTATATATATATATTATTTTACTTATTTATTTTAATTTGACCAGAGAGAGGCAGAGCAAGAGAGTGAGAAAGCAAGACACTAAGTCTGGGACTCAAACCAGAGTCAGCCATGTGGGAGTCCAACACCCTTAACCATATGCCACCTGTCACCCTTCCATTTGCCTTCTAAAATGTGGCTCTGTGTAGCTGATACTGAAAAACAAAAATATATTTCAAACTCCCTTGCAGCTAGGGTCCTAGTACCAAGCAGCTTCTACCCAGGAGACCCACTCCTCAAGGCCCACAAGATAGAAGTGGATGGGGGCCAATCATCTATGTCATCACTGTTTCCCAAGGGCAGTCACAGCAGAGAGCTGGATCTTTCTGAAGTGAAATTCTAGTCACTGCCTGAGAATGCACGGCAGCAATTACAAATGCTGCTGTGGTGGCTTATGATTCCCGTCCTTTGATAATGGCAAGGGAGCAGCTGACTGGCAGTTCTATGTTCTGGCACTCATTCCTGAAGGATCTGTCTAGAGCGTACTCTCCCTTTTTTTTTTTTTTTCTGAGTCCTTTTTTGCTTCAAGTAGCGAGAGTTGCTGTTTCTTTTGACTGTAACCTGACTGATACTGCCTCAAGAACTTTGAAAAGAGCACCTGAAGTGCATTTGAAGTAAATCAGAGAATTCCAATAATAAGTTTGAAATCATTTTAAAGACACTCAGCCACTGAAGATCAAACTTCGTTGTAGCCTCCAGCACTTGTTAGAGAGGCGGAAGCTGATTAAGCATGCTGATAGGAAGGACAGCAGGGTGCACAAAGCCATCTTTGAAGTCAAACAGGGGTGTTTAAACTGATGGGTTCCCAGTCAGTTACAGCTATAGTTTCCATCCAGGAGGACAAAATAAAAGGTAATAAAATCAAATTAAGATAAATGAATTAAGATAAATGTCCCGTGGTGGTCATCATTGGCAGGTCAGTGTCTCATGCCTGGGAAAATAATCCATGCTAAACTAGAACAGAAGGTGAGACAATAGAACAGTCAAGAGAGGGAAAACTTTGGAAAGCAACAGCCTTGAGGTCTTTGATCAATTTTGCTGCATACTGACTGCATGACCATCAACCTATTCTGTGGTCTCTGAGCCTCAGTTTCCACAACTTTAAAATATGGATATTAATACCATGCACATAGAGGTATTTTATTAGAAGTAAAGTCTGCAAGATACATATAGTTCGTAGCTCCTAACAAGTGTTCAAAAATGGTAATTTCTATTATTCCCTCAGCTATTAATTTAATAGTGAATCAAGCCTTGTTTACACAGAAGCAGAAAGAATAAAATAATAGAATTGAAGCAGAAGAAAGCAAAAAAAAATCATAATGAAAACAGACAGAAGGACTAATATTGTCTTAGGGGCCTTGAGACATAGGGAAAAAGGAAACATTGTCCTATGGTGAGGAGAAAGGAAATAAAGTAGTCTGGAGACACAAAGAATCCAGGACAGGGCCCTCCTGCTGCACGAATGCTGGGTGACTGCTAAAACATGAGGTCTGCTCTCAGCAGTAGAGGCATGCATAATGGTTTCTATTATAATTTTCTGTTTTCACTCAAAACTTGCCAGAAGTGTTCTTTTGAGGTAAAACTTTCCAGTATTTTCTACAGTTCAAATTGATTATGCGAGGTAGTACTGGAAGAAAATAAAGACATATTTGTTATTAGAATGCAAGGAGGTGGAAGAAGACAAAAAAATAAAATCATAAGATGCCCCTTGTGAAAAGCTAGCCATGTTAAATTGTCATTAAAAAGCAGTTGAGTTTTTATTAAAATTCGGCATATAAAGAAGGCTTTACAGTGAAAGATTTTATTCTTGTCTACAGGTTCTGAATATAAACAATACTGTTTAAAATGCATAATAATCTGAACCCCATGAGTATAACAACCATATTCTACGCTTGGCTTAATGTACTCTAATTGTGTCCATAGCTTCCATGCACAATTTCTACAGCCAACACGGCGTGAAAATAACTGGTTCATTCAATTAAATCAATCAAACAATTGGTCAGTTCAGTGAAACAAAAAACAATTGCTTTACCATGCAAATCAAACTTGTGTATAGACATATCTGCAATCTTCTAGTTAATTTATTTCCCATTATTTAAAAAAAAAAAAAAACATGTTGGACCAGCTGGTGGCATGGTGGTTGAGGCAGCTGTATCTCATATGGCTGCCAGAGTGGTTCAAGTCCTGGACCTGATGACTTGAAAAACATGTCAGCCACATGAATGTGCATGTCCAAAATTCTAAGAGGAGAATGGAAGAGAAGTATTGCACTGCTTCATGGTCATCCCCTCTGGGAACTTCTCCCTCTCTCTCTCTCTCTCTCTTGTACTCTCTCCACTCTCCAGTGTGCACATACATCCTGTAACAAAAAAAAAAAAAATACTTAAAAAGAAATGTGAAAACAGCATAGTATATGCACCTTATTATAAATTCTTTCAATGTAGTTACAACCATATTCAGTAAACTTCAATCTTTATCTGGTTCCATTTCTCTTTAAGCAAGTTTTTGTTGTTTAGGCAGAGGTAGGTCTGAAAAGTACAACTCTCTTGACCTTATCTCAAAAGTATGGTGCTCCTAGGGAAGCCATGAGCTCTAGACATTTTAGGAGATATCAGCAAGTGATATAGCTCAATGGATACAACTTGGAGGTTGGGCTTAATTAAGTATGTGATTCTATGCAGATATTTGAACTGAGTAGGAATCAGGGAATGGCACTAATAATGAATAATAAGGCAATAATAATTAATAACTAATGAGATTGTTGACACTCTTCAGATTGGCGATGCTTTTGAGAAAAGGAGATGCTACAATAGCCCTTACACTCTTGGATACCAATCCCACATAGCAACCTGTGCTGCTTATTGAAATCAAGTCCTCAGAAGAACTTCTAGCCAATGATTCCAACTTCCCTCTGGTGTAAACAATAGCCTATCTCTGTCACAAGCCAATGCTTCTCTCTAGCCTGTGAGCATGCTGGCCATTTCAATCCACTGTTCCCCTCAAGGAAGAGACTGCTCCACAGATGTTTGTAGTGTAAAACACTTTAGAGAGAATTCAGCATGTGATACTACTGTTTTAAGGAGAATACAAAAGATCTTCTAAAAGTTCAGGGGAAAAAAGCATATTTTCAAAAATACTATGCATGGATTTCCATATTTTAGCACCAAATAAGCTTGCACTTGAATTTTAATTTTTTCTATGAATATTTTGCAGTCCCCTTGTATCTACCATCCTCTCCCCAGGTCTTCTATCTTGGCATCCTCCATGCCTTCTGGCAGTCACCAGATCTTTTATGTAATTCACACCATCCTCTCAGTCATTCTGCCCAGCAAGCCTGCTGGCCTACAGACCATTGTGGTGATGGTTCAGTTATTGGCTGCTGTGGCCATTACTTTCCCAGTTCATTGGAATAGATGGCATGGTGCCATCTATCGATCCTCTCTTCTGGTTCCCTCCCTTCCCCCTTCCATTTTTCTCTTTTCAGGTCTTTATATCACCTTTCTCTCTTAACCTTCCCATCCATTCTTTTTTTTTTTTTTTTTTTTTTTTGTGTTTTTTTCTCCTTATGGTCACAGTGCTTCCT
>NW_006205117.1:458665-462606 GCF_000334495.1 Tupaia belangeri chinensis | reverse complement strand
GTTTTTGTGAGAGTTGTTTTCGCTATAGGGCGCGTGCGCTCGCCACACAGACAGAGAGAGACATAGAGACAGAAAGCGAGAAATCACCCCCCAGGGGGGATGGTCACGCCGCAATCCCTTCTCCTCCATTCTCCTCTCGGGATCTTGGGCACGTACGCACACGCGCCCGGCGTGAGTTTTAAGCCACCGGGTCCGGGACGCGAACCGCGGTCGACTACGTGGGAGTCCAGCGACATAGCCATTACGCTAACTGCTGGTTCCCAACCTTCCCATCCATTCTAAAATTAAATTTGCATTAATACCTTCAGCATGTACCACTCAATACTTAGTGTCTGAAAACCATCTGATTTTGCCTGCTATTACTATGTTTGGGCTGCACTGACACAGATTAAAGTTGGGATTTTTCTCCTTTCTGCCTCCACAAAAGCAATGCTTTAAAAGGAGGGGAATAATGGAAAAAATAGTGAGGCTTTCTGGGTGCTTGGGATTAGCATCCTGTACCCTAGAAACATAAACCCTTCATTCATACCCTTTAGAGAGAATAGCAGTTGGAATTACTAAAAAAAAATAACAGTTTTCCATAACAAAGATTGTTATGACTAGGTAAGCCCATTGCCCTTGGAAAGAGAGCAGAGCAGAGGCTTTTATATATCTTAGTTGAAAATAAAAGCAGCCCCCAGAAGATGGCATAGTGGTTATGTGACTGCACTCCCATAAGGCCCACTGCCAGACAGGTGGCTTGAAACTCACACTGGGCACATGTACATGCATGCCCAAAATTCAGAGGTGAATGGAGGAAAAGGGATTGTGGTATGGTCATTCTCTATCTCTCTACACAGTGTGTTTTCTCTCTCTCTCTCTCTCTCTCTCTCTCTCTCTCTCTCTCTCTCTCTCTCTCTCTTTCTCTCTCTCTCTCTGGTGAGTGCATGCATCCTAGGGCAAATAAATAATGAGAGCAGTCCCAGGACTGGGAACATGGGCTCTTAGTCTAGAGTTGGCAGATAGACATCACAATATTGACCCACACTCAGAAATGTCCTATAGCCACAACAGAGGACCCTGCTCAGATCCCAGGCATGTAAATCCTTAGTGATTCTCCCCCTGGAGCCTTGGGAGTGGAGTCAGCACTATCTGGCTCTGAGTCTTCAGCCCAGGGGTACCTCTTGAAAAAGGTTATTTTGGATTTGCTACTTTTCTAAGAGGTTTTTGCCTTAGGATGCATACACTAGCCAGAAACAGAAATAGTGAGAGGGAAAGTGAGAAATCATCCCCCACGGCAGATGGCTACTTGGCAACCCCTTCTCCTCCTTTCTCTCCTCCTCCTCCCCAGCCAGGGTCTGGTGTGAGTTTCAAGCCACCAGGGCTGGGTCTCAAACCAGGATTGGCCATGCGGGAGTCCAGCAGTGTAATCACTATACCATCTGGGGGTCCCACTGCTACTCCTATTAAATGAGGAGAAGGGTTCCAACCATCTTACCTGTAGATAAACTGTAACCCACAGTAATACCTTTTAAATGTCTAGGGAAGGACCACTCCAGTTACGATAATAAAACAGTTTTTGGAAATGGTGTTTGTCTTATTCACAAAGGTTCAAAAGTACTTTGCACGCCAGAGGTTATTCTTACTGAATAAATGTTATATAGTTACATTTGGTAATTGATGTTTTCCTTTCTTAAATATTTAACTAATTTTACTTGAATTTTTTTATAATATAGCATAAATGACATGTTTTGTATAGTTTTACCAAAGTCCTATGTTTTGTTGACTCTAAGACATTACACTAGCCTTCATTTATTACAATTTTTTAAAAAACTGAACTCCTAGTATGAAAAAGAAATATGTTAGATTCTAGAATGATAGAGTATCTTAGGACATTCCCTAAAACTGACATTATGTTTAGACAAGTACTTACCAAACATTCACACATACTATCTTTATTTTACTCAAAAAAAAAAAAAAGTTAATAAATAGCTTAGCTTTGTCTCTGTATTCAATATATGGATGGCTCTGGTTGATAGTCCTAGTGTCAACATAGCTATTGAATATGTAAAAAATTTCAATATTTAAGTCATCAGAAGTACTATGAAGAAAATAAATAAAGTAAAATAATAGAAAACCACCTATTGAAATAGTGAAGGAAGATCTCCTCGAATAGGTAAGGTTTCACCTAATTCTGAAGGTCAAGAAGTAATTATGAGTATATAAAGTAATAATGTGTTGAAGACTCTAAGAAATACCTTCTAAACAGATGTAAGAAGACATTATGAGGGCTTAATCTTAAATAACAATGATATTTAAATGTGTTTGTTTCCACAAATGTTTACTGAGTGAATACAGTGAGCTGGAGATACAGTGATAAATAGAGACATGAAGAGTCCTGTCGTCCTGGAACCTACAACAAGGTGAGAAAGACAAACACTGAGCATGGGACTGCAGATGTGATGAGGGTGACAGCATAAAACAGCTGAAGGGAGCAAATAGATTTGATCAAATCTAGAAGGACTGGGAAGTTCTTTCAGGGGAATTAATAAGTTAAATTAAATTTTAAAAGAAAAACAAGTATTCATTGGATAACAAGGATTGGAGAACTCAGGAGATTGTCCAAGAACAGGCAGTAACTCAGGTGTGCTGGTTGCAGATTTTCTGGATGTGGGAACAGGTATGTCCATTATTTCAAGGAAATTACAGTTTGCAGACTGGATAGATATGATGGGTGACAGAGAACAAGGTACTGAGATATTGACTACAGAACAAAAGGAAGAGAGTATCATTCATGGCTGGGTAAAGAAAGGAGATGAGGAAGCCCACCTGAGCCTGATTGTTTTCACTGTAAACCTTGTGTAAGAATTAGTGAGCTTTTTTACTTCTTTCATCAGGTTACTATTTTCATTTACTTCTCTCGTCCACCTCTGAAAATATGCTATTAATAATACATTTTAGTTCTTTTTTTATGTGATTTTATTTTTTTTATTTAAAAAAAAATTTTTTTTTCAATTTATTTATTTGCATTCATTCACTGTATTACCAAAATTTTAATCCATGGGGCAATAGGACATCTGCATTCCTTTCCTCACAGCTCATTATTCATTTTAATCCAAGTAGATTTTTCTTGGGGAGTAGGGATAGAGCAGATTTTATGAAAACTAAAGTATGTCACAAAAAAAAGCTACATATGTCCTCCAAAAAGGCTTCTAAGGTAATTTTGAACTCAGAACATTTTTGATTTTCTTCTCTTATCAACAACATAAGAAATGCATGAGAGCAAGAAAAAGGTTGCCAAGAAACAAATATATTCCTTCATTTGAAAGCACAACTTGTGGGAAAGAAATACTAAAATATTTATTATTTTTCTAGAAAATATACCAAATGATAAAAAGTCCAGGTGATTTCTAGTCAGGTTTTTAACTGAAATACTGGGTTGCATAGTCAGTTGAAATTGTTATTTTAAATATAGCTTTATGACATGAAAATTTTTTCCACAATGTGTGGAACACACAATACAGTGGAAATTGTATTATATTAGCACAGTTAAATGTAGCTTTGAGAAGCAATGTGTAGAAATCTTGGGCCGTTAGGCGTGACCCATAACCTAGTTGTTGAGAGAATCAGATCTTGGGGCCAGCAGGTGGCAAAATGGTTAAGACACTGGACTCCCATATGACTAACCATGGTTCAAGTCCCAGATGTGCTTCCTCTGTGTCTCTGTAGTGGACACATGTGCCCTATAGAACATTTTAAAATAATAATAGTAAATAAAATTAAATAAATAATTCTTTAAAAAGAAAAGAGAGCACGATCTTATATGATTGTCCAGGCCCCAGAAGCATGAAAAATATGCTGGGCCCGTATGAACGTGTGTCCCAAATCCAAAAATGGAGAAATGGTGGAGAAGGGATTGCATTGTGACCATATATCCCACTGAGAGGTGTTTTTCTCTCTCT
>NW_006205117.1:457741-458634 GCF_000334495.1 Tupaia belangeri chinensis | reverse complement strand
TTCTGGTGGGTACAAGCATACTCTAGTGATTTTTTTAAAAAAAGGCAAATATACCTGTGTTTCCTTCTCTGTAAAACCCAGTTACTTTCTATACTCAGTCTTTCATTATAGCAATCATAATTGACTATAGTTATTGTTCACATGCCTGCCTGCCTCCCTCACTAAACTGAATGTCTATGTATAAAAGTTAAAAGAGGATGTTCATTTAGAGAAACCTATCCTCCCTCACTACTAACGCAGCATTCAGATATCCCCTTAGACCATTTTGACACCTAGTTCTTTTTAATGTTTTCCCTCTTTCTATGCACTCACTCTCAGGATCCAATGAGTCTAGGAAAGACAGCCATGTTTAAACATCTGTGATTCATCATGCTGGTTCTGTTAATCAAAGTTCTGGAGATCAGTTCCAGATGTTGACTGACTAAAGTTACACAAGCATTGTTCACATTTTTAACTACAATCAGCTCTAACTTCCCATATCTTGAAGGTAGCTTAATTTGTATAGGTAGGAGTTATGCTGTGTACTAGCTTTTAAAAATTACAGAGATAAGGCTGATAGATTGTCCTACAAGTAAATTAAAGTTATATGTTTAGAAATTGTACATTTAGTCATATTAACTCAAAGATGTCTAAAGAAGAAAATAAAAACTAATGCTGTTCAAGTGTCCACTATGTGCTGCATTCCATGATAGGTAATTGCCGAGGTACATCACGTTAGTTCATTTAATTCTTGTAACAACTGTGTGAAATAGAGATTATCTGCATTATACAAATGAAAAAGTACAGAGCATAAAAGTTAACTACACTGCTGAAAATTATGTTTAGTGTCCAAGCTGAGATTACAGTCCAGTTTTGTTTTTGACCCCAAATTCAGTATTCCTTCCATATGTTGA
>NW_006205117.1:377150-457710 GCF_000334495.1 Tupaia belangeri chinensis | reverse complement strand
CCCTACAACCTTAGACAGTATGAGCCAGAACCATGAATTTGGAAAGAAGAAAAAAATATATCTATAATCTGCTTGGAAATAAAGTTCCCAAGAATCACCATAAATGTAAAACCTGGGACCAACAGATGGCATAATGGTTGCATCACTGAACTCTCATGTAGTCACATGTGGTTCGAGTCCTGCACCTGGCGACTGAAAACTCACACCGGGTGTGTATGTGTGCATACCCAAGTTTCTCCTATTCTAATCTCAGTCCTGGGTTAAGAAACATCTGCACCATTCTTCAATATCAGGATGTTCAAAATTAAGGTAAGATTTTCCAAAGGAGCTGAAGTGATGATAGATTTGAGGGCCTTTGGCTTCAGTAGAAGCAAATGTAAATCTATTTTCTAATTGCTCATCTGAGAGAGACAAGAGAGAGAGGGAGAAAGCATGCCCCCCGTGGGGTATGGACATGACACAACCCTTTCTCTTTCATTTCTCCATCCTGTTGGTGTTTGGGGCATGAATGCACATATACCTGACATGTTTTTCAAGCTGCCATGACTGAGATTTGAACTGCAATCAGCCATATGAGATTCCTTAACCACTAAGGTATAGGGCCAGCCTCTTATTTTTATCACTTTCACTTATATAATTGATGGACAATTATGTCTTTAATAAACTTTTTTAAAAATATTTTACTGTGCTTTGAAATTTTTTTAGAAATTTCATAAAATGATCATTTTCTATGGTTTATAAGCTAACTCTGATATCTCCAGTTTGGGGCAATTTTTTCCCCAAAGTTAAAGTATCTAAAAGACAGCTGGAGAAATATACCAGAACACCTAAAAGGAAGACAATATAGTCTAACAGTAGATTTCTTAACAGCTGCAATGGAAACCAGATGTCTGGAAAGTAATATCTGTAGAGAGAAGTAAGTGTGAACCTAGAATTGTGTTGTTATAAAAAGTATTTATTAAAGGCATTGTCAAATAAATAAAAGCTCAGTTTAGCACCAACAGACCTTTACTAATTTACATTCTAAAAGATACACTTCAAGGAGGAAAGATTCTAGAAAGTTTTGTCATGCAAAAGAATGTTGACCAACAAAAGTGTTAAACATTTGGATTAATCCAAAAAGAAATTATGTAAAATAATAATAAAATGACTAACTTCTTGATTTGAAAAGACAGAATGAAAATACTATACTTATACTATTGAATACAGCAGCTATTTGGCACATATTACGGCCTACATTTTAAAGATACTAAGCTCAAAATTTAGTTCTTTAGGCACACGAGCCAAATTTCTGGTGACTAATAACTACGTATGGGTAGAGGGTCCTGTTTTAGATAAAACAGATACAGAATATTCTTATCATCACAAAAAATACTAAACTGTGGAATACTAAACAATATATACTTATAATTTGGAAGGGTGTTAATCAGAGATAAATTGTTCTAGAGTCCCTGTATTCTTTTCAAGAAAAAGTTAAGAAATTACCTATCTTCAGACTTTTTAATTGCTAAGTATGCCCAGTTAAATTTGAATAGATAATCTCAGAAATAAAAATAAAATAAGAAAGTAGAGAGAAAACAAATAAGAAAATAATAAACACCAAATCAATAAATGTTTAATAGTACAGAGAAGGAAATAGAAGCAAATGAAAGTAGAACAAGTAGAGGGCACAAAGTAGTTTAAATAATTCCAAAGCTATTTGTAATCATAATAAAATTAAAATGGACTGAAACTGCCAATGAGGAATAAAAAAGAAGTGATCTATTTATATTTAATTTTTTTTGGTTAAAAATAAGAGGTTTAGTTAATCCATTGATCATGTTTAAATATGTAGTACTATAAATAAATTTTATAAGAAAAACTTGAAATCCTAGAAAACATGGAAAAGTTTCTGTAAAAATATAACTAACTGAATGTAACTCAAGAAGAAATATTTATAGATAATTTTTGCCAAACTGTCAATTATCTAGTGCTGACTAGGTAACCACTCCAACACCTACTAGCTTAAAATAGCATTTATGTTGCCTATAACCCTTTCATTTGAGCAGAGCTTAATGGGGATAGCTTCTCTCTGCTCCATTCAATATCATCTGGAGTAGCTCAAAGGTTGGAAGCCAAATCTTCTGAAAGCTCACTCACTCACACATCCGACGGATGATGCTGAGGGCTGTTGGCTGAGACATTGCTAGAGCTGTCAATTAGAACACCTGCATGTGCTCTCTCTATGTGACTTGGGCTTCTTCACCACAAGTTGAAGGGTGAGTAGTGAGTACACAGAGAGAAAGAGCCAAACAGAAAAAAAAAAAAAAATCACTGCATTCTGTTGCTTAGGCTTGGAAGTAATGGCACAACACTTCTATTTCATTCTAAGCGTTGACATAGTCACAAGGTTCCATCATGTTTTAAAGGAAAGGGAAATAGAATTTGTCTCTTAAAATGGAAAGATTCTGGCACAAATTCTAGAATTGAAACACTGTTGTGGCCATTTCTGAGAAATAGAAAGGAAGTTCATAAAATTTGTAAAAAAAAATAGGGAACCAGCAGTTAGCGTAATGGCTATGTTGCTGGACTAGTCGACGTAGTCAACCATGGTTCGCGTCCCGGACCCGGTGGCTTAAAACTCACACCGGGAGCGTGTGCGTGCGTGCCCAAGATCCTGAGAGGAGAATGGAGGAGAAGGGATTGCAGCGTGATCATCCCCCCCCCCCAGGGGGATTTCTCGCTTTCTGTCTCCCTGTCTTCTCTGTCTGTCTGGTGAGCGCACACACCCTATAGCAAAAAAACCTCTCAAAAAAAAAAATAGAGAACAAGATAGAATTAAAATGCAAATTTATTTGGTACAAAAAAAATAAGAATCCTGAAGTTCATGAATTACTTTTTAAAATATGCACCAAGATCAGACATCTATACCACATGACTTTGCTTCACAGTGAGCCATTTGTGGCTGGGAGGGGTGTTGCAGAGGATGGCTTACCTCCTCACCCACATGCCTTGGAACTCTCAGGTGTGTTCACTGGGTCTTCAAGAAACCTGTCTTGCCCCAGTTCCTGTGCCATCAGGACATCCACCCCAGTGATGGGCTTGGCTACACTGAGTAGCAGGAGCACTGAGCTGCAGAGAGACTGTGGCTGATTCCCTGCCACATGCCTCTGAATTCTCAGACTTTGGCATATTTTGAAGTGACCCCTTCTCTCTGCATCAATTGAAGCTCAGCAATTCAGCCCTACATGCACCTGTTTTCTAGAAACTGGAAGGAATTTGAATTACCCAAATCCAGAGACAATAGTGCAGGTTGCTGAGTAAGCAGCAGGGAGGTAGAGCAGCAGAGAGATTGCTGATCACCTCCTCCTGATTGCCTTGAACACTCAGATTAACTATAAGAATTTCAGAAGAAAAGTATAATTTGCCTGATGACTAGAAACCATCACAAAGGCAAGAGAAATATGAGAAACCAAGAAAATATCTCTCCCCAAAGAGAAAATATCAATTCCTCATCTTCCAAGACAATGCTATGGAATTTGTGGAAATGTCAGATAAACGATTAGAATATTTATAGTGACAAAACTAAATGAGATGCAAGAGAAAAGAGACAATGAGCTCCAAGAGATAAGGTAGTCCTTTCACGATTTGAAAGAAATTAATAGACACCATAAAAAAGAATCAAACAAAATTATTAGAGATGAAGACTATAATACAATAAATCAAAATCTCCCTCAAAAGTATTAAAAGTAGATTAGGTTACACAGAAGATTGAATCTCAAATGTGGAAAACAAAAGCTCTGATCTAGAAAAAAATTATCAAAAAGACTGAGAAAATAGCCAAGAAGAATGAGGACAATATATGAGAAATAATAGATACCATCAAGTGCCCAAACATCTAGATAGTTGGTATCCCAGAAAGGTGAAAAAAATATTCAAGGAATTGATAATCTATTCCATGAAATCCTGGAAGAAAATTTTCCAAACATAGTGAGGCATTAAAAACTCCAGACCCAATAATTAAAAAGGACCTCAAATAGAATCAACCCAAGAAGATCTTCTCCAATGCACATCATAGCCAGACTGGCTAAATCCACAGACAAAGATAAGATATAAAATTGGCAAGAGAGAAACATCAAGTTACTTACAAAAATTATCCTATCAGGTTAACATCAGACCTTTCATTGGAAACAATGCAGGCAAAGAAGGAATGGGGAAATATAGTCAAAGTGTCAAATGAAAAACAATTTCAACCAAGATTACAATATCTAACAAAATTATCATTCATATGGGGAGAAAAGATACAAACATTCTCAGATAAACATAACCTGAAAGAATTTACCAACTCCTGACAAACTCTGGAAGAAGTTCCAAAGGGAGTGTTATACCAGGAAAACTAATGTCAGGCAGACAGAAACAAGAGAACAAAAAACAACCAAGAAAATAGCAAACTCAATGTTAAGAACAACTCTAAAAATATCAATTATAATGTTGAATTTTAATTAGTTGAATGTTAATGAGTTGAATGTTAATGGATTAAATTCTCCAATCAAGAGACACAGACTGGCTGAATGGATTTTTTTAAAAATCAAAAACAAACAAACAACAACAACAAAAACAGAAACCCTCTACCTGTTGCTTACAAGAAATTCATCTCATGGATGAAGACAAACTTAGACTAAAAGTGAAGAGCTACAAAAATGTATTCCATGCAAACAAAGAAGGGACTGGAGTCATGATACTGATTTCAAACAACATAGGCCTTAAGACAAAACTGTGAGACAAAGAAGGACATTATATAGTAGTAAAAGGATTAATTCATCAAGAAGATATAATATCTATGCACCAAACTCAAGAGCACCCAGATATGTGAAAGAAAGACTGCTACATCTAAAAGAAGAGATAGGTTGCAACACTAAAGTCAATCCCAACACCTCATTATCTCCTTTAGACATATCTTCTGGACAAAGAATAAGAAAGAGATACAGGAACTAAACGATACCATACATAAAATGGACTTGATAGACATCCATAGAACTTTCCACCCTAAAGCCACAAAATATACATTTTTTCACACCCACATGGAATCTTTTCAAAACCTGATCATATGATAGGACACAAATCAAGCCTTTACAGATTCAAAGGTATAGAAACTATATCCAGCATCTTCTCTGACCATGATGGAATTAAACTTGATATTAACTTTCAGGAAAAATCCTCAAAAATACACAAACACATGGAAATTAAACAACCTACTTCTGAATGACTTCTCAACTACCAAAGAAATTAAGACTAAAATTAAAAGCTTTATGGAAACAAATGAAAGTGAATACAAGAATTTCCACAATTATTCCCAAACTTATTTTATGAAGCCTCTATCATCCTCACCTGAAAACAGATAAAGACATGACAAAAACGGAAAACTACAAACCAATATCTGTGATGAATATAGATGTAAAAATTCTCAACAAGATACTTGCAGATTGTAGGATTGTAGCCAATAACATATAAAAAAATTATTTATCATGACCAGGTAGGCTTTATTCCAGGGATGCAAGGTTGGTTCAACATATGCAAAACCATAATCGCAGTACACCACAGAATGATAAAAAACATACGATCATTTCAATTGATGTAGAAAAAGCACTTGATAACATACAACATCCCTTCATTATTAAGACTTTTAGCAAAATCAGCATAGAAGGGTCATTTCTCAACACAATAAAGACCATATATGAAAAACCTATAGTGAACATTATACTGAATGGGGAAAAGTTAAAAATTTTCCACT
Source organism: Tupaia belangeri chinensis (assembly GCF_000334495.1). Lineage (NCBI taxonomy): Eukaryota > Metazoa > Chordata > Mammalia > Scandentia > Tupaiidae > Tupaia > Tupaia belangeri. The sequence goes on along the minus strand of NW_006205117.1, from coordinate 451,940 downwards.
AAAAACTAGAAAACTGCACATCTATATTTACTGTGGCATTATTTACAATTGCTAAGACATAGAACCAACCCAAATGTTTATGAACAGAAGAATGGATTGAAAAAGTATGGCACATATACTCCATGGAATACTATTCAGCCATAAAAAACAACAAGACTCCGGAATTTGATGGAAAGTAGATGAATATGGAAGATTTATTGCTGAGTGAAGCAAGTCAGGCTATGAAAGGGAGACATTATATGTCTCCACTTTAACATATAATGACTGTCCTCACTCTAGGGTAGAGACTGAAACATTGGAGGGCATAAAGGCATTGAAAATAGTTATGGACACTGGAGACAGTGTGGAAGGAAGGTGGGAGAAGGGAAGATTATACGGAAGGAAATTAGGGAGAAAAATAGAGAAGTAAGACATTTGTGGCACACACAAATGGTTAGTTATTTGTTGATGATAATGTGTATAGTATTGTCAACTGGACTGTTTTGAGATATATTTCATGTTGGGTAAATTCTCTCTATAAGCTAAATGATGTATAGTGATTGAATGTATAAAAAAATAAAATAAACTTTTTTGTGCCCACGCAGGGACGCCAAAAAAAATAAATAAAAAAAAATAAAAAATAAAAAAATAAAAATAAAATAAAATAAACTTTTAAAATGAAGAATATGAACCATGAACTTCTTGAAGATCCCACATATAATCTGCTACAAATTTTAATAATCTACAAAATCCATCCGAGATTAAGAAAAGAACAATTTCATATTCATTTTTAAGTCTAGTTTTATCTTGATAAAAGGACAACACAAATTTACGGTTTTATTTTGTTTGTTTTAGAGAATTTTGGGGTTTTTAATTTTGCTATAGAGTACATGAGTTCACCAGAGAGACAGAGGGAGATAGAGAGACAGAAAGTGAGAAATAACTCCCAGGAGGGATTGCCCTGCTGCAATCTCTTCTCCCTCAGTCTCCTCTTAGGATTTTGGGCACAAACACAAACGTGTCCACCATGTGTTCTAAACCACCTGGTCCAGGACTTGAACCGTGGTCAACTACGTGGGAGTCCTGTGACATAATCATTATGACATCTGCTGAGCTCACATAAATTTAGTTTTTTAAAAAAGAAAAAAAGGCTCAATTTACTTTGGCCAGATTCATAATAGGAATCACTAGCTATGGCATTCTTATAAAAATGTATTTTTTAAATAACAAAAATTGAATGTCAGAATGACTACTTGGCTCATGGGCTGCAGAAAAAGTGTTAATAGGCATGAAAATACAGTATCCCCTTTATAAATCTCCATCAGAGATCATGGGTGACCAGGCACATGGTCAATGAGTGGTATTATTTTGAAAGGACTTTGTTTTTCTGAGCAGTACATTGCAACAGTGGGCTTAACATATTCAGTGAACTTTGTTATACAAAGATGTACCATCATCCAGGATTCATTGTTCCATTTATAGTGCAAAAATACCATAATATTTCAGGGCTCTAGAATGTTTAGTTTGGTAAATGAGCACTGGCTTCAACTTTAAGTCACCAGTTTCTTCAGCTTCTTAACAAGCGTCAGCCTGATTTAAAAGATTTGAAGTTATACATTGACTTCTCTCTACCTATGAAAGTCCTACATGATATCCTTTTCTAATAGAAGACTGTTTTATACATTGAAAATCAGTTGTTTAATATATATAGTCACCTTTATAAATGAGATAATGCAATGCCATAAAAATGTCTCCTTAAAATGGACTATGGTACAATTTGTTTCCAATACATTAAAATCAATATTATTATAAAAAAAAGGTTAATAAGAGTACAATGTGTTGACTCTGATGAAGTCTTTATTAAAACTTTAGATGCCAATGATCTTTGACTTAGATGTGTGTTTTGTTTTTGCTTTTGTTTGTTTTTTTTTTTTCACTTTTACTCTCACTACCTTGAAACTTCCCCAGTGACACCAGAATAATTCACTTTTTTCCTTCTTATTTTTGCGGGTATCAGTATCACCGTTCTCCCTCTTTTATCTCTCTTTCTCTATAGATCTTGTTCTTAATGTCATGTGCCCACTGAGCTCTTGGGTATTCTTCCAATCTGGGGACTGCTATCACTGATGCTCCGTGAGCTTATCGGTAACCTATCCTCAAGGAAAAGATTTATCCAAGGGGGCACAATCACAATTTGAGGGTAGAAAAATGTTTTTATCTTCATTTATAAAGAACCTAAGAGAAAATACAATGATAACCTAATAACAGTATGTTACTGTGAAAATAAAATTGGATATGTGACATTTATGGGAATGCATTAAAAGACTTCATATTTAAAAAGCAGTTTATATGGCACACAGAAAACTTTTCCAAATTCAATAGAAAATTCCTAGAGAAGAACAATCAAGTGAAATAAAAGACTCATAGAGATAACAATGATTAAATTCCCAACACCTGAAACATGTTTCCTCTCCTCTAGGAAAGAGGAGAGGAACAAAAACGTAAGTCAAGGACATTTTACAGAAATGATTCTACAACTATAATCAAAACAAAAAAATGAGACTTGAAAATGTATTCAAATAGTTACACTGGAAAATGATGAGGAAAAAAAGCAAAAGGTGATTTCTGGGACCAGCAGTTAGCATAATGGCTATGTCGCTGGACTCCCACGTAGTCAACTGTGGTTCGAGTCCCAGACCCAGTGGCTTAAACTCACACTGGGCATGTGTGCGTGCATGCCCAAGATCCCGAGAGGAGAATGGAGGAGAAGGATTGCAGTGTGGCCATCCCCCCTGGGCGGTGATTTCTCGTTTTCTGTCTCTCTCTGTCTTTCTGGCAAGCACACGTGCCCTACAGCAAAAACCTCTCCAAAAAAATAAAAAAATATTTAATTTCTGAGGAAAAGAAGCTAAGAGAACACATAACAAAACTTTTGTTAACTCAAAACTCATTTGGCTCATTGACCTTCTTGGAAGGACATTCCTCTTTCTCCTGCAACTGAAATGGTAAATGAAGCAGGTAATCAGACAACAAGGGCAACTTGAACTATTAAAGGTTGGTTTTGATTATTTGCTTATTAGTTTAGTTTATCTGCTGTAATATCTCTATCTAAAATAGTATGCCTTGCCTCATTCACAAACAACTATAAACACACATACATATTTTATATATATATATATATATATATATATATATACACACAAACACACATATGTACACATATATACACATATATATGAGAATACATGAACAACATCCCTATGATTCTATCCTATTATACCAGTTTTCTAACAGTTAACGATTTATGACCCATAGGATTAGGAGGCCCTAAAACTACTGAGACTACCAGCTCTATCCTCTTTGAGTTCTCTCTCCATAGCAGATCAATTAACTTTCTACTATTAGGATTGTTGCCTTGGATTTCTTTCTTCTATTTGGATAAGTAGGATCCTGAAAATAGGCAATGTCAAATTTCTGGAAAGCTTAATATATAGCTCTGTCAAAAAAAAAACTGAGATTTTAGACTGTGTAATATTTACTTACATACTTAGTTATTTTAGCACAAGGTCATAAGAATCTTCAAGCAGATTGTGCTTTGATATAACCTCTGTTCTATTTATTCTTTGTCTTACTTATTTAAAATAGTCATTTAATTGTCATAGTTTCATTTTCTTTGCTGTTTTTGCTAGTCCCAATGGTGTCTTATAAATGCAGCTATAGTCCCTCTAATGAAGGAATGAAGTAGAGTTTTCTGTTAGGAGGTTATTTACATATGAGTATTGTGCAGTTACAGACTTTTGTAAAATCAGACTGGAAAACAAAAGGGGTCACAAATTCTAGTCTCAAAAGAAGAAAAAAAAAAAAAAAAAAAGAGGTACAAATGAGTTCCTACTTGTGACCCAGGCAGAAAGCCAAACCTAAAGTAAGAGAAGTCATATGTGTGAATTTGAGAGAAAGTTGCCTACATAAGTAGGGATTTTTCCTAAATAATGAAATTAACTTTTTTGAAGGCTTTTTGTGGATGATGGAAATGTAATGATCAGACTACAAAACTTTAAAAATATTTTCCAAATGTCTTAAGGTAATTTTTGATGAAGAAAAAGCAGCAAGATAAAAGAGCCCTAGCCTTCATCAAAACTGATTAATGCAAAGGGGCAGCTCTGGTATTTAAGGGTTCACCAGTTCCCCTACATTCTCTACACGTAAGTGCAGCTGAAACTTGTTCCCAGATATTTTTATCCATGTCCAAAAGATGAAAGATCTCTGACTAAATAGGAGAAAGTCTGTATAACTTCCTACCCTTATTCTCTTCCTGCCCTTCATTTGTGCTTAAAAATGATAGAAGCAAGTGATTAAGAACCCTTTTTTTTTATGCCTCAGTTCACTTCAAGTACATTGATCCTAACATCTCCAGGTTAGGAAAAGAAGGAAAATCTTCCAAACAAGTGGTTCTTATCCAGGAGTGACTTTACCTAAGGAAGCACTTAGCTTCCCCCGGTGCATTTTTGGTAGTCATGGTTGTAGTGGGAAGAAATACTACTGGCAACTAATAAATAGAGGCCAAGAATGCTGCAATAAATCCTACAATACACAGGACAGCCCCTGACAAAAAAGAATTCCAACAAAAAAATGTAATTGTTGAGGTTGAGAAATGCAGCTCTAGAACAACATCTCCCCAACCTTTCTGGCACCAGAGACTGACCTCATGGAAGACAATCCCTCCAAAGATGGGGGCTAGGATAGGCTGGGGTGGTCCCCAATGACCCAAGCACATCACAACCACTGTGTAACCCATTTCTACCACTACCACATTATAATATATATACAGGGAGACAATGACACAATAGGGTTCACACTTCCATGGAAATCTCAGATAGCAATGTGAACACTGAGAAGTGCCTACAACACAGATAAAGCCTTGCTCGCTCAACCACACCCATCCACTACTGCACAGCTTGGGTGGAGAGGAGCAGTAACAGGCCACAGGACTGGCCTACAGCCCACACCCCAATAGGCAATGGACTGGCACTGGTCTGTCACCCAAGAATTGGTGAGCCCTGCTCTAGATCATGCCAACCTGTGAAAAAGGATGATTTTTCTAACCTTCAGGATGGAGTTAATGGATTGATATCTGACCTAATGAGTCTTTATTATAAATCACTTCTTGGAACCACCTTTCACCTTCTCTGTGTGCATCCAATTGGTACATTTCTAGTCCTGTTTCTGAACTAGATAGGTCCTCTTTATGAGCAAGTATTTAGAGCCACAGTCTGGCTCCTCTATTTTAGTAGACCTGGCTCTCAGTCCCAACCTACTGAGACAGAAAGGGAGTGAAGTGGTGAATATTCCAAAACCTACCATAAAACTCACCTCTTGATACACAGGTGGCTGATAGATCAGTTAGGAATCATTTGGAATCAAAGCGGTACCTGCAATGACCACTACCAAACCTCAAACTCATCATAACCTCATTATACTGCACTAGCATAGGAAAAGATACTCCTACCCATGCCATGCTGGTTTACAGTTAACATGATAACACCCTGAACTGCTCCATAAGCCAGAAAATGGGAAGGACAAAGTTTCAAAGAAAACCACAACCCTTTTCCCAGGAAAGTTATAAGGAAATCACCCTTTACCTAGGCTGGTATTAACCAAGCCATACATGTCAAATATCTACCAAAGTCCAGGACCACTCTGCCTATGGGGTAGTCCTTTTACCTTACCTTTCTGATAACAGTTCTCTTTTCCCTCTCCAGGCTTGCAGCCAAAGCAGTAGCAGGCAATAGCAGCTCATCCCATCCCAGGCTTATTCCCTGGTCTTGTCCTCCTAAGGAGAAAACAATACTATTCAACCACCTCCCCTCACAGGGCTACTCTATCTATTGAGTAATCTTTTTTATAATCTTTTCTTAATAAATTTGTCTTCACTTTTCTTAAAAACTCTCTCTTTTTTTGAATTATATTTTAATTTTCTGTATTTCTTTATTTATGTTTCATTATTGTATTTTAATTCATCAGAGAGAGAGAAAGAGAGAGAGAGAGAGAGAAAGTAAGCAAACAAGCCACCAGGTCTGGGACTTAAATTGTGGCCACATGAAAGTCCAACACTTAACCACCACACCACCTGCCAGCCCCAAAAGCTATTGCTTTCATTCTTTAATGCATGAAGCCAAGGACCCTCCTATACTGAGCAGACCCCATTGATCAGGTTTCTCATCTAACATTGCTGTGTCCTAAAACATAAGACAAAGAAGGGAAACTAGAGCTCTATTAGCTGTCATGCTTTGGTTTTTCTCAGCCCACCTAGAATCTTCTAAATTCAGTAAAAGGACATTAGGAATTTGCTTCACCCATATGCCAACAATATATATTTGATGACTAAAAAAAAAAATACAAATTTCAAAAATAGGTTGGACATCTGAATTCCACTTTATATTATACTATTCTGTGTGTGAATTCAGAAATTGATATATGGAAGCAAAAGAAATTGTATGTCATACAACAAAACAAAAATTGAGTGGGGAGAGGCTTTTACTATAGGGCACATGCACTCACCAGAAAGACAGAGAGAGGCAGAGAGATAGAACGCAAGAAATCCCCCCCACCCAGGGGGGATGGCCACACTACAATCCCTTCTCCTCCATTCTCCTCTTGGGATCTTGGGCACACATGCACACGCACCTGGCATGAGTTTAAGCCACCGAGTCCAGGACTCAAACTGCAGTCAACTATATGGGAGTCCAGCGACATAGCCATTATGCCAACTTCTGGTCTAAAAAATATATTTTTTTAATTTTTTAGAGATCTTTTGCTATAGGGCACATGTGCTTGTGCTCACCGGAGAGACAGAGAGGCAGAAAGTGAGAAATCACCCCCTTAGGGAGGATGGCCAGACCCTAGTCTCTTTTCCTCCATTCTTTTGGGATTTGGGGCATGCATGCACACAAGCCTGGGGTGAGTTTTAAGCCACCAGGTCTGACTTGACATGGTCAACTACATGAGAGTTCAGCAACGTAACCATTATCCCATCTGCTGGTCCCCATAAAAATCCTTTAAAATATATTCTTACTTGGAAATATTTAAATATATACTGTTAAAAATTATCAGTGCAATGTGGACCACTTTCTTTCCTTGAAAAGAATGCAACAAATATTCTGGAAAGATTTGCTTTATTATTTTGGTGTTCTTGTGTTACTTATTATTAAATAACTAGTGTCTATTTATGTTTGGTTTTTTGTTTGTTTGTTTGTTTTTTGTCTCTTTCATTTCAGTTTTCCTTAGCAAAGTAGTAAGTTGGAAACTCTTTGTTGGTTCTCCAATTACTCATTTGAAGTTTTCCTAGTCCATGAAACTCCAATTTATGAAATAATTGCTCCAGTCTGAACAACAACAATTTACTGTCAAATAGTTCGAGTTTGTGCTTAAGAAATTCCCATGGTAAGGAACCCACGGCATTGCGAGGATGACACATCATAGTTGGCCAGTCCGATTGGAAAGCCCTTCTTTCTGTTGAGGTAAAACATAACATTGCAAGCATCTTGCACTAGTCATTCCTTGGTTATTGTTTACCCTTCAGGTCACAGCAAGCAAGCCAATTCCTGCTCATCCAGGACAGCAATAAGCAATGATGGTTACCATTCCTTCCTGAACTTTGTCTCCTCTAAAACAATCATTCCTCAGTTCTGCACATAAGACAACTTGGAGCTCCTCTCACTGTTCTGGCCTTCCTCTTCTAAACAGCTTCCAGTTTCTATAAAACTGAGGAACACCAATTCTGACTGCTGCAGAGCTGAATAGAACTGTCATTTTTCTATTTTAGACACTGCACATATACTCTTCAACTTTAGGACAAATTAGATTTGTTAGCAGGCCTTCGTAGGATTGACACATGAAATTGAGTCAAATCGAATCTGGGTATCTAAATAAATAATTCTTTTAACCTACATGCCCCCTGCTGTATGTGCATCCAATTGGTAGAGTTTCTGTTTGATTCAAGATTGAGATTTTTTTTTTTAATTCTGCCTTCTTAAATTCTATCTTCTTATTGTCAGCACATTCAGCACATTGTTCCACCCTGCTGAGATTCTGAAAAATATTTTTCTTATAAAATATTTCAAACATATGGCAAATTAGAGATTAATATAATGAAAAGCCATGTGCCAAGCCAGATTTAATAAATATTAACATTATGCCATATTTTCTTTAGTACTTTTTATAGAAAAGCAAATATTAAATATAGTTGTAGCCCCACTGGTGCTCCTGAAATCCCATCCCCTTCCCTCCTCTCTCCCCAGTAAAACCTCTCTCTCTCTCACTTGCTCTCTCTCTCTCTCTCTTTAACATAAGTTAAGCTATCTATTGTAGGCTAGTGATATTCCAAGTGTCTATGGAGCTTCTACTGTTCTTTCAATTCCTTCAGTCTTCTGATGGCAGACTTTACTGTGACAGCTGAAGTGGTGGTGTAGGTCCAGGCACCACTGGCTAACGTGTTCATGCAGGAACCACAGTGCCAGATCCCCAGAGTCCATTTCTTTATCTTGCTTTTGCCATTGAAGGATCAAGTGTACTTGGCATGCTGGCTGATTTAAATTTTTTTCACCATTTTCTCGGGGAAGACACCAAAGCAGGTCCCATATTTTCTGATCATGGCCATCTTCTTGGTGAGTTTAGCCATATCACCACCAACTAGATCTGAGCATGGAGAGAAGTTTTTTTTTCTTTAGAGAGAGAGTTCAGGGAGATAGGATTTCACCATATTGCAATCCTGCTCCAACCCTCCCATTACATTAGCTAAACTATAGACATGTGCCAGCCTTCTGCACTGTTTAGGTTGAGCCAAACCAGACCTGTGCCTCTCATGTGACCCCAACCACTGCATAGCAGTGCCTTCCCACTTGAATCACTATGGCTGTGCCTAAAAGCACTACACTAAAGGTGTTCTATATCCTTCTCATGTCAGATTTATATGCCTCATCCTACTTATGCAGGTAAATATAGTCAATCTGTAGTATAGAAATTTTATGTTATCATAGCATATAAATCATTCCATAACTTTTCTTTTTTTTAATTCACCTTTTGTTTTTGATACTTATCCTTGCTGAAACATAAGCAACACATTTTTCATTTTTGTTGTTCATCTACTTATGTAGTCTCTTATTTTCTTTCTTTAAACAATGTTATGGTGAGTATCTTGGCACACATCATTTTATGTCTATGTGTAATAGTGGGGCAGACATCTAGAAGTAAAATTTCTGGGTTCTAGTTATGTATCATCACTTTAAATAGGTACTATCAAATTGCTTTTCAAATTAATGGCATTAATTTATGTTTCTACCAACAGTGTATGACTACTTTATTCCATGACCTTAACAATACTTGATATTACAGGTTGAATTGTATCTTCACGCCAAATTTGCATATTAGAATCCTAACCCACAGTATCTTAAAATTTTACTTTATTTGAAAGTAGGGTTGTGGCAAGTATAATTAAGATTAGGTAGTATTGAAATAGGGTAGTCCCTTAGATCAATATGACCAGTGTTCTACGAAAAGAGGGAATTTAGACATAGACATACATGAAAGGAGAACCCTGTTTAAAGATGGAGGCAGAGATCCAGTGATGCAGTGAAACACAAAGATTCCAGAGATTGCCAGCAGACCACTAAAACAAGAAGAGAAGCATGGAGTGGATTCTCTCTCACAGCTCTCATAAAGAACCAATCCTTCCAAAACCTTGACTGCAGATACGTAGGGTTCAGAACTGTGAAATAAATTTATTGTTCAAACCACCCACCCAGTGTATGTCACTTTGTCATGGCCTTTTTAGTTACCCAACACATTTTTTTTTTGCTGATTTTTTAAAGATTTGCCAATCTAATAGACACTAAAAAGGACCTATCTATCTATCATCTATCTATATATCATCCATCATCTAGCTATCATTTCCTGAGGACTGTGTGTACACTAAAAAGATGGAGAAAGCACCCCTGATGGGATACAATCATGCTGCAATCCCTTTTCCTCCATTTGTCTACACTGTCAAGATTTGAGGCATGTGTGCACATATACCTAGGACTTGAACAGTGGTTGGTTATATGGGATCAGGTTCCCCATGCACAGTATTAACCACTGTAGTACAAGGCTGACCCTTATTTGTATTTTAATGCTTATTTCATTACATCAATGGCACTAAATATATATACTAGTTATTTGGGTTTTCTTTTCAAGTAATTACATTTTTATATTTTTCCCACTTTTTACCTGATTTTTCTTCAACCTGATGATGATGTTTTTTTCCACAAATTTTGAAAATTAATTAATGATTTCTTCCTTTATGTAATAAGGTCTTCCTTTACATAATAAGGAATTTGTTGAAGATAAATTTGTTGAAGATATTTATGTCTGCAGAGTGCAGACATAAATATCTTCAACAAATTCTCACAATTAAGTTTATGTTTTCACAATTTGTTCTTTAATTCATCTGGATTTAAATTTTATATATGGAATACAACAGGAATTTAATATATTGCTTTACCCATTTGAATAATCAATTGCCTAAGAACATTTATAATTCTCGGTTTTAATTTTTTCTGCCATTTCCATGACTGTCCATGTTTCCATATATGTACAACTTGGTTTCTGGGTGCTCCATTCTCTACCATTTTTCTATTTGTCTAATCCTGTTTTTACTGCAACATAACTGTGAATCATTACTATGGTCATAGAAACCCTTCCAATAGGTTTTGACTGCCATTTAAAAATAATTTTTTACTCCATTTTGATATGATAGTAGAGAGGATAAAGGTAAATACCGAGACTGTAAGGGAAGGGAGCAGGGGGTAGAGGGTGAGTGGGAGGAGCAAAGGAAAGAAATATTTAATAGACAAAAGAATGTAAAGTTCTCTGTTAAAAAATATCTGTAATTTTTGTTTTATAAAAATAATTTTCTGGGACCAGCATATGGTGTAATGGCTACATAGCTGGATTCCCATGTAATCAACTGCAGTTCAAGTCCTGGATTTGGTGGCTTAAATTCACGCCAGGCGCGTGTACATGTGTACTCAAGGTCCCAGGAGGAGAATGGAGGAGAAGGGATTGCAGTATGGCCATCTTCCAAGGCGGTTGTTTCTCACTTTCTGTCTCTCTCTCTCTCTTTCTGGCAAGTGAACACACCCTATAGCAAAAATTTCTCAAAAAAAAAGAACATAATAATAATAATTTTTTTAATTTTTTTACATCTAATTTCACTACATTGTCATTAAAGAACATAAGTAGTATCGCATTGAATTTATCACAGAATAATAAGTCTCTCCCTATCTGTTTTGGCAGTCTGGAAGCCAAGGGTAAAATATAACCTATTTCAAGGTGATGGACTAAGTATCTTTGAAGCAATTGTTAAGTAACTTGATATTTAACCCAATTACTACATCAAGATCCAATATGAGGGAGTTTAAAAGTGAAAAGAGAACATTTCTATGGTGAAACTTCCTATTGAAGTATGTTTTCTTTCCCCTTTACCATAAAGAAAAAGAAAGAGATACTCTCTTTATGACTTTGAGGAGCTTTGAGAAACTATTGGAGATTTTGAGGCTGATTTACAGCTTTAATAGCAAAGCTCCTGGTGCAAAGAAGTAGAGATTTGCCCCTAGTGGTAGAACCTGGGTGTGGAGAGAACAGGCAATAAACAACCAGTCACAGAGGCACTGCTTACAGCAGGGAGCTATAGGAAAATGTTTTCAGTTGAAGAATCTCTGAGAAGACCTTGAACTACTTCCAAGAGAAAAACTTAAATATTCAAAATAAATTAACATCAGTCTTTTTCAAATTCTTCTAAAAATTCAAAGAGATTAAACACTTCATACCTCATTTTAGGAAGTCAGTATTCTAATTTCCGAACTAGACAGACATCACAAGAACACTATAGATCAATATTCATTATAAATGTGTATATTAACATCCTCAATAATTAATAGCAAACTGAATCCAAACAACACATAAAATATGTCATAAACCATGGCTAATTGGGAGCTATTCCAGGAATATAAGGTTGACTCAATATATAAAACTCTATCAAGCATAATAAATCATATTAATGGAATGAGAAACAATGACAACCAAAAAAGATCATCTCAATGGATGCAGAAAAGGCATTTGTCAAAACCAAGCATCTTTACTAAAGAAACACTGAAACAGGAAATGGAAGAGAACTTTCTCAATATAAAGAGCATCCACGAAAATTTCACAGCTAACATCATACTTAATAGTGAACTATTGAAAGCTTTCCTTCTAACATTAAAGCAAGAAAAAAACATAAAACAAAAACATCAGAGGCACCACTTCTACTCAACCTTTTACTGGAGGCTGCAGCCAGAGTAATTAGGAAAGAGGAAAATAAAGGCATCCAAATTGCCATGAAATCTTGCAATTCAACAATAAAAAGATAAATAGCCCAATTAAAATATGCATAAAGAAATTGAGCAGACATTTCTCCAAAGATATACACATGGCTAAGAATTATTTGAAGATGCTCAATAGCATTAGTCATTAGAGAAATGCAAATTAAAATCTCAGTCAAATACTACTTCCTGTAAAGTAGGATGGCTAAATTTTTTTTAAAAAATCACAATGTATAAATATCAGAAAAGATGTGGGAAATGCTCACCTACAAAGGGACTTCAAGAAGTTTTTGGGAAAATAGAATTAAGTTATGAGTTTATTTCATTAAAAACATGGAAATTCATGCATAAATTTTTTATAACATGTATTTCTATGAACTTTTTGCCTAATATTGCTGATGGGTGTGAAAAAGGTACAGCTAATTTCAAAAACAGTTCAGCATTTTGACAAAACGTTCAACCTAGAGTTACTTTATAATTCTGCAATTCCACTCCTAGGTATATACCTGAGGAAAAGGAAAGCATATGTCCCCATAAAAAGTTGTATATTCATATTTATAGTACCATTACTCATATATCTAAAAAGTAGGAACAACGCAACTGTACAACAGGTGAGAGAAAAAACAATAAAAAGGAATGAAGTGCTGAAACATGCTACATCATGGGTGACCCTTTCACTTACACTGTGAAAGAGGCCGAAAGTGAAATGATACATATTGTCTGATTCCACTTGTATGAAATGTCTAGAACAGACAAATCCATAGAGACAGAAAGCAGATTGGTGGTTTCCAGGGACAGGGGAGAGGGAAATAACAGCTTAATGAGCACAAAATGTCCTTCGGGCCTAATTAAATTTAGGGAACTAGGCAGAGATGGTGGTGTCCCATATTTGTGAATATTCTAAGAACCACTCAATCATGTACTTTTAAGATAGGAAACATTATGGCGTACAAAGTACATCTTGTGAAAAAAATTGACCAAATATAGTTTGCCACATAAAAAAGTGAAAAGTTATACCATTACTTCAATGGATATAAAAATTTTTGAAAAAAATCTGATTCATTTATTAGTAAAAACTGATACCACACTAGAAATGGAAGGAAACTTTTTTAATCTGCTCAAGTTTATATTACACACACACACATACACACACAAACACAACTATGACTAATAGTGTACTTAATGGAAAAACTTAAGAACAATTTCAATAACGATCAAGGATACCTACCACCAACAATATTAATTAACATAGCACCAGAATTCTATGAATGATACTGATGAATGATAATGATGATATTGAGGCCAGCTCTGTGGCCTAATATTTAAGGGAGCTATATTCCACATGGCTGACCAGTAGTTCAAATCCTGGTCCCAGAAGCTTGAAAAGCATGCCAAGCACGTGTACATGAATGCTCAAAATCCCACCAGCATGGAGAAATAGAGGAAAAGGGGAATCACAGTGCGGCCACATCCGTTGAAAGGTGCTTTCTCTCTTTCCCTCTCCCTTTGTCTCTCTCTCTCTCTCTCTCACCAGCAAGCACTTGTGCTCACTGGCAATAAATAAATAAAAGATGATGGTGGTGTAAAATGTAAGCTTATAAACTGAGATATAATTATATTACTTGCAGATTAATTATCTACCTAGTAAAACCAACTAATTAACAATAATAGGGACCAGCAGTTAACATAATGGCTGTGTCCCACATGGTCGACTGTGGTTCAAGTCCCAGACCCGGTGGCTTAAACTCACGCTGGGCGCGTGTGCGTGCGTGCCCAAGATCCCGAGAGGAGACTAGAGAAGTGATTGTGGCGTGGCCATCCCCCCTGGGGGGTGATTTCACGCTTTCTGACTCTCTGTCTCTTTTTATCCTTCTGGCGAGCGCACACACCCTATAGCAAAAAAAAAACTCTCCAAAAAAATAATAATAATAATAAAAACTAATCAGAGTTCTGAAAGATTGCCGGAGATAAACATCAATGGCAAGTCTCTGTGCCAAGAAAAAGCAAATAGAAAATACAATTAAAAAATCATTTTTTCCAAACTCAACAAAAATTTGAGGCATCTGGGAATTGTCTTTATAAACGATAGTTAAATTTTAACATCTAACACTTTAATAAAGCATACAGACATTTATCTGATTTAACAAAAACATGAAAATATTTTGTGCTTTTGGATGAGTCTGCTTAACACTATGAAGATAACAGCTGTCCCCAGTTTAATCTATAAATTGAATTGAATTGAATAAGACTTTCACTTGGCATTAAATATATAAATTTTTAAATTTATATAGAGAAACAGAAGTGTGCAAACAACAAGGTCAACATATAAAAATGTTTTAAATGTATAATCATCTCATGAGATACTGAAAAGGCAATTGATAAAAATCTCACACATATTCCTGCTTAAGGCTATAGTTAAAAGAGATTTTCATTCAAACAAAATCAGCAAGAATACCCACTCTGGAATTATTAGGTCTTATTTTTCTATAAGTTCTGGCCAATTACAATAAGAAACATTCAGAAAACATAGCTATAACAAGATGGAAACCAGAAGGAAGAAAAGCATCCTTCTGACTTCAACAATTTCCTACTTATAAAATCCAGGAGAACTGACTGAAAGCTTACTATATATATATTTTTTTGAGATATTTTTGCTACAGTGCACCTGCACTCACTAGAGAGACAGAGAGAAAGTGAGAAATCACCCCTGGGCGTTGGCCACACCACATTCCATTCTCCTTTTGGGATCTTGGGCATGCATGCATAAGCCCAGCATGAATTTTTGTTTTTTAAGAGAGATTTTTGCTATTTGGAGTATGCCCTCACCAGAGAAACAGAGAGAGACAGAAAGACAGAAAGGGAGAAGTCATTCCCCAGGGGGAATGGCCACACTGCAATCCCTTCTCCTCCAATCTCCTCTCAGAAGTACACAGCAGGTGTTCACAGGGTCTGGGATTTGATCCACAGTTGATTATGTGGGAGTCCAGCTACATAACAATTACACCATCTGCTGGTACCCAAAACTTACTATTAATAAGATTGAACATTCACTTTGGTAAAGCATCTCAACAAAAGTGAAATATTCTCTAGTGAAGAGCCTTCCACTAATTTAAGTGAAAGGAAAATAGCAATATACTAAGGTAATTATACATGACTTCGCAAAATTATAAATATATTTAAAATATAAAGCCTTTTACCAAAAAAAATTAATAAAAATGCTTCTTATAAGATATTCAAATTATAGGGACCAAACAGCAAATGGCAGAATGGTTACATCACTGGACTCTCACATAGCTGATTGCAGTTTGAGTCCTGGACCTGGAAGCTTGAAATATGCAGGGTGTGTGTGCGGGGACGTACCCACAATTTTGAAAAGAGAATTGAAGAGAAGGGTTTGCAGTGTGACCATCTGCCTCAGGAGGTGATTTCTCACTTTCTGTCCAGAGAGTACATGTGCCCTATAGCAAAAAGACTCTCAAACGACAAAAAAAAAAAAAAAAAAAAATTCAAATTATTATGGAGATACAATAATTACAATAAAGGAAACTTAATCCAAACATCAATAAACAGAATATGTTGCCAGCATCTGTAAGTGTTCAATAAAAGAATCATTGCATAATAAAGAATAAATGAGTTTTCCTATTTCAGTACAGTTTTAAAAACTGTCCTGTAGAAAATCAGTCAGGTCATACTACATCTCAAAATAAATTTCATACATGCACAGTAGTAAGAAAAAGTGAGCTAGAACAAAATATGAGAGAACATTTTTGCAGTGGTTTTACTGCCTGAGCTGAGCCAAAGTCAGCATATAGAATACTGAAAATTTTTTCTAGGGCCTTTATGGGAAGGCCTAGAAATGAACTGATCCTGAGTTACTTAGGAGAATCTCCCCCACTCTCCACTCATCTCCGATAAATGTGGAACTTTATACTCTTGCTCCGTAGCACTACACTTTTTTAAAATCAGCTTTTATATGAATATTTCATGTTTTCTTCCAATAACTCATTTAACAAACCTACAAACAAAAATACACCGGCCTCTGATACAGAGAAACTCTTCCACTGGCCCTTTGGAATTGAACTGAGGAGCTCAAAATGGGGCACCATGGAGGAGATCCTCCCACTGTTTATGAATTTCTTGCTTATGAAGTTTTCACAGATAGTGGGGAGTATATCAGGAACCTATTAATAAATTAAAGGTAAATATATGGTTATAAGAGAAGGGTAGTCATGCAAAAGGAATAGCAATGAAAGAGGCAAAGAATTAGGAAGATTTGAGAACACAGGAAGGGACATCGAAGTGGGGGGGCAAACAGGATTAGAGGGCTAAGTGTATTAGTTCACTAGTGCTACAAACACAAAGTATCAGAAATTGCCTTAAACAACAACAAAAAATTTACTCACAATTCTGGAAGCTAGAAAACTAAGATCGAGGCATCAGAGGGACATTGTTCCTCTCAAGGCCCTAAAGAAGGCTCTGTTCCTGACCTCTCTCCTAGCTTCTGCTTGTTCTCTCGCTTGTGACAGTGGATCTCCAGTCTTCACATGAATTTTCCTTGTGAATCTATTTGTTTTCCAATTTCCACCATTCATCCCCTTGATTTTATGAGAACAAATATGTACACAGATGCACAAGAGGCAGAAGGAGATAAGAAGGGACTTCAAAAAGTACATGAAAATGGGGTTAAAGTACAAGTTTATCTTGTTAGAAAATAATTTTAAAAGTCATGGATAGTTTTTCATAATACACATTTTCCATGAAATTTTTGGAGACCCCCACTTAAATTTTGATAGTCTTACTCTGTTGAGATCCTTCTTGCTCTAGCCTCCCAGTGAGTTAGGGCCACATGTATGCACCACTGTAACCGGCCTGTTAAAGTTAGGCCAAGAACCGAACCGTGGCTTCCCGTAAAGCCCTAGACATCACATAGTGGCACCTTTTTACTCATGCCCCTGTGGCTAGACTGTTTTTTTTATTTATTTTATTTATTATTATCATAATCTTGTTTATATGACATTGAATCACATATATCTTTACAGTGTATTATATTTCCAGAAAAAAAATACCCTTTTTATAAGGACACCAGTCACACTGAACTAGAGCCCACCCTGATGGCATCACTTATTTTGATTAACCTCCATAAAGGTCTACCTCCAAATAAGGTCACATGCTGAGGTACTGGGGATTAAGACTCTAACATACTTGGGGGAAGAGGGTGAATTCAATCATTCAACAGATCTGGGAATGTTTTATTTAAAGGGTTAGTGAAGTAATGTTTAATAATCCTTGGTCGCAACATAAGTTAAATGATTTTAGCTTGAGGAATAAATAAAAATGGGAAGAAGAAAAGCAAGTCATTATTGAAAGCAAAAAATTAATGTAGGTAACAGGACCAGGATCATTTAAGCAATAACAGTTTACATATGCTTTATTATTTCTCCTGGAAATTAGGAATTTGTCATTCAGGTCATGGAAGAACTGCATCAAAACACAGATTTCAGCAAAAATACTAGAGCTACCAAGAAATGTTGAACTAACAGCCTCCAAAAGTGGACCAGAACAAAGAAATCTGCTGGAGGATATATAATCCCAGGATTTTGCATGCCCTCACAATGAACAGCAGATGGTCCTAAGTCCAAAGAACATTGGTAAATAAAATGGCCAGTGGTTTCAATCAGTTGAAGAACTGGAATGTTAACTCCAAATCCTATGTAACCCAGTTTCCACAGAGAAACTTTTTTTTTTCCTTCTTAAGTGAAAACATATTTGCATTTGGATGGCACATTTCTTCCAAGGCTTTCAAAGCATTTCCATGGGTAGGTTTTTCAGCTTTATGAGTCACTGAGAGTAGATCCTTTTCCAGCGACTATTGTGGCGCTGTTTGTATTAAAACTATAGAGGACATATTTCAGGTATGCTGCAGTTTCTAGGCTTGCTGGGATGGCGTTCTTGGAAAGGTAACCGGCATTTGTAATAATGTTTGTGTATAAAAACTAGTACAATGTATAATAAAGGTGAAAACTACCTAAACATAAGCAAACCAGGAAATCACAGACTGACAAACGTATTATAAAACTCACTCAGATCAGTATTACCCTAAGCTTTTTACACAGTGTAAAAGAGTTGGCAGAAATCTACAAATAGCACCACATTATGCAAAAATTAATCTAACTCACAGAAAATGATTTATATTAAAATCACAATGAAATCACCTCTAATAGTAATTATGTTCTAAAATTAAGTACATACAGAGAAAACACATATTGTTGAAATTATCCTCAATAACCCCTTAAAATCACCCATAAAGTACACCATGTTGTTTTGTGAACAGACACTGCAACATGGGATTAAACTGCTCTTTTGATTTTGCTTTTGCGTTGTGGGAGAATTTGCGTGTGTGTGTTGGGGGGGGGGGGGGGGTACCAAATAAAGATAATTAGCTAATAAGAAGATCTGTATTGTAACAAATAAATGAGACATGATCATTCTTTAATATTAAACTCATGTAACTGAACTCAAGTAAAAAAATATGACAGTTACACTTCCTCCCTAAGAAATATCTTTCTTGATTAGTATTCACCCCATTTTCATTCAAGTCAATGAAATATCTTTAGGCCTTGACTTAATACTTCTCTCTCATTCTCCCTCTTATTTTCACTGTCTCATGATCTCTTATAATTTCCAACTCTTTGTTTCTTTTTCTCTTGGATCCCACAGGTCCTTAAGGCAGGTACTAAACGATTTCTGCAGGGCCTAGTAGAGAAAAATATGTTAATATGAAGCAATGTCAGCCTTCATTTGACTCTGCCTCTGGTAAGCTATGAGGTCTTCAGATCACTAAACTCCTCTGATCATTACCATAGAGTCAGAATCAGCGTCTAATTTATATGGCTTTGGGAGAATAATACACAAATTATAGATCCTACATCTACAAGGACAGGTAGATATAACAAATATGCAAAATGGAATCCATTTTACAGATGAGAAAACTGAGGCTTAGATAGATTAAACCAAGATGAAAATATATATTGTAAGTCAAGCTTTTATAACTTCAGAACCAGTTATCACCTTATATTAAAAATACTAAAGCCATAAACATAATAGAATCTTTCTCAAGATCCATCGTGTTATACTCAGATCCAAACACATTCATCAAGCAACTGAGAAATTCTAGGTCTTTTTGCTTCTGCTTCCTGCTATCTATTTGTGAAGATTCTAGCTCTAAATTACCACTTTCTTCAAGTTCCCCCAGTTACTTCAATGGAATATGAATCATAGAAAGTATATATGAATGAGCTAAAATATACCATATGGCCAATGAAGATAAATTCAACTCAAACGCATCAAGAGGAACAAATGAATGACTAGCTTCATATCTATCTCATCGAATCATTAAGACAATTTCTGTAAGACACCTTAGTGTCCTTCCTAAAGGGGTTTCATATAAAGTATATGAAACTTAAACATTCACTTGTTTTAATAAAATAAAAAGAATGGTAAAAGAAAGTATTAAAATCAGAACAAGCATCTCAGGGATATTAAACACAGATAAAAATAAAATAAATGCATGCCAGAAATCAATTTGGAAAGAAAAATAATGAAAATTCTGAATTAAGTAAAAAAGGAACAAAAATTTAAATGTGCTATTTCCTTTTCATTCCAACTAGCTTACTTTTGCTTATAAAAATCTTTGAGGAATAGACAGACTTTTCCTAGAGTGAGGATACTTTTCGAAGTTAGCAATTCCATTCTGTGGACTTGGTAAAACCATAACAAAGAACCATGAAACATTCTCGGGATCATCATGCCTGCACCCAACAAATCAAAGGTCTCTTGTTACTATTGAATTTGACAATAGAGTTCCTCCTTTTGCTAGAGCAATGAGCTCTACAGAAACTCTTCATTTCACAGCAAAGAGAACACCAGAACCAGGAAAATAGCTTCAAAATCAAGGTAGAAGTTAGAATTGCTCTTATAGTCAGTGAAACTATCAAGCACCACCCAACGGAAAAGAGCATTTGGATTCATATTCATGTCATTGCTATCAATGTTAATGCCAATTTGTTTCTATTGGAAACACTCCTATGAGTGTGCCTTAATAATCTTGTTTTAAATGACTCCTTGCATTTTCATATAGTGAGGTTTTTAGCAATGGCTCATGAGAACACAGATTTCAGTCCATCGAGAAAAATCAGACAATACTAGAAGCAATCAGAATTTGTCATTTTAACAATGATGGCTGTGGTAGTCCAATGACTGTCACCACCTCAAAGATAAACTGTTCCATAAACGAATCAGTTTTTCTTGTTGCATCTTAAAGACAAAACTTTTTATGGAAAAACAGCTATGTAGACATATTTCTTTCTAACGGAAGGGCGGTCATCTCTTCATGGAAGACTGTGTCTTGGAAGACTATACCATTTCCATTTTTAGCATAGAGCTTTCTCAGTTTTGTTCTAAGAGACTTCAGCTTAGAAAGCCCTGATTACAGGATGGAAATTTGGAATTGAAGAGTCAAAGTATTCCTTTAGTGAGAAAACCTCCTTACACTGATAAGAGAAAAATAGCTTTCAGCCTTTTAACAGGTATCAACAGGATTTTGTTACCAAAAACACCAGCCAGCCATGAGTTAACAGAGATATATTTGTTACAAATATATCTAGATCTTGGGGTTCTTAGGGCCACCAACTGTCTTTATAAACAATTCATAACCTACATTAGAAGCTTGGAAATAACTTGGTATTTGACTAGGATTCAAATATGAAGGGTCTTCAAAAAGTTCACAGAAATATATATTATGAAAAAAATTATACATAGGTCTCAAAATTTTTGTACCAAAATAACCTCATATTAAATTCTATTTTTAATTATACTGTAGGTAGATATCAGGAAAGTGCAGCATCAAATAACACTACCTACCATAGATATCTTTATAACCTTTTATTCAACCTATAATTACTTTTTTCTCCTATAGGCTTTTTTCTACTTGATTTCATTTTTACCTTTTCATTCTTCTTCTCTTCTTCATTTTTTAAATTTATTTATTTATTTCATGAGAGAGAGAAACAGAGAGTCATCCCTAACAGGGTCTTGACACCATGATCCATCCCCAGTCTCAGCTGACTAGTCTAATCATGGGTAGGCAAATAAATGCATGGGAGGTCCCAGAATGTGAACCTTGGACCTTCCCCATGTGATTCCATTTCCATTAGACATGCCGCTGCCTAATCCTTCTATATTTTTCTTTCTCCTGCTGATTCCTACAGGCCTATCATATAGGATAGGAATCAAAAAACTTGCATGCTAAGTTCTAGCTCTTGTCAAAAATTGGATGGCCTTCAGTAAGTCTTTTAACCTCTCCCTGTCTTGATGTCTTGCCTTCATGTGATGAGAGTATAAAGTAAGAGTGGCCTGATTTTGAAGGGTATTATGTAATGAGGCAACTCTAGAATGAAAATAAGCCACAAACATTTCAACCTAGGCTCCTCAACCTACCAGTGGTGTGACTTTGAAAGTTTACATAATCTAGCGAATTCCTAGTCTTCTAGCTATAAACTAGGAATAATGATAGTACCTAATCTAAGAATATTATGTTTATGTATAGAAGGCACTTAGGACAATAAGTTACCAATAAATTATAGTAATTATCTTTATTAACCTTTTAAATATGCTTTATGCATTTGCTTGATCTTTCTAATTTTATCCATAGCTAAAATTATTAATGAATCTCTTTGTAGTTTCTTTGGGAAAAATCTTCAAAGCTATACAAAAACTAGTACAATGTATGAATAAGGTGAAAATTACCTAACTGTAAGCAAACCAGGAAATCACAGACTGACAAACATATTATAAAACTCATTCAGGGACCAGCAGGTGGCATGGTGGTTAAGGCACTGTACACTCCCACGTGGCCGACCAGGGTTCAAGTCCTGAACCTGATGGCTTGCTTTCTCGCTTCCTCTCTCTCTCACTCTCACCCTCTTTCTCTTTCTGGTCAAATTAAAAAATAGATGAATGAATAAATAAAAAATAAAATAAATAGTTATTAAAAAAAAAAACTCATTCAGATCAGTATTACCCTAAGCTTTTTACACAGTATAAAAGAGTTGGCAGAAATCTACAAATAGCACCACATTATGCAAAAATTAATCTAACTCACAGCAAATGATTTATATTAAAACCACAATGAAATCACCTCTAATAGGAGTTATGTTCTAAAATTAATTATATAAGGAGAAAACACATATTGTTGAAATTACCCTCAATAACCCCTTAAAATCTCCCATAAAGTACACCATGTTGTTTCGTGAACAGACGCTACAACATGGGATTAAACTGCTATTTTTATTTTTATTTTTCTTCGTGGGAGAATGTGCATATGTGTGTTGGGGTGGTGGGTACCAAATAAAGATAATTAGCTAATAAGAAGATCTGTATTGTAACAAAGAAATGAAACATGATCATTCTTTAATATTAAACTCATGTAACTGAACTCAGGTAAAAAATGTGACAGTTCCACTTCCTCTCTAAAAAATATTTTCTTGATTAGTATTCACCCCATTTTCATTCAAGTCAATGAAATATCTTTAGGCCTTGACTTAATAGTTCTCTTTCATTCTCCCTCTTATTTTCACTGTCTCATAATCTCTTATCATTTCCAAATCTGTTCCTTTTTCTCTTGGATCCCACAGGTCCTTAAGGCAGGTGCTAAAAGATTTCTGAAGGGCCTTGTAGAAGGCAAAATCATTTACCATTTTGCCTTATCACCATGCAACCAATGTCTCTTTCCTTTGGCAATAAGAATGCTCCTTCTAACATTAGTTTTCTCTTTTCCTCCCTGTACCCAATTTGCTTTTCTGCCTATTTGGAAATCTCACCAACTTACAAGAACAGATGTTCTCAAGATTTATTGTGTTTGCAGTCTTACGCCTATCAGTCTATCTAATACACACTTAGTAAGATCCTGTAGTCTCAGTAGTGTGAATGGCAGAGTATACTAAATAAAACATTAGAACATCATTTCTGTCTGCTTCTAGTCTGCAGGTAAGCAGCTAAAGGTCAATAGCCATGAAAAGGAGGAGAAGGGAGAAACATTAAGCATAGGGTAAAATACAACATAGAAAAGTCTGAAGGAAAAAGTAAACAAATGAAAGCTCTGGTAGGGAGAATAATGCCGGTAACCCCCAAAGATATCTATGCCCTAATTACGTAAACCTCTGATCCTCTCACCTTACATAGGAAAAGGAATTTTGCAGATGTTATAAAAATCTAGAAATGGAGGGAACCAGCAGTTAGTGTAATGGCTATGTCGCTGGACTCCCATGTAGTCGACCACGGTTCACGTCCCGGACCTGGTGGCTTAAAACTCACGCTGGGCACGTGTGCGTGCGTGCCCAAGATCCCAAGAGGAGAATGGAGGAGAAGGGTTTGCGGCGTGGCCATCCCCCCTGGGGGGGGTGATTTCTCGCTTTCTGTCTCTATGTCTCTCTCTGTCTGGCAAGCACACGCGCCCTATAGCAAAAACCTCTCAAAATAAATAAATAAGTAAATCTAGAAATGGGCAGAATATCCTATGGGATGCAAGTGGGCCCACAGCATTCATAGGATTCTATTAGAGAACAGGGGAAGCAAGACAGTGAGTGAACAGGAGTACAACCTGAAAAGGATCCAACCAGCTATTTTTGGTTTAGAAAATGGAAGGAACACATGAACTCAGGACAGTGGGCAGCATCTAGGAATTATACATTGTGAAAAAGAAGACTTTCTCCTATAGTCTCCAGAAGAAACGTAGCCAGGCAATATCCCAATTTTAGCACAGTGCAACTTATTTCAGAATTCTGGCCTTTAAAACTACAAGGTGATAAATCTTGGTTGAGGGAAGCCACCAAGTTAGTGGTAATTTGTTACAGCAGTTACAGAAACTGATACTGAAAAGGATCCAATAACCACAGTGACACTTCGATGGCAGTCATTTCAAAAAGAAAAATCACCACGAATATCATAGGGGCCAGTAATTCTACGCACTGCCTAACCTCCCACTCCACCATCTGCTATACTGGGCTCTCAGCAGCAACAATATTTGTATCATTTTACTTCTACCTCCTTTTTATTGCTGCAAGAAACAAACACCTGGCCAAACACCGACCAATCAGGATCTATTTCCTAGAAATGAGTGGAGTCTATCTTTGCAACAGGTACGACATATATGAATGTGAGGGCTATCATTATTTATTTTTTTTTCTCATGACAGGTACTAGTAACAAAGAAAATCAGTCTGAAAGAAGACAGAGAGAAAGAAAGCCTTTCAGAAAGAGAGAGAAAATTCCCTGGGATTCCTACCACCTTCTGGTTCCTGGCTCAAATCTGCCCTAAAGCCAAGCTGCATTTTTTTTGCTTTTCACTTCCATGAAAGAGTTATGAACAGTTGAATAAGCCAACTTCAGGTGGTTTTCTTCAGTTAGAATGCAAAAAGTTATAAATATTGCAGAAGGAAAAACAGGAGACAAATGAATGGAAACATATCTAAAAACTGTAGCTAATCAATTATAGTAAACTCACTGTGTAAGAAAGAAATGATGAGCTGGACAGAAAACTATGTAGCAAGGTATTATTATATTAAAATTTGTGAATAAATCACAAAGATGAAACACATCATTTTACTAAAGTGAAATGCCAGATAAAAATACAGAACATACAAAATAACTGTCAAAACCTAGTTCATGGTCATTTGGGATATAAAGGCAGTTGGGATACAAAAGCAATCAGTGTGAAAATGGATTAGGATTTTGAAGAGATTATTTTGTGAAGAGGACGTTCAGAGAGGATCATAGAATGCTGGAAGACCTACTCTTTAAAGGTGATAGTGTAGAACTTGGCTCCACACCGCAAGACCTGATAAGGAGGGATTCCAATTGGACTCCAAGAGAGCTTAGGCTTGAAGTTGAAGGCATAGGGAACTAGGATCATCACTCACCACCATGTTAGATGGTGTAATGTGGGGCACTGGGCTAGAGAGTGTTCTATACAAAAAAGGAAAATAAAAGGTGAATGACCAGCTGACTTAGCGCTTTGATTACAGAGCACGGATAGCTGCCTTGTCACTAAGATTGGGCACATTCCCAGAGTTTGTCAGAGTAAATAATGGGTAACTGTTTCTCATATATCTTAGTGACAAGGAGATAGTGACAGGTCACCTTGGGTGTTCTAAAAGGTGCAAAGAGATCTTACTGCAAAAGTCTGGAGATGGATGCAAATTCCTATTGGCCACAGAAGTAGACTTATATGACTAGTCAGAAGGAGAAATTTCTCCAGTCAAAGAAGAAGAAACCACTAAAGAGTGCACTTTAACCATCCAAGATCAGAGGGCACAAATTGTCTGGCCAAGAAACAGTATTTGCATCCCCTCTCCTCCTCCTATTCCCCATACCTCATCCCTGGTTTGAACAGTCATTGGAGGGTAGGGAGAGAGTACAGGTAATGAGTACATTGCCGACCTTAGCTGGGAGAAGATGAAAAGACGTCTTTCAACGAAGACTGAAGTGTTAATTAGTAGGTTGAATCATATCTTTTTAATTTTTGAGTTATGCTTGTGTTTTATAAGATAAATTTACTCCAGAACAGTCTGCTATGATGATAACTCTATGGAGTAACTGAAGAAAGTCTTCTCCCATTGAATAAAATAGAAACTTTGGAGGTCAGCTAGTGGTATGATGATTAAGGCAGCTAAAGCCCACATGGTCGACTACGTGGTTCAAGTCCTGAACCTGATGGCCTGAAAAACATACAGAGCATGTGTACATACATGCCCAAAATTTGTAAAGAAGGGAGAAGTAGAGGGGAAGGGATTGAAGGATGACCATGCCCCATGGGAATGATTTCTCACGTCCCTCCTCTCTCTAGGTCTTTCTCTTACTAGTGTATATGCCCCTCTGGCAAAATTTAAAAAGAGAGAGAGAGAGAGAGAGTGATATTGGGAGACAAAGCTTTGATCCTATGAGTCATGCATCCAGTTTATCAATTACACATACCTATCATATATATGTAATTCTCATTGCAAATGTTGTGGTTTTCACATTTTCAGACATCTGCAAATAATTCCATGTGCGTAATTTAAATGCTGTAGTACATTTAATCGTACACATACATTTAGCATGTAATGAGTTCTCAGTAAAAAATGGACAGTTCTAAGTCTGCATACGGACAATGCAGCAGATGCAGCTGATGCCCCTCCCATAATCATGGGACCTACATTTGAATTCACTTCTGGGTGGGCTAGAGAAGCTCCCCTCAGTCTGACAACTTTCCTTCTCACAATGATACGATATTGTCTATGATATACAGAAAATTAGCAGAAAAATTTACACAGAAACTTTATTTTAAAAATGGTTCCTTCTGGTGACTAGGACAATGGTGAGGGCAGATGACTATTGTTTTCCTTTTGGAGTCCTGTCTTCCCTTTTAAGTCTTGAAAGTGTTTAGACATACTTCCCCAAATGAAAGGTTCAGGAGAAACATTATAAAGTTACAACTACAAGGTAGAAAAAAATACATGCATGTCCAATTTCAATAGGGCTAAATGCATATCATGCACATGCATTCACTTTATATATATGTGCACATAGTCACTTAGTTCTCTTAAAATAAGCCCATTTCTTTTGTTTCAACTTGACCAGTTTACAGAGAATATGGCAGCACAGATGTCTTCCTGGAAATGAGAAAGAAATCCCTTCTAATCCCAGAAGACTGTGGAATGAGAAAAAGACTTCATGATGATTGGTCAAGACTTCCTCTCAACTTTAAATCAAAATCCTAAATTGCAACAGGAAGTATGTTTGATAAACTGAGGAGAAAGCTGAAAGTGGGACTGCTTTTGCCCAACTTCCCATTTTATCCCATGGGGAGAGCCCCACATAAAGTGCACTCCCACAGAAGGCACAGAGTAAACACCATGGCTTGGTGCAGTCAAGAAGCAGGGCTTGAGTTTATCTGTCTAGAGCTTCTACCAGGTGCCCTCACATAAGAAAGTATCCTAAGGCTGAGCATCTCATGGAGAAAGAACAGTCCTTGATGGGTTCCATCTGGGAAGCAGATCTAGAGGGGGAAGACCAAAGAAGGCACAGTAGGGTAAGAAAGGGATGGCAGAGGAGAGGAGAGGGGAGGAAGGGAAAGGTAGAGGAGGGGAGTACAGGGGAGGAAACAGCTGACCATTGTCTTAATACAAACACTTTGCACAAGTGAAATTCTAATATGCTTTCCACTCACAGGCTTCAGTGGCAGAGCCAGCAGTGACTCACGGACAAGGGTCTCCATGCTGCAGCATCCAACAGGGACCAAGAACACAAATATGGGACTGTCATGCCATTCAGAAGCCTTTCCTGCCATCAAATCTCTCTATTCTCTGTATATACCATGAACTGCCTCATAGACCAAGTGGTCAGTTTTGGAAAGAAAAGAAATACGGCATCTGAAACACTGAGCTCTTACTCATGAAAGGCTCTGCTAAACAAAAAGAACTTAGAACCACTGTGAAATTTTCAAAAAATGTACCCAGAAGGGTTAATAAAGGAAAGAAAGAAACATTGTAGTGGTCAGAAATTAGTCCAAACATGAAGCCATGATCTAAGTTATAAAACATATCAACATGTTTTGTTTTTGTTTTTGTTTTTGTCTTTTCTCTGAGACAGTATAAAATGTGCCCAGGTTTTTGCTAGGATAAAATGGAGAGTGAAGAGAGTGAAGTGTCAGCTCATGGAAAGACCCCCCCACCTACTAGTTCCTCAAAGCCACCCCATTTCACATTGTCCTGTTCTGTTTATTAATGTGGCGGCATTAGGTCATACATGCATATCAGAGTGGGCCAGTGTGAAGATAATTAATCAAAAGCACATAAGGTTTACATTGGTCTAATTAACTTCAAACAAACATAGATCTTGAGAACATGTTCTACATAATAGCAAGAGTGAGTGGAATGAGCCATTGTTACCACAGCCCCAGTTTCAGCTCTGTAACTCTTCAAACAGCCTTGCCATCTCTAGTAGAAGATGACCTTATTTTACTTTAAAACTGTTGTTATATACTTGATGGCAAAACAATTACCCGAAAACTAAAATATGCAATAAGTCAACGAGCTGCCTCCATAATGTTAAACTTTATTTTTACAGTCAGTTTTTATTTTTACAGTCACTTTTCTCACTAAATTGAATGACCGTTTTGGCACCATAGACACAACCTGCATTGAGTTAGGAAGAGAAAGCTTGTTCCTGCTCTCATTAGAGGTGTCACTGCAAATGAGTACTCAGGTTATAACAAGCTACAAGTGATTTTCCAGCAGGTTATGAAATAAGAACTAAAGGCAGCTTGGCTTGAGAGAGAATCTATTTCTACAGCACTGACGTTTAAAAGAGCATGGGCTTTGTGGCCAAGCAGATCTTAATTAAACACTATTTTAATTCTCTTCCTGGTGAGATAAAAGTAATGGTATTAAATGACTTGTGTTCTTAGATGCAACCAATAGGCATGAGCTTGACTGATTTTTTTTTTATATATAAAAAAGAGAGAGAGAGAGAAATGTTTAATTTAAAAGACAGTGAGTGGTTTACAGGATTGCAGGGGAGACCAGAGAACCATTCTCACAGGCTGACTAACTCCACTGTACTATCCATACACAGACTCCCTAGCTGGCTCTTTGAATGCCATGGCTAACCCATCTCTTTGTACACACTGCTTCCATTGGACACTAGCTTAGTTTCTTGTCATTGTTGTTGCTTTTGTTCCATAGCCTCTGCTTTATCAGGGCACCCTCTTTCTATTCAAAGTCCAGGGTCAATGGGATCATATCTATGAGGTAAACTGAGAGTATGAAGTGGAAGACACCCTCTACCCATCAGTTGACTCTAAACTTCTATTGAGAAACTGGAATAAGATTTGACATTATATAAACAGGTATAGATTCCATCGAGGAAGAGACCTTTATCTCTAATTTAAGACTGGATGTTCTAGTTTAATGGATGCTCAGTAACATTTGCTGGAATGACACATTTTAAAAAGGAATGCATGAATATTATGAGTAAGACTCATTCTCTGTGGCACATAAGTAGTGAGTATTTTCTGCTCCTCTCAGTCTTATTCCATTCACTTCTCTGTAAATCATATCTATAAATTCTTCATATTTGGCAATGACAAAATAAGTCTTATGGATCAGCATGTTTAAAAGGGAACTATGTTCTACAAAGAGAGACAACTTAAAAATGACTTGAATGGAATAAATGTAGGGTTTTTATCTTTTTTAATTTCAATTACTTTTATACATTCAATCACATGTTACTTAACTTACAAAGTGAATATTCCTACATGTGTACATTTCTCAGCATTCCAGTTGACAGTAGAATAAAGTTATATTCAATAGATAATAACCCATTTCTTTGTCCCAGAAATGACTTGCTTC
The DNA here is from genome assembly GCF_000334495.1 of Tupaia belangeri chinensis. Lineage (NCBI taxonomy): Eukaryota > Metazoa > Chordata > Mammalia > Scandentia > Tupaiidae > Tupaia > Tupaia belangeri. The sequence goes on along the minus strand of NW_006205117.1, from coordinate 422,120 downwards.
TCTATTTTACTCCTTAATGTCCTTCCTAAGACTCTACTCCTTCACCTGCCCTCTTCCTATATTATATCTGATATTCACAACCATTTACTAAGTTTATATAACCTTAAGTCATTCAGTTTTGGCAATAGAGTGTGGACATTCGGTATATATTAAGTGCAGACATAACAATGTGTTTCCTTCATAGCCTGGCTTCTTTTGCTCATTCAATTAACCTTTCTTCATATTTAATGAGCTCTGCAGTATTACCTATGAGAGACTATTTGTTACTTCTTTAACATAATGATAATAAAAGTATGTAATAGATAATAAATGTCATGTAACAGACTTCATCAGATTTTGCCTAAAGCAGCTTTTATTTATTTTTAAAAGAACTATTTATTATTATTTTAAAATTTTCTATAGGGCACATGAACTCACTAAAGAGACAGGGCAGATAGAGTGGGTGTAGTAAGAAAGCCAGCTGCCATGTCTAGGACTCAAACCACAGTCTGCCATGTGGGAGTCCAGCACCTTAACCACCATGTCACTTACTGGTCCCTTAAAGCAGCCTTTAAATGTATACTTCATTACTATAATTAATAAATTAAGATTATCACTTTGAAAAGCATAAGCTAAAAGACTTTTCATTTCTTTAAACAATAGTTTATCATCAATAAAAAGCAACGTTGTTTATAAACATCAAAGGTATTTTAATTAGCTCATATATTATCCTTCACTGTGCTATGAAATGGTCATATACATAAAGATTATTTGTTTTACAATAAAGTAATTCTTCTGAAATAGATGAAATTCTACCCTATTCAACTGTCAAAATTACATAATTTAATTAAGATGGGTATCATTTTCTAGGCAAGTTACTGAAATAATGGAGAAGGAAGGAATTTACACAGTACATTTGAATAATTTACTTTTCTATCTCTGAAATTTGAAGGCATATAATATCATTAAATAAATCCAGAAGTTATTTCAGATGTTCTGAACCATGGTAAATCAGAATTAAAGAGACCATGCAGCAACGACATTTACTCAGCATAGCACTTTTGACCATCGGGGTCATCTTTAATCTAGACCAGGTAGAATGATGAAATACACAGGCAGATCAAAGCCACATGTGGCAAAGTCTCCAACTCTCATCTCTACCTTACATATGGTCCCATCACTAGGAATGATATAAGGATGGTGGTTTTAAGAAAGAACTGAAACTTTCCACAATAAATAAATAAATAATAAAAATGCTTTATTAAAAAAAAAAAAATGACTAGGCCAGCCAGGTTTGTGGTAGTGTAACTGGATCCCACCTAGATAACTATGCAGTTCAAGTCCTGCAGGACTTTTTCCACTGCTATTCCCTTACCTGGAAACATCTCCCAAAATGGTTTACTGCTTACCTCCCAACCTGTCTCTACTCAAATACCTACTCAGTGAAACTCTCACTGACCACAGGCTGTAAACTTTCAATCTGCCTACCCCAAACCTCCAAACCTGCCCTACCCGATTTTTTTCTCTTTAGCACTTACTGCTATTTAACAGAATATATGTTTTACTTATGGTGTATATTGTCTTCCTCCCTGATTAGAATGTAAGCTCCAAGAGAACAAAGACTTTTGTCTGTGTTTGCTTACTTTTTTCCCCATTACTGTATCTTCAGTCCCTAAAATACTATTTGGTGCATAGAAGATAGTCTGTAAATACTAGTCCAATGCATAGAACGTATGAATGTCTTAAAATTTTCGACATTGTACGTTTGTTGTATCCTCATCACTCTGTACCATCCTCAATACAGTTACGGAATTTGTTGAGTTTTTGATGTTAGTTTATGTCACAAGAGGAATTGAATTTTCCATTTTTCTATACAAAAATATATCATGACTTTTCCAACAACCCAATATTTGAATACGTTGGCTATATTAGACAAATTTTTCTTTGCATTTGTACTTACAAAATTATAATTTTTAAAATTTTTTTGTTTGTTTTCTGTTTTGCCACAGGGCATGTGTGCTCACCAGAGAGAGACAGAGACACAGAGAAAGAAAGTGAGAAATCACCTGCTTAGGAGGAAGGCCAGGCCACAACCTCATCTCCATCCTGCTCTTGGGATTTTGGACAGTACGCACATGACCTGGGGTCATAAGCTGCAAAGTCTGAGACTCAAACATGAGTCCAGCACCTTAACTATCATGCCACCCATTGGCCTCAAAAGTTATAAATTTAAACAAAAGATTGGGGCCAGAAAAATGTAGAGAAACCAACATTCAAGACAATGCTTTTATAAATCTTCCTTAAGAATTTTTTATTATTTTCTAACCATTTCCTGAGGAGACACTTTCATTTCTAATTTCAGGAATCTGAAAATAGAACAATTGCTTTATTTTGGAGAAATTCTTTTAACTATGTTATTTTATTTTCCAGGAGTCATTTTCTACTGCTCTATTCAGTTATAATATACTTTTTTGCGTTCTGTAAAATCTGTCTTCTAATGGTATCTAGTCCCTATAAGCATCTAAAAAAGGAGACGGATTTTGCAATAAAAGTATAGATGATTTGGACAAAAGTCATAAATATTCACTTATATTCCTGGGTCTAAAGTACAATGACATCTATATGATGCAAATGAAATAGAAGCCACAGTCAACCCATATTCATAGCTTGCCAGTGAACAAATTGAGGTCTTTCTGCCAAGTCAATAGTTGAATATTATAAGCCTTGTGCAAGTCAGAGTCTATGCCTATCTAAGGCTTCCCTCTCTGCAGCCTATCGTAGAGTGGATTGAATAGACTATTCCCAAAGCAAAATAAGTGGAAAATTTGAAAGTAAAAAAAAAAAAAAAAAAATTCTCTGGTATTTAAAAAAGCAGATTCAAAGCAAAATATAAATCTGGTTTTCATAAAATTGATTCTCTGCCTTTATCAGCCAACAGATCAGATGAAAAATATATCACCCCTTTCTGCTCTAATTTTAGCATTGGTTTTTAATTCAGGTAGAAGTTTTGCATGATTCATTAATTTATACAGATTTGATTTTAAAGCATGGAGAAGTTTCATCTGGACAGGAGGACTGAATATCAAGTGAAATGCTAATCACAATCCCAAAGTCCAGACATGTAATTATGAAATTTTATAGAACCAAATTGAACCTTCAAAGACACTAATCAAAGTATTCTAAGTCCACAAAATGATTTACTTCTTCGTAAAATGTAAATCTTAGTCTACAATCTATTAGTGCTATCTTATTTTATTTTATTTTATTTTGTTTTATTTTGTTAAGAGGAATGTGATACCCAAAATGGAAAACACGTAAGCCCTATGTTAGCATTAGGTTATTGCCTAACATGAAGATGAGACATCCCCAGATTGACTTCTTCTGATCCTCAACCTGGTTTCAATTCTTTGATATCTCTTTATTTAATGCTGAGGAACTTTTACCTGTCCTCCTGAGACAACATCATGGAAATTTACCCAGATTCATATGATTAGACATCCGATCCCAAGTTTCACTTCCAAAGATCTCACTTAGTACTCCAAATACTTGACCACATTCCTCAATCTCTGTGACTACCTTAGTTCTGTAACAATGTTCTCTGACTTTGATGCTTTGGTGTCATTCTTGGATGCCCTAATCACCTATGGTCAAACCCAGTCTGACCACCTAGATGAACCTGGAATGTCCCATAGTAAACAAGATTTTAAATGTCCTCTGATTCCTAGACAACCAAGTTAGCCCAGCAAATTCCAGGCTGAAGATTTTAGTTTATTATCTTCTTATAGACTTTCTCTGTACACAAAGTAAGTACAGTGTCTACATAAAATTCATTTCAGCAACAAGTATAGAAGAATCAGAACAGTGTGTTTTTTAATTTTGTCAATGCAGTTTCATTATGTACTATGTGGTTCTGGTACTCCTAGCTTAACATCTCATAGACTGCATCTTTACACAGATCTGATGTGCCTCAGTCTACTAGCTTTCTCTTTCAAGATCATCTTCCAAGAAACCCTCTTGCTTTCTGAAATGCAGCATTCCAGGATAGGCAGAAAAGTATTATGGCATCAAGGCAGGGACTGTAGTGACAGGGAAGGGCTGAATCAGGGCTAGGTGTTGCACTGCACCGGGGATGGACTAAAGTTATCTGAGTCAGGTATGCAGAGATCAAGCTGAAAAAGGTCACAGAATGCCTCAACTCTAGAAGGGGACCTTTTAATCTAGTCCCTTCACAACCATCCATAAAATTTCCTATAGTCAAATGCCTAGGCTCTAATCTCAGGTATTCCAGTTCTGTAATTCTGTAAAAGATGTTGGAAATTATTACAAGGTTTCTGATTTCAAAATAAAGTTGATCTATTTGGAGTCATAATTATCTTAATTATCATTGCATTATAGGCTGAATGTTCATTTTAGATTAGAAACTTTATTCAGTATTTTACCTACATTTTTTCTTTCTTAAAGTATTTTACAAATAAGAAAAATTAAAGTTTGCCTGACATTATATAACTACTGAAGGTCAAAGTTGAGATTCAAATACTGAAACTCCAAAATCCAAAGCTATTCTCAGTCTCTTCTCTATACTTTAAGTCTTATCTCTGGTTCTGGCTGCCATGGGTATCTACACAATTTAATCTTTGAGCCTTTAGAGTCAACAACAATTCTGAGAAGACTCACTCGACCATTTCTTCCAAAGAGAATTGGCTCAAATCTAACCAAACTTGAAGATAAAAGATATAGATTCGCATCCCGGACCCAGTGGCTTAAAACACGCCGGGCATGTGTGTGTGAGTGTGTGAGTGCCCAAGATCCCAAGAGGAGAACGGAGGAGAAAAGATTGTGACGTGACCATCCCCCCTGGGGGGGTGACTTCTTGCTTTCTGTCTCTCTGTCTCTGTCTGGCAAGCACACACGTCCTATAGCAAAAAAAAAAAAAAAAAAAACTCCCAAAAAATAAAATAAATAAAAAAGATTAAGGGCAGGGACTAGCAGATGGTGTAATGGCTGCATCACTGGACACCCTTGTAGTCAACACAGTCCAAGGTCTGGACCCAGCAGCTTAAAACTCATGCTGGGCATGTGTGCGTGCATGCCCAAGATCCCAAGAGAGTGGTGAAGAAGGGATTGTGGTATGGTCATCTGGCCTGGAGGATAATTTCTCGCTTTCTGTCTCTCTGTCTCTCTGGCAACTGCATGCACCCTATAGCAAAACAAAAAAAGAAAAAAAGAAAAAAAAAAGAAAAAGAAAGAAAGAAAGAAAGAAAGAAAGAAAGAAAGAAAGAAAGAACGAACAGCACAAAACACACAACTCTCTTTATAAAACAAAAGGTCAAGGTCTTCCAAAAACATTGTCCAGAAGTGTCAGCATTCTGGGACCAGTAGTAATTTAAGATGCTGGACTCCCACATGGCTAACAGCAGTTCAAGTCCCAGACCTTGAAAATCATGCAAGTTGTGTTTGTGTGTGCATTCCCAAAATCCTAAGATAAGAATGGAGGAGAAGGGATTTCAGTGTGGCCACTCCCCTTGGAAGATGATTTCTCATTTTCCTCATCTGTTTCTCTCTGGTGAGTGTGTGCACCCTATGTCAAAAACCTAAATTAAAAAAAAAAAATTTAAAAAGCATCAGCCTTCTAAAGAGGTACAATACAGCACCAAATATGTCATTTGGTATTTGTTATGACTACAACTCTTTAAAAGTTTATTTATTTATTACATGAGAGAGACAGAGAAACAGTATCCTTAACAGGGGCTTCATCCCCTGATCCTTGGGCATGATCCAGTGTGTAAATGTAGGCACTGAGGTGCAAATCCAGGAAGCAAACCCGGGACTCAAATTCAAGACAGTCCCACACTAGTCCACTTGCTTTACTGCTGCTCCCTCACTTGTCCCTGGTATGAATACACATCTTATTGTTGTCTTGTTCCCCTGAAAGGAGTCTAGCATGGTAGACCTCTGTCTTTAAAATTATAAACCCTCAAGTGTGTCCGCATCACAGACAGCATGGAAGGCTCGTAGGACTGAGAGGCTGTCAAAACACTGTACGTGGCACCAGACTCCAAAGGACACACTGCTTTGCTTACTCAAATTCAAATCTGGGTCTCATTTATTTTTTTTCCTTCACTTAAAAAAAATAGTTTATATCTTTAGTGCAGTTTTGTGTTAACAGGTAAATTGAGAAAAAAAAGTACAGGGTTTTAATACACTCTGTCTTCCTACACCCACTCTTTCTCTCTCTCACACACACACAGGCTTCCTCATGGTTAAAAATCCCCATCAGCGAGGTAAATTTGTTTCCATCAGCGAACCTACATGGACATACCACTATCACCCAAAGTCCACAGTTTGCATTAGTGGGTCATTCTTGGTGTTGTACATTCTGCGGCTGAGGTAAGTATGTAATGATGCATACCCACCATTGTATTGGGTCGCTGTGAAAGTCAAGATGCATTTTTACATAGAAAAACATAGAAAAATACTTCATGATTTTACCTATGACCTAATAGTATCACACAGAATAGTTTTGTTTTGGTTTGGTTTTTTGGGGGGTTTTTTTGAGAGATTTTTGCTATAGGGTGCGTACACTTGCCAGAAAGACAGAGAGTGACAGAGAGACAGAAAGCAAGAAATCACTCCCCAGGGGGGACAGCTACACCACAATCCCTTCTCCTCCATTCTCCTCTCTGGATCTTGGGCATGCACGCACATGCACCCAGTGTAAGTTTAAGCCACCAGGTCCAGGACTTGAACCATGGTTGGCTACATGGGAGTCCAACGACATAGCTATTACACCATCTGTTGGTCTCCAGAATAGTTTCACTGCTCTTAAATCCTCTCAAAAAAAAAATATATATATATATCTGCCTGTTCAGTCTCACTATCCTAAGGCAACTACTAATATTCTTACTGTCCCCATAGCTTCACATTTTCCAAAATGTCACAAAATTGGAGTCATACAGTATATAGACTTTTCAGATTAACTTCTTTTACTCAGTAATATACATTTAAGTTTCCTCCATTTCTTTTTATGACCTGACATTCATTTTTTTAATATATAGATCATAGATTAGTTTATTTTTAACATTCGTCATGCGTGAATTCATAGGGAATAGGTTCCAGAAGCTCAGGCTCCTTTCCATTGGTTCTCACAAGGTTTGCTTCTCTGGGTAGAGCAGGCTGGCACTTCAGTTGAACCCAGGTACCTTTCTCTTTTGCTTCCTTCTTTTTCTGATCATTTTCCTCCATATCGCTGCACTTAGAATCCTTAATATGCTAAATACACACATTAATTCTCTAGGCAAGAATCTTGCCCTTAATTTGTTTGTTTACAACAATGCCAACAGCATGCTGGGTAACATTGTAGACTCTTCCATTTCTGCCATGGTAACATTTGTGGGGCATTCCTTTTTGAATAGTACACGTTCCCTTGATGTCTACACTATCACCTTTCTTGTAGATTTGCATCTATGTCGCCAAAGGAACCACTCCATGTTTTCTAAGAGGCCTAGAGAACATGTATCGGGTGCCTCTCCTCTTTCCTTTTGTGTTCATCATTTTGGTTAATTACTGGAAGATGGTGGTTCTGGCCAAAAGGAAGCAACACTCATTACTTTTTAAACTTCATAATCTTCTATTGTCTAGATGTAGCACAGTTTATTCATTTATTTACTAAAGGATATCTTGACCGCTTTTAAGTTTTGGCTCTCATGTATAAAGTTGCTACAAACATAGATGGGCAGGTTTCTGTGTGGACATAAATTCGCAGCTGATGGTTTGTATTCAAACCAAGGACTACGCGACTAGATTACATATGATGATTTTGCTAAGAAACTGCTGCACTACCTAGCTCTCATTTCTTTATTTCATTTTATTTTATACATTCAATCACGATACATCACTACAGCTTGTAAAGTGAATTTATACAATATAAATACACTTCACACCAGTCCAGCTGAAGATACCATACGTGTTATCATCCACAAATAATTATTAATTTCTGTGCCCCATAAATGTCTTCGTCCTTATTTCTTTTTCATTCGGGGGAAAATCGCCTGAGATTCAAAATTTCCTCTATTCAATGATACCATCATTCTCAAAGGATGCCTCTGAATAGAGCCAGGCATCTGGCTGGGATATCTCCACCCTATTACTTCTCCAATCTCTAAGTAGGGCCACAGGGAAAAGAAACCCTGGCACCTAATCATAGAGCATCAATGAAGCAATCACAAATCGTACCCAGGAACTTTCGACCATCTGTGTCACGTCAGGAAGAGGTTGCATCCCGATCATAGTGCAGTGTGTTGTGCTGGCAGCAGTTTTTCCTACCCACAGGCAAGCTGGAGGGTTAAAATGTGCAAAATCTCTTCAGCAGTTTTCATGTTGGACTGTCAGTGTTAATGCCACTCATAGTTGTTTATGCTCCATCAAGCCCTGTAGGATTTTCTCAGTTGGAGAAATACCTTACTGTCATCAGCTAAATGGAGGGTCTGGAGCAGGAGAGAATCTCCAGATCAGTATTTGGGGACTCAAACTTCTACATTTTCATTAACTTTTCGTGACAATATATGCAGATGAGCAGGGTCTCTCTCCACTGCCACCTGCATCACACAGGTGGACGCCCTTCTTGTTCAGAGATTCTTATACATCCTTTCACGAACACAGCAGGCTTCACAGAGCCTGTCAATCCACAAACAAGGACAAAATGATAAACTGTTGTCACTTAGACCTGCTGAGGAGTCTCTTACTTTCTATGCCAAAAAACGCTAGTATGTGTGTTGCCTGCTTCTGAATTAACATTAAAAATACTGAGCCATAGGACTCCATCACTGTCTGGTAAGTTTCTTATCTCAAAGCTTAGATATGCCTGTAGAGTCAGTAATCATTTACCCAGATATAGTCTCCCCTACCGTCTAAAGAAGCATTTTATTTTACTCTTGCCCAGTACCCCCAGGGAGACTGCAGATAGTAAAAAATCTTTGTTCTTGTAAGATACATATCAACAGGGAGAAGCAGATTGCATAGTGGTTATATTGCTGGATTCCCACATGGTTAACTGTGGTTCAAGTCCCGTAACCAGTGGTATGAAACTCATGCCGTGTGCATGCATGCCCAAGATCCCAGGAGGAGAATGGAGAAGAAGGGATTGTGACATGGCCATCTCCCCCACCTCATGGGGCAATTTCTCACTTTCTGTGTCTCTGGTAAGCACACATACCCGATAGCAAAAACCTCTATTTAAAAAAAAAAAAAATCAAGCTTTTGTTTTCTTTTGTTTTCCTTGTGATAATTCTTTGGGATTCTAGTTTGCCATTTTCTTGGCAAGTGGCTTCCCAAATAAAGAAAATTTCCTTTCTCCAACACCTTGTCTCTTGATATATTGGCTGTTGTGCAACCAGTGGAATAAACTTGGACTTGTGCATGCGTGTGACACATGCACCTGCACAGGAGAGAGAAAGCACCCCTCCAACAATGCCTGGTCATGTCACAGTCCTTTCTCTTCCAGTTCTCCATCTCCAGGATTTGAAGCACAGGCACTCACTCAGATACCCAGCATGTTTTTCAAGTCAATGGTGCTGGGACTGGAATGCTAGCCAGCAAACTGGGATCTGTCTTCCTCTGCAAAGCACATAACCATAACACTATTGGGTGAGCCCAGGACTCTCTTAAAGACACATCATTGTTAGAAAACCTGCCAATTTCACAGTCTAAAGCAATAAAGTAGTAAGCCTGGGAACATATACAGTATAAAGCACAGGTATAATAATATCCACCTTATAACTAGATAGTCCCTAATTATAATATAAATATATAATGTAGAAAAAAATCTTAGTATGGAAATCTGGAGTAGTAAGCTAATTTTTTCGCTTGGCCTTGACCATGAAATGTAAGGTACAATCATATATGATAAGAATTATTTTGAAATTGTATTATTTACTTAAGTAAAAATAGTCTAGCAACAATGTGGAGGTTTCTCAAAAATATACAAATGGAACTACCATATGACATAATCTCACTCTTTGGTATTTACCCAAAGGATAGGAAAACAGTCAGAAAGACATTTGCACATTCATGTTTATTGCAGCATTATTCACAATTGCTAAAACATGAAATAAACCTAAGTGCCCAACATCTGAGGACTAGACTGAAAAAAAAATGTAGCATATATACACTATGGAAACTACTCAGCCATAAAGAACAACAAGACTGTCATTTTATAGAAAGTAGATGAATATAGAAGATGTAATGCTAAGTGAGATAAACCAGAGTAAAAGAGACAAACATTGTATATCCTCATTCTGTAGATACCAAACTTTTACACTCTACGGGAGAAATCGAAACATTCAAAGACATTATAGTAGAGAGCACAAGCACAGATTTCAGAGATTATATGGGAGGGAAGTGGATAGCAGGCATTGGGTGGGAGGGACTTAGCAAAAATCATTTAATAGACACAAGAATGTAAAGTTTTTTTGTTAATAATGTTGCACATAGGAATATCCTTTTGATTTGATTATCAGACACTACATGCATGCTTTGAAAAGCCCTATTCCAGTCTATAAAGATATTCAATAACTAAAAGTAAATAAAAAATTATAAAATTGGAAAAAAAGGAAAAGAACAAATAATATAACCGATACTCATATGTTCACCACCTAGTTTAAGATAGAATACATTACCAAAACAATTGGAGTCCCTTCTGTCACATGCCCATTCCAGAGGCAACAATGTGATGAATTTAGTGCTTATGATTTCCTTACTTATATTTTTATCTCTTAAGTATGTATTCCCAAACAAAGTCTTCTATATTGTTTATCCAGTGCCTTATTTAAATAATAAATCCACATACCCCTCTGCAACTAGCTTTTCTAAAACAAATAAAAGTCTTAGTAGTAGTAACAGAGGTTTAACAGTAGACATTTGGTACAGTTGAACTAGATATTGAGAAGAGCTCAGTGTTGGGTTCTGTGCCAGCTCAAAGCAGCTTTGGGCTGCAGAGCAAGCCAGTACTACTCCCAGACCAGAAAGGCCACGGGAGAGGGGGTTTGATGGTTGGAATCCAGAAGAATGTGTGTATAAAGTGACTGCTGGACAGATGTCTGCCTCCCACGACAAAACACAGCTGATATGTGACAATGGGACAGGAAGGGAGCTGGGGGGAATAAATGCCCAAACTCGCTCTCCTCCCAACCTCCAATATTTTGTCTCTGTCCCTCCTGGTAGAGCCCAAAGGAGCCCAAAGGAAAGTAAGGACGTGTGGGGTACAGAGATTAGCTAGAAGGACAGACTGTCTTATTTAAGACGGAATCTGGGCAGACTCTGTTTCTTATTAGCATGATCAAAGCTCCTCTCCTTAATATTCAACTGCTTAACTAACCTTTTAGTTCAATCATAAAGGAATGTAACTTTTAACTATAAAGCTTTTGATAACCACAAACTTTATGAAACATTTGTTATGGGAAGTTATACTCATTCACCTAAATAAAAAATGTTTGTAATCAGAAGTTAATTTACACACTGAAGTTATATATGTGCTCACAAATATCAATGTCAAAACTGATCCAGCCCTCTGTATATGAACTTATCCTTCTCATACATTCTCATTTAAGCAGAGGGCATGTTGGCTAGCCTCCTCCTATAGCTGTAGAAAGAATAAATTAATCTTACCTCTGAAAAAACTTATCTAAACATATGACAAAGTGCTGCATGAAGGCTGTCTTTGAGATTTATATAAGTCATGGTTCACTTATTGGGCCTTGAAATATAGAAAAATTCTAAATTATCAAGGTTTCATATACTAAATTGTTTGTTACTTATAGTCACCCAAATAACAGTGATTCCAGATCTCTCCAGGGTATTTGAAGAAATTACCTGAAACCAAGAGAACAACAGGAACATCTTCAGGTGTATGCCTGTCTCTTCAAAACTTACCTGCAGGGACCAGCAAGTCCTTCAGTGATTAAGGTCCTAGATTTCCATGCAGCCAACCATGGTGCTAGTCCCACACCCAGCAACTGTCTCTGGCAAGCACACAAATCCTATAGCAAAATAAATTTAAAAAATAAACAAACAAACAAATAATACAGAAAAATCTTATCTGCAGATAGAAAATGTCAGAGAAAGGATGAAATAGAGAGCCAAAATATTGAGGATGTACTGCTTTTCTCTTAATGTTTGACTCTTAGGACATGCATTAGCACTGTAAAATCAGGTCTCCGGAAAATTGACTTAACTTTTTAAAAAATTGCCACAGGGCCATATGTGAGAGACAGAAAGGGTGGTATGGAAGCACTCCTACTCCCACATGGGGCATAGACAAGGTCCAATCCCTTTTTCTCCATTTATCTGTCCTGTCAGGATTCTGGACATGCACACATAACATAGCTGGCTTGCTTTTCAAGTCTCTAGGACAGGGATTGGAACCATGGTCCTCTACGTGGGATCTGGCTCAAATAACTACTAAGCTACAGGACCAGGCCAGGAAGACTATTGAATATATATTCTAGGACATTTAAAAAATTTCCTTAGCTACAACTGATAACCAAACAAATGCTAGGGGGACCAAGTGTCTGTTTTCACACCTTACCTTTTGCAATACTAACTCTACTTTTCTTTGCATATTTATATACACTCAAAAATAAATTTTAAAAAACATGCTAATTTTAAAAAAGGCTTTTCTCTAATGTACTTTAGTAGAGCATGTAGTTGTGGGTGAGTTCTGGAACCTTTTCTCCAGGACCTCTCTATGCTTCTCAGTGTTATCCTCCAAGGTGTTCTGAATCTGGGGCCTGGGTTCCTGAGTTCTTAGGAGGAAGCTGGTTGGGGGCGGGGGTGGCTGGGAAGGATTTTATCAATGGATGTACACTAAGTCTAGTGTTACTCAGTCCTTACTTTTCTTCCTCTAGCCTCACCTTTATCTGATTCTGTAGAAGTTTCCCCAACATTTTCTTTAAAAAAAAAAAATTGCCATACAAAGCATGTGCTTGCCAGAGACAAAGAGAGAAATCATGGGGAATGGGCATAGCACAATGTCTTTTCCACTTCTCCCTCCCTTAAGGATTTTGGGCACACATGCACACATGCACACATGCCTGGCATGTTTTTCAAGCCACAACATCCAGGACTCAAACCTTGCAGTTGGTCATGTGGAATCCAACTGCCTTAACCACAATGCCACTGGCTGGCCACAGTGCCCCGACCCTTTCTAAGTAACCAGTATTGAAACTGAGACTGTGTCCTTTAACACTTTACCCATACTCATAAATTTACACATGCGTATCCTGGTATGGGAGTCTGCTCATACTACATTTCCTACACCTATCATTTCACACTCACACATGGAATCTCTATTTTTAAGAAAGTTGACTTAGCGCTAACTACTTCATTCTCACTATATATTAGATGTTTTCAATTCCAAATTTTACCTCATCAAATAAGATTATTACTTCCCTTTTTATTTTTGCTTTTCTCTAGTATTTCTTGCCCATCCTTTTATTTTTAAACTTTACCATGCCAAGTGTTTACTTAAACTGAATGTATCTGTTTATTTTTCAAAGCCAATCTCAGTTTTGATTCAATAAGAGAATATGGCTAAGTAACATTAAATGTAACAAATCTATATGTTTATGTTATTCCTTACATCTTACTGTTTGCTCATTTATTTTTTGTTATTGCAAACTCTTATATTTCTCTTGCTTTTGATGTTTTGCTATTTATTCCAACTTTTCCCTGAATTTTGAAGTTGTGTACTTTTCCATTCTATAAGATTTACCTTTGTTTGTCCAACACTTAATAATATTGAATATTATTTATCTTTTTGATTTATTTATTTTTTTATTGGAGAGGTTTTGCAACAGGGCACGTGCACTCACCAGACAGACAGACACAGACAGAGAGACAGAAAGTGAAAAATCACCCTCCAGGTGGGATGGCCATACCACAATCCCTTCTCCTCCATTCTCCTCTCGGGATCTTGGACACACATGCACACGTACGAGGCGTGAGTTTTTTAAGCCACTGGGTCCAGGACTCAAACCGTGGTCGACTACATGGGAGTCCAGCGACATAACCATTATGCTAACTGCTGGTCCCCTTTTTTATCTTTTTTTTTTTTTACATGAAACCAAAATAACTGTTTTTCTCTGCTGAGATGTCATATATCTTTACTGTTTTCTTTTCCTTCTCCAATATGGTCACTTAAAAAAGCTTTCTTTCATCACTTTCTTTCTCAGTGATGACGTCTCTAGGATGCTTCTCCTTTTTTAACTCTGAACAGCTCCCTAACACCTAATTCTAAGTTTTTCAGCAAACATTTAGTAACAACAGTTTTCTTTTTTTTCTATCTCCTCTGTTTCAACCGTTTGTATTTAGCACTTAAGTCATCCATTCCTTGCTATTTTGTCAATACTCATTTACACACATTTTATATCAATTTGGCTGTATTTATATTTATTTAGATACATTTTATATGCACTTTACATTTTAACCTTTATTGTTTGTTGCTTGATTTCTTCTCTTTATTCACATTGAGACTTCTTTTGATGTAAGGTTTTATTTTTATTTTTATTGTTTTTAAGTCATATTTTTGCTATAGGGTGCATGCACTTGCTGTAGAGAGACAGATAGACAGAAAGTGAGAAATCACCCGCCTCCCTCTGGGGCAGGGGGCCAGGGGAGTGGCACATTGCAATCCCTTCTCCTCCATTCTCCTCTCTGGATTTTGGCCATGCATGCACACATGCCAAGCATGAGTTTCAAGCCGCCAGGTCCTGGACTTGTACCACAGTTGATTATGTAGGAGTCCAGTGATGTAACCATTTCACCATCTGCTGGAACCCTGATGTGAGGTTTTTTGCAAATACTTTTCTCATTTGGAATACATGCTTGCCATATTCTGTGACTCCTCACAAATGCTCAAATATCTGTCTTTTCCTTTAACAGATGAATTCTATCCACATTCTCAGCTTGTAGATTCTCCTCCCAGTGGTCTATAGCAATTAGTTCACCCTATCCTTAGTTCCAGATTTCCAACTTCGTTTTTTTTTTCTCTTTAAGTATTTTTAAAAATTTTTTGCCTAGAAACTTACAAAATTTTCTCTTTGCATTTTCTACCTTCTCAAAAATTATACAGGCCTATTCTTCACATTTCCTAGCCTACTCTATTATCTTTTACAGTTTCTAAATTTCTTCTAATCACTTGGTACTATGCCAAGCTGATGATCTTCCAATTTAATTTTATTTCTTACTTACCCATACTCCTTTTGTTTTAGAGAGAGATTTTTTTTTATAGAGTGTTTGCACTCACCAGAGAGAGAGAGAGAGAAAGAGAGAGACAAAAAGCGAGAAATCACCCCCACAGGGGGAATGGCCAGCTGCAATCCCTTCTTCTCCATTCTCCTCACAGGATTTTGGGCATGCACACACATGTGCCCATGATGAGTTTTAAGCTGCCAGGTCCAAGACTCCAACTGCGGGCAACTGTGTGGGAGTCCAGAGCCATAACCATTATAGCATCTGATAGTCCCTAGATTCATATTCATTTTTTAAATGTCTTTTTTTATACTATATAATTAAGGTATATAACATGATGTCTTGATATATGTCTACACAGAGAAATAATGATTAGTCTAGCAAACTCATCAATAATATATATTGATTTCTGTAGTCATTGTGTGTGTGTGTTAAGAACATCTAAAATCTGCCGTCTTAGCAAATTTTCAATGTGTAATACAATACAATTGACTATATTTTTCACGTTGAACATCTGCATCTAGATCAAGATGTTTTCTGTTGAAATAAGGGAAAACTTGGGACCAGCAGTTGGCGTAATAGCTATGTCACTGAACTCCCATGTAGCCGACCATGGTTCCAGTCCCGGACCTGGTGGCTTAAACTCACGCCGGTTATGTGTGCGTGCATGACCAAGATCTCAAGAGGAGAATGGAGGAGAAGGGATTGTGGTGTGGCCATCCCCCCAGGGGGTGATTTCTCACTTTCTACCTCTCTGTCTCTTTCTGTCTTTCTGGCGAGCGCACACGCCCTATAGCAAAAGCCTCTAAAAAAAAAAAAAAAAAAAAAAGGAAAGAAGGGAAACTTCAACCAAAACTGGCCTAAATAATAACAATACATAGTTAATGTAACTGAAATTTTCAGTTAAGGCCAGTTTCAGAGCTGATCTGATTAGCAGTTCATCGAGAACTTGTTTTCTTTCTTTCTTTTCTGGCTCTCCGGTGTTGGTTTTATCCTCTGTTGTAATGATTCCAAGCCTCACATTATTAACATGGCACACCTTTCAGAAGAAGATTGTCTTTCAGAATATTTTTTCAAAGAAACCTCTAGCAAATTTTCCATCATGTTAAATTAAACGTAATTGGGTCTTTGCCCCATTTTAAGCAAATTCTTCTCTTACCCTGAAAATTCCACATTGTGATTACTCAAGCTTGGGTTATTTGAATCAATCACTATGGCAATGGTATGGGATTAGTCTCAATGTCCATACAGACCATGGCTCATCCCTAGACCTGGGTGTGGGTCAGCTTCTCAAGAAACATGTCAGTAATATCATGGAAAGATACATTGGTGCCCTAATAAAAACCTGGGTGCTGTTAGTAAAGAAGAATAAAGGAATTATTGCTCACTTGATCACAGCAAATGCCAATTACTATTACTAATTCTGTTTCCTCCTTGATTGTGAATTAAATTTTGCAGATTTAGAGTTTCATGTATAGCAATTTTGGGGTATACTACCTCATAGTTTTACCTACCAACTATATGATGAACATAAATCTATATCTGCAATCTCAATTTCTTTCCAGGAATCTAAATTTGTATTTAGATTAAATACAAATTGATAATTGTCTTGGCTCACCTGAACTTTAAATTTGACTTTTCCAACACCTGCATAGATATCATCAGTAATCCAAGACAGAAGTCTCACAATAACCTTGGATTAATATTCATGCCTTTTGCTTATCATACTTTCTCCAAAGCTGGAGAACTTCCTTCTCTCTGAACCAAATATTTAGATCGTCTTTATTGATATACCCCTTGCCTAGCCTCATATTACAGTCCCTCAGGCACATGGAAGTTTTGTCAAGGGTAAATTTAATACTCAGTCTTTGCTCCTGACTGCATCATTCTTCCTAAAGCTCTGCCTACTTTCATAATGTGAAATCATCATGGTAAACCAGCTTAGTATTAAGAGTATGAAAAATTAATGTCATTACCCTTTGTTATCCTTGATTTCTTGGTTAGAACTACCATCGAAAATACTTCACTTTTCTATGCCTGTATCAACATCTGTTCTCCATGCCTGGAATTTTCTGTTCTCCTTTAACACCTGGATGAAGTGACGTTTTTCTGACTCATCCCAGTCCTGACAGTTACTTCCCAAATACCTTACACAGACTTAATCTTCTATTATAAAAAGTATCTACTAGTGTCCAGAAACACTGCATCATAATTATTCAGTTTTGTCTATTTCTATAGCAAATAGCAATGTCCTTGATAGGGAAGTAAAGATACAATAAGTATTTTAAGAGGGAAAGGAGGGAGGGAAGGAGAAATATGTCATGTAACAAATAGTAACAAATATAATGTTCTTTATAATATTTGCCTCCAATGTCCAGTAGAGCTCTTTAAGTTTGTTTATTTATTTTATGAGACACAGAGACAGGCACTCCCAACAGGATCCTCACACCTCACCCCCAGCCCCAGCCAACCAGAAACATGGGCACATTGGCACCTCTGGCGTGGACAGAGAGACCACAGGAAGCACACCTAGGACCTCCTCTGTGGCTTCAGTATTGTGGAACATTATGTTACTCTTGCATCACCATGTCTGACCTCAGAAGACAGATTATTTTTTAATGGGGAAAAAGAAATAATTTGAGCATGAAAATGGGGATCTGAATCTAAATTTCTCTACTAATCATGTTGTATAATAATGTCCCCAGCCCAATAAATCCCTTTTCTTTCCAGTTCCAACATCAGTGATGTACATATACAAATAATTCTAATCAGCCAGAATTATTAGGTTGGCACTGGAGCATTATGGGATATGCAGTTCAGTGAAAATGTTATGACTCAAATGAAGCATGCTACATTGGTAATAGTATCTGGTTTCATGTAACACAGTAAAGAGCTGCATAGGCACTAAATTAGACACAAAAATCACAAGACTATAGCAGATAGCTTTCTGCCCCATTTAACAAACATAACTTTTTCTTGTTTCTTGGAGATTGAGCTCTTGTTTCACTTTCTCATTGCCTATCAATCAGCTTGAGAAGACATCTGCAATTGCATTTGCTTCGTAAAGACATAAATCCTGGCAGCAGCAGCCGCCGCTCATCTGAAAGCTCCATCCTAAATTACCTTTGTCAGACTGTATAGAAAGTAAAAGGCACACTTCAGTCTTACTTGATTAAATCAAGGGTCATATGAGCTAGCCAAAGAATAAAATATCCTTTTATTTACATGCTCCATTAACTACACTTCACTCAAAAAATAAATCTCAGTGTACTTCTTTACCTCTACTCCTCTAATTGCTACTTACAAATTCTTTTCTTTCAATCATACTATCTCTCATAAATCAGGAAGCAAAAGCATGTGTGGTTGAGTCCCGGGCTCTAATTTAACATGATATGTTGCTATGCCACTATTATACCAAAGACCAACAGACCAAGTCACCATGGAAACCAGGGCACAAAAAGGTGAAAGCTTTTCCTTACATGAAAAGGGTGGGGTTTCTGTGGAGCATTATCCTCCACCAATATAAAGGGACATGCCAGTTTGGCAAAATTCCTCAGACTCAGATCATTCTCAGTCCCAGAGAAGTACTAATCCATCCTGCATTTCCTGAAACTTAACTTGCAATTGACCCATGTCCCCAAACAAGAAAAATTACAGGGTAATCATTCACACTACAGACTCTTCATTATATTGGGTCGTGCTGCATAAAATGCATCATGACTTCCCCAATAATCTAATACATTCACATTCCAGTAACATAGCATATGACAACACAGGCCACCTTATAAAAGAGATTAACTGAGGATTAATACTACCATGGAACTAGCATATTTTACCTTACAGAAGCATTCACTCATTCCACTGTTCCATAAAGCATGCCTCCTAATTCTTATGTACACAAAAAAAGTCATTTTAAAGTTGTAAAAAAATTGGTCATGTAGTTAAAAATTGATCAGGGAGACAGCAGATAGTGTAGCAGTTATATTGCTGCACTCCCACATGGCTGATTGTGGTTCAAGTCATGGACCCAGTGGCTTGAAGCTCATGCCAGGCACGTGTGCATGTGTGCCCAAGATCCTGAGAGGAGAATAAAGGAGAAGGGATTGTGGCGTGGTCATCCCTCCAGTAGGGGGAGGGGGTGATTTCACGCTTTCCCACTCACTGGCTCTGTCTCTCTTTCTCTCTAGTGAGTGCATGTGTCCTGAGGCAAAAACTTCTACAAAAATAAATAAAAATTGATCAGGAATAAGAGCAAGTATTGCTAGAGTTATCAAAGTACCTCTATAGGAATAAACCAACAGGGAGGAGTTATCCTACTTCCAAAATGTTAATTCAGATAGTGCTTCACTGATATGAATTGCTTCCAACAAAGCAAATATTATTATTAAAGCACATTCATCCATGCCTGTATCCCTATACAGGAAAGGAGTTCCCATACAATTCTCTATCCCTCAGATATTTCTTTCACTGTCCATTCCATTTGTACCTTGTTGCTCTGCTTTAGCCTCATGCAAATAAAATGTCAAGGAAAAAAATAATAGGATCTCCGTCATTAAGAGAAAAAAGCTTTAGGTGCCAGCAGGTGGCATAGTGGTTAAAGTGCTAGATTCCCACATGGCTAATCATGGTTTGAGCCCAGGACTTGGCAGCTTGAAAAATCACACCGGGCATGTGTGCATGTGTGCCCAAAGTCCCAGGAGGAGAATGGAGGAGAAGAGATTGTGGACTGGTCACCTCCTGGAGGGTGATTTCTCACTTTCCCTTTCACTGTTTCTATCCAGCAAGCACATACACCCGATGGCCAAAACCTTAAAAAACAAAAACATAAAAAATTTAGAGGAGTAGGAAAAATGCGAGGGACAGTACCAAGATGATAACATATAATGGCTTGGAGAAAAATCTGTTCCATCATATGTACGGTATTGTATGATATCATTCATTTATTTTCTTGCAAAATTTTCTACATTTGAAATATTGAATTATAGCAAGCCACTGTATTTTCTTATAGTATAGTTCTCTGTTACATTAGAAGTCAAAATTGGTACTTAAATGTATTGCTTGTTAACAAAGTAAATAAATCTTTGCCACACATGTTGATTTAATTGTGATTCAAATTATTGCTAACAGTCTTGGTTTTACTGACTCAAAACATATTTTATGGAATACTTTGGCCCTCCAATTTTAAAACTATGTGTGCTTTAATGACATTTTTAATTCAAGAGCATGCGATTCCATTTTAAATTGTTAACATTTGAATAAACTCCTTGGTGTCGCTCAGTAAAGTCAGCTACACCTACACCTACAAAATAATGCTGAGCAACACAATTCATAGTTACTAAGAGTCCACAGTTAGAATTAATTTATCTTTTCTTTCTTTCTTTCTTTTCTTGGAGAGGTTTTTTGTTATAGGGCGCGTGCGCTCACCAGACAGACAGAGAGATAGAGAGACAGAAAGCAAGAAATCAACCCCCCAGGGGGGATGGTCATGCTGCAATCCCTTCTCCTCCATTCTCCTCTCAAGATCTTGGGCACGCACGCACACGCGCCCAGCGTGAGTTTAAGCCACCAGGTCAGGGACTCGAACTGCAGTCAACTACATGGGAGTCCAGGAACATAGCCATTACACTAACTGCTGGTCCCAGAATTAATTTATCTTTTGAAGGAGTGAAAACATTGGAGAGTCAGGGTAGATTGGAGGGTGTGGATTTATTGCAAAGAGATCTTAAATAAGATGTCATTTTAGCAGACTAAATCCATAATGCCACTCTCATAGATCCCTTCTAGTTTTGCATGTGTGTGTACATATACTCTATTATAAGTACAAATTCATTTAACAGGGTAGCTTCTTTCACATTTTTTTAAGTCATTTTTAAAAAAGTTTATTTCTTCCATGAAAGAAAGAGACAATAAGGCTAGATTCCCACATGGCTAATCATGGTTTGAGCCCAGGACTTGGCAGCTTGAAAAATCACACCGGGCATGTGTGCATGTGTGCCCAAAGTCCCAGGAGGAGAATGGAGGAGAAGAGATTGTGGACTGGTCACCTCCTGGAGGGTGATTTCTCACTTTCCCTTTCACTGTTTCTATCCAGCAAGCACATACACCCGATGGCCAAAACCTTAAAAAACAAAAACATAAAAAATTTAGAGGAGTAGGAAAAATGCGAGGGACAGTACCAAGATGATAACATATAATGGCTTGGAGAAAAATCTGTTCCATCATATGTACGGTATTGTATGATATCATTCATTTATTTTCTTGCAAAATTTTCTACATTTGAAATATTGAATTATAGCAAGCCACTGTATTTTCTTATAGTATAGTTCTCTGTTACATTAGAAGTCAAAATTGGTACTTAAATGTATTGCTTGTTAACAAAGTAAATAAATCTTTGCCACACATGTTGATTTAATTGTGATTCAAATTATTGCTAACAGTCTTGGTTTTACTGACTCAAAACATATTTTATGGAATACTTTGGCCCTCCAATTTTAAAACTATGTGTGCTTTAATGACATTTTTAATTCAAGAGCATGCGATTCCATTTTAAATTGTTAACATTTGAATAAACTCCTTGGTGTCGCTCAGTAAAGTCAGCTACACCTACACCTACAAAATAATGCTGAGCAACACAATTCATAGTTACTAAGAGTCCACAGTTAGAATTAATTTATCTTTTCTTTCTTTCTTTCTTTTCTTGGAGAGGTTTTTTGTTATAGGGCGCGTGCGCTCACCAGACAGACAGAGAGATAGAGAGACAGAAAGCAAGAAATCAACCCCCCAGGGGGGATGGTCATGCTGCAATCCCTTCTCCTCCATTCTCCTCTCAAGATCTTGGGCACGCACGCACACGCGCCCAGCGTGAGTTTAAGCCACCAGGTCAGGGACTCGAACTGCAGTCAACTACATGGGAGTCCAGGAACATAGCCATTACACTAACTGCTGGTCCCAGAATTAATTTATCTTTTGAAGGAGTGAAAACATTGGAGAGTCAGGGTAGATTGGAGGGTGTGGATTTATTGCAAAGAGATCTTAAATAAGATGTCATTTTAGCAGACTAAATCCATAATGCCACTCTCATAGATCCCTTCTAGTTTTGCATGTGTGTGTACATATACTCTATTATAAGTACAAATTCATGTAACAGGGTAGCTTCTTTCACATTTTTTTAAGTCATTTTTAAAAAAGTTTATTTCTTCCATGAAAGAAAGAGACAATAAGGCAGTTACCCCCACATTGCAGTCCTAGCAGGTCCAATCATAGATATGTGGATACTTGGCATATCCAGGGAGGTCCTGGACATGAACCCTGGAACTTTCTTATGTGAGTCTAGTTGTGTTATCACTGCATCACCACCTGAACCCATAAATCATTTCTTTACAGGACTTCCCAGTATGCATTAAAGATAGAAAAAGACATTATGCTTGAAATCATACTACTAATAATAGGTAACATTTATTGGACACTTAATATGTGCAGAACAGTATGTACAAATCATCTCATTTTTCCTCAGAAGAAATCTATAAGGTAAACATCCACTATATACCTCAGAATTGGTTAAGGCTACAACTATACAGATATACATGTAATACATTATATATAAGAATATATATTGGAATGTCAGAAAAGTCATAATGTGTTTTTCTATTTTTCTGTGCAAACATTCATCATGACTTTTCTAATGACCCAATATATACACATATATATGTTCTATTTATGCATTATAGGACAATTTAGAAAAGAATATTAAAAAGTAGGTCATACAGAGATGCTTTTGTTTCAGACTTTATAAACTCAAAGAGTAGGCACTTGGGGCCAGAGGTGACTTAGTGGTTAAAGCACTGGATTCCCACAAGGCCAACTACAGTTCAAGTCACAGACTTGGCAGTTTGAAAAATCTCACTGGGCACATGTGCATATGTGCCCCAAATCTTAGGAGGTGAATGGAGGAAAAAGGATTGAGGTGTGGTCATATCCTCTAGGAAGGAATTCATTCCTTCCTTCTCACTGTCTCTCTGTGTTTCTCTCCAGCAAGCACACATGCCCTATGGCAAAACCTTAAATAAATAAATAAATAAATAAATAAATAAATAAATAAAAGTAGGCATCCTAGAAGATACAGGAAGAGAGAAGTTCATCTATTTGTACCAGGGTCAAGATACAGACTCTGGGAACCAGCAGTTAGCGTAATGGCTATGTCACTGGACTCCCACGTAGTTGACCGCGGTTCGCGTCCCAGACCCGGTGGCTTAAAACTCACGCCGGGCGTGTGTGCGTGCATGCCCAAGATCCTGAGAGGAGAATGGAGGAGAAGTGATTGTGGCGTGACCATTCCCCCTGGGGGGTGATTTCTCGCTTTCTGTATCTATGTCTCTCTCTGTCTGTCTGGCGAGTGCACGTGCTCTATAGCGAAAACCTCTCCAAAAAAAAAAAAAAGATACAGAGTCTGACAGTGTTATATCAGACACCCAAGTGGTCTAGATAATAAACATTGTACTAAGACCAGTTAAGCAAAACAAAACAAAAACACACAAAAGTAAGACCCTTTGCTTGTAGCAATATAATATATTACATTATTATTAAAAAAAATATTCCTCTCTGGGAATATCACACATCATCATTCTATTGACAATGAGTTCAGCCACAAAGCTTGAACTTTGGATGATGAAATGTGAACAGCCAGTGACACATGTCACTTCTTAGTAGTTTCCAGATTCAGTGCATGGACCACCATGTCTCTATTTCCCCTCTAGTAGGAGCCTAGCAAAATTCCTGATAGGAGCTTCATGATCAGCTCAGTGTAAGAGTAAAGGCAGCACACTGCAAAGCCCCAGTCAGCTCCTAGGAAACACATAAATGTGAATGAGAAGTAAACTTACAGCTTAAAGCCTTAAATTTGGAGGTCATTTGTTACTGCATGTTAACTTCATTCATTTCAACAGATGCACACATTATAAGATAGTAATTAAAAGAATGAAATTAGCAGTCAAACTGCCTAGCTTTAAATCAAAATTCCCCATCTTGGGTCCAGACTGCAGTGCAGCAGTACTACCTGACACTCTGTGGGGCAGACCACCTGGGAACATTGCTGGTTTGCATTCAGAGTCCTCCCTGAGCATGCCAGGTATGCATGTGCCCATGACTGAGGCTGGCTGAACCTGGGGGTAGATCACAGCATCAAGACACTCTTAAGATGCTTTCACCCACTCTCTCTTTCACTGATAGAATAAATCAAAACAAAACAAAACAAAATATTCACTGTTAGGTAGACTATTGAAAGACAGTTCCTAAAAATCTGATCCTTGAGTCAACTAAAGTGAATGGATACAAAATTTAATTTGGATCCTTGATTATTCAGATTGGTGAATATGGAAAAGCAAATACAGTAATTTGCAACTGGTTTACATTGAGTAAAATATCTTATGATGTTCATATGTCTTACAGGCACTTGTTAGTTTTTCTAATATATTTTGGAATTTTTAAAATTTCAAACTCAAAGTGACTTTGCTGTTCTATCCCTTCCAATATCTAGCATTTGTTCAATATTCAGATTATCATCCTTTTTTTCCCCCTTCCATATTTTTAGTTTCTTTTCTTTTTTTTTTTTTTTTGGAGGGGTTTTTCGCTATAGGGACCGGGCGCTCGCCAGCCAGACACAGAGACATAGAGACTCTGATCCTTGAGTCAACTAAAGTGAATGGATACAAAATTTAATTTGGATCCTTGATTATTCAGATTGGTGAATATGGAAAAGCAAATACAGTAATTTGCAACTGGTTTACATTGAGTAAAATATCTTATGATGTTCATATGTCTTACAGGCACTTGTTAGTTTTTCTAATATATTTTGGAATTTTTAAAATTTCAAACTCAAAGTGACTTTGCTGTTCTATCCCTTCCAATATCTAGCATTTGTTCAATATTCAGATTATCATCCTTTTTTTCCCCCTTCCATATTTTTAGTTTCTTTTCTTTTTTTTTTTTTTTTGGAGAGGTTTTTCGCTATAGGGCACGTGCGCTCGCCAGTCAGACACAGAGACATAGAGACAGAGAGCGAGAAATCACCCCCCAGGGGGGATGGTCACACCGCAATCCCTTCTCCTCCATTCTTCTCTCGGGATCTTGGGCACGCACGCACACGTGCCCGGCGTGAGTTCTAAGCCACCTGGTCCAGGACGTGAACCGCGGTCGACTACGTGGGAGTCCAGCAACATAGCCATTACGCTAACTGCTGGTTCCCAGTTTCTTATTTTTTTTTCATACCTTACAGTTCATACTCAGAAAATAATGGTATATGATTTTCTGGCATGTCATTTTGGCTTAGTTCATAATTGAATCCTTATCACTGGATATCATACTTACAAATTCTGATAAGGAAAAATGGAACATTTGTTCAGGTAGTTATGCTCTATCTGTTTCAGAATGATGTGAAGCATCCTACACAAATATAGATAACTCAGCACAGCTAAAAACAAATCAGAAGATGAGAGCAGAGGAGAATAAAGGCAAACCCATTAAAGAATTCAATACATAAAATTGAATCCAACAGGAGATCACATAGATCCAACAGGAGATTACATGGTTGCTCAAATGCTTTCCAGATTCTGCTTTGAGATTCCTAGTATCCAAGGCAAAGAGAGAAACATAATCAGTTATCAGATACATAATGTCCAAAGAATTTTAAAAGAACTACTCCAGAGAAGCACAACTCTTCATTTCTGGAAAATCCATCAGACATTTCTTCTGACATAAAAGGGAGGATGTGAGCTATCGTTCTTAGCAATGTCCCTAACAATATCCTACAAATACAACAATAGCCTTATAAAAATCCCTGCAAACACATAGCAAAAATACAGGAGATTTTCCCCTCTGCATTCTATTAAAAGCTGTGTTTCATTCTTACGACTTGAGGAAATATCCAGTCCAAGACTATAAAATCCTCCAAGTTATTTGTTTAGATTAGGCATATGTAGCCATTTAGGCAATGTCAAGTTCTGTATGTGTAATATTCCATGTGGCATTTCTGAACCAAATGCAAAAGTAAGGATTGGACGGTGGTCATTGTTGTAATACTCCATGGTCTGTGCATTACACTTTATTTAGACCTGCATGTTAGAAAGCATTCTGATTTATCTGAAAAAAATACTTTTGAATAAGCAAGATTAGTTTTTTTTTAATTCAGTCCAGTAATCCCTATCTTTTGCCATCAACATTCTTTTTTATTGCTATCATTAATTTCATAGTTACTGCTTCACTTAGATTTTCTGAAGCCATTCTTCTTCATGCTATAATTGCCATCACTAGTTGGCACCTCAGTTATGGTGACAAGCATGTGAAACTAGCACAGAATACTGTGTTCCTAAATAACAGTATAATTCACTACAGATACATTCTACACAGGTTATGCAATAAAATTGACATATTCACTTCTCCCCTAGTGTCTTGCTCTTTGTAGAGTTTTTAGGGCATGCTTATCTTCCCATATAAATGTCAGTGATTTTCTTTATAGAATAGCATTGTACCTTGCTGAAAATTGTCAACCAATGCAATTTAGAAAAAAGGGGAGAGAAAAGATCAGCAACATAATGAATACATTTGCATGTCTCTTTGAGATCTCAGACTCAGAAGCAATATAATAAGTGAATATGAAAGAATCTTCATTTAGATTTGTAAAATCATCTTGGTTTTGCTCTTCATTTCTGAAAATATAAAGATTTGAACCACTATTAAAAAAATGTGGAGGGACCAGCAGTTAGCGTAATGGCTATGTCGCTGGATTCCCATGTAGTCGACCGCGGTTCACGTCCCGGACCCAGTTAAAACTCACACCAGGCGCATGTGCGTGTGTGCCCAAGATCCCGAGAGAACAGAGGAGAAGGGATTGCGGCGTGGCCATTCCCCCAGGGGGCGATTTCTCGCTTTCTGTCTCTCTGTCTCTCTCTATCTGTCTGGCGAGCACACACGCCCTATAGCAAAAACCTCTCAAAAAAAAAAATGTGGAAGTTCCTCAAAAAGTAAAAATAGGAATACCATATGAGCCAGCAATCTGACTACAGGGTATTTATCCCAAAAGTACAAACTCAGTATATCAAAGAAAAAAATATCTTTACTCCTATGTTTATTGCAGCACTATGAGAGCCAAGAAATAGAATCAACGTGTCTGTCAATAAATGAATGGGTAAAGGAATGCTGTATAAATGCCATGGAATACTGCTCAGCCATAGAAAAGAATGGAATCCTGACATTCATAGTCACGTGGAAGAGTCTGTAGACTGAAACATGCCAGGAAAACAGACAAACACTTCACGTGTTTCCTCATGATTGGAAACTAAATATATTGCTCTAATGGAAATAGTGAGGAGAGCAGAGGTTTCTAGAAGCTGAGACGGGATGGGAGAGAAGGGAATTGAGAGAGTCTGATTAAGGAACAGAAATATGCAGCTGGACAGAAGGAAAAAATTTATAGTATTCAGTATCACCACAGAATTATAATATATAACAAACATGTATATTTCAAAACAGCTATAAGAGAGGAATTTGAATCTTCCCAGCACAAATAAATGATAAATGTTTTAGGTGATGGATAAGCTCAGTGTCCTGATTTGATCTTTATACATTGTATACATGTCTCAAACTATTGCATTGTACTCCATAAGTCTGTACTATGATCATTTGTATAATTAAATATAATACCAAAACATGAAATGAATAAAATATGAGGATTCATGAAACACTTAATTTTGGAAACTAATATTGAGACATATTGTTCAGAGACTTAAGTGTTTATTTAACCCAACTTCAAAGCAAGTTGGTTGACCTCCTTATCCCTCTGTTTCTTCACTTTTAAAACAAAGATTGGAATAACCCCTATCTCATGGAATTGTTGTAAGGGTTATATCTGTTAAAATTCATGAACAGCTTAAGGTCATGCTTGGCACAATGTGAAAACCGTACCATGTCTGCTATAATTATTCTTAAAACAATTCTTACTTCCTAATTTTGTTTTAATGAGTGTGTGTTTGTGTGTGTATACATATATATATTTACATTTAGTCACTATGTATCTTTATATTGTATAATATGGTTTTTCCCAGCATGACTGCAGTGCCTATCAGTCACAACAAAAACATTATTATAATATATTATCATCAGCAAATCATTTTTGTGTCCATTAAACATGTCGTTTGATTTTTCCTATTCCCCCCACCTCCCACTATTACCTACCTCCCATCGTTCCTTCCCATCGTTCCTTCCTTACTATCTCTAGTATCCACATCTAAATTTTTTCTTTATCACTTATTCATGACCATAAAATGATAGAAATGGGCACTGTGAGAATTAAACATATTTTAAGTTTTTTAGATGAATTCTGCATTTTACCTCATTAGGAAGAAATGAAGCTACAAGTTTTCCTTTTGTTGCACACACTGTTTTAATCACAGACACCATGCCATTTCAATCAATAATAATTCAAGAAAGCTTTGTTATTACTAACATCTGTTCACAAATTAGTACTTTTTGTTAAGGGCCTAAATAAAGCCAACTATAGTTTCAGGTTTTGTTGTTTTTAATTCTAAGGCCCTTTTTCCCATCAGTTTGTTGCTAAAGACCCTGTTCACCTATATCTAGGTTTAATAGAGTTATAATTAAGAGAATACTGTTTTAGACATCAAGAATTTGTCAACTAGCTAGTGTCACTCACTAGTTCTTTTGATTTAAACATATATTTCCCTTTATTTAGACTTAACTTCCTGTGAAATGGTCATGATCTTTTCAAATTAAAAATTTCTATAATTCTCAGGAGCTTTTCCTATGTTTTCTACATATTAATATGTTGGATGATGCGATATTAACTCCTTCAAAGTTATTCCTCTAAGTACAGTTTTGTAGGCAATATAAATTTTTCTCATCTAGTTTATTCATATATTACCCAGTCAGGTTTTTTTTTTTTTTAAGGTGTCTGCCATAGGGCACTTGCACTCACCAGAGAGGAGAGAGACAGAGAGAAGGGAAGTGAAAAATTGTCACACTGCAATCTCATTTCCATTCTTCTCTTAAGATATTGGGCACACACGCGCACACACGCATGCACAGTCACACTGCAATCCCATCTCCATTCTTCTCTTAAGATAATGGGCACACACGCATGCACACACACACACACAGTGTGATTTTCCCACCAAGTCCAGGACTACAACCACGGTCAGACACACGGGAGTACAGCCACCTTAACCACTGCATCACCTGCAGGCCCCACCCAGTCAGGTTTTAAAGCTTCTGGGAGAGAACAGAAAATAGTTCATTTAAAATGTAAATAAATATTTTACTAATTAGAAGAACATTGTTAAGGCTATGGAAATTCTCTTTCTTTTTTTCTTTTTCTTAGAGAGGTTTTATGTTTGTTTGTTTGTTTGTTTTGCTATAGGGCACGTGCACTCACCAGACAGAGAGAGACAGAGAGACAGAAAGTGAGAAATCACCCTCTAGGGGGGATGGCCACACTGCAATCCCTTCTCCTCCATTCTTCTCTCAGGATCTTGGGCACGCGCACACACACGCGCCTGGCGTGAGTTTAAGCCACCGGGTCCAGGACTCGAACCACGGTCGACTACATGGGAGTCCAGCAACATAGCCATTACGCTAACTGCTGGTCCCTCTCCTTCCTTTTTTTAAACTATGGAGCAAACACAAATTTGACTACACTTTTTCAACTTCACAATGTTGTTCAGTTTCTGGCTGTTTCTTGTTGTTTGGTCGGTCACTGATACAAGTGAAATAGCCTTTGCCAACATTTAGCTCTCAAAATAGAAGGCCCCAAATTTAGCTTCATCACTGTTTTGTTCATAAACACATAGCTATCTGCCTTCTGGGATTTGCACTTATACATCCCAGAGCCAAGACATCATTGGCTTGTTTTTACTTTCAGGATCAGCAGTGTCTAAAAGTTCTAAGGAGCCATTTTATTCAAGCTAGAACCAAATACTATACATCTTTGGAAACACCACTGGTATCATGAAAGGCAAGAGACATTTTCTGGAGCCACATTTTCCTCCTTAAAAAGATAACAGAGCCAGCAGGTGATATGAAGTTTAAGGTGCTAGATTCCACATGGCCAACTTCACATTTGACCTCTGGACCCAGCAGCTTAAGAATTTTGTGCCCAAAATTCCAAACAGAAGAGTGGAGGAGAATCAATTCTAGCATGGCCATCTGTAGGGCGGGGGTGATTTCCCACTTTCCCTCTCCCGTCTCTTTCTGGCTAGCACATACACCCTATAGAAAAAGCATAAGAACAAACAAACAAAAAAAAACAGACAAGCAACAGAAGCCTGCTAATCCCAGAAATTCCACAGCCCATAGTCTGAGTCAGGCAGAAGACAAAGCAGCAATTCCTGACACCTCAACAACAAAAGAATGTTCCAGAGCCAGGCCCACAGAGAAGGAAAATATGCACTAGAGAAGAGAGTGAGTGAGGGCAGCCAGGGGCAGGGATCTGGTGTGAATTAACAGGGCCTACAGAAAAGCAGAGCCCTATAAGAACAACGAGGTCAGGTCGACAGAGCATCAGGAGGGAAAGTGGAGTTGCCTGGTTCTTTTCTGAGCTGTAACTGTGAGTGGATCTGAAGTCGCCCAGATAACCAACCTCTGTCCACACAACTGAGGCACAAACAAACTATCCTTGGAGGAAATATAAGCAATCAACAAAATGTCTTTTCTCTCCCCCCAAAAAAGGTCAATTCTGCATCACCTACAGGCAACCCAATGGAAGTTGTGGAAATGTCAGATAAGGAATACAGGATATTTGTAGTGACCAAACTAATTGAGATGCAAAAGAAAAGGGACAATGAGCTCCAGGAGATGAGGAAGTTCTTTTACAATTTGAAAGAAGAAATAGATGCCTTAAAAAAGAATCAAATGGAACTATTAGGAATAAAGAATATGATACAGAAAATAAAAACCTCCCTTGGAAGTATTAAAAGTAGATTAGATCATGCAGAAGATCGAGTCTTGAATGTAGAAGACAAAATTTCTGACCTAGAAAAAAGTATCAAAAAAAGTGAGAAAACAACCAAGAAAAATGAGGATAGTATATGGGAAATGCTAGATGCCATCAAGCACCCCAACATCCAGATAATTTGTATCCCAGAAGAGGAAGAAAATAATAAGGGCATTGATAATTTATTTCATAAAACCCTGAAGTAAAACTTTCCAAACCTAAAGAGGCATTCAAATATCCAGACACAAGAAATACATAGCACCCCAAATAGAATCAATCCAAAAAGATCTTCTCTAAGGCATATCATAGCCAGATAGGCCAAACAACAGACAAAGACAAGATACTAAAATTGGAAAGAGGGAAACGTCAAGATATTTACAAAGGTCATCCCATCAGGCTAACATTGGACCTTTAATCAGAAATAATATGGGCAAAGAAAGGATGTGGAAATATAGTTAAAGTGTTAAATGAAAAACAATTTCAACCAAGAACACTATACCCAGAAAGATTACCCTTCATACGGGAAAAATAGATAAAAAATATTCTTGGATGAATAAAATTCAAAAGAATTTATCAACTCCAGACCAGCTCTTCAAGAGGTTCTGAAAGGAGTGCTATACCAGGAAAACTAAAAAGTCAGAAGGACAGTTATAAGAGAACAAAAAACAACCAAGAAAATGGCTCACTTAATGATAGGAACAGGACCAGAAATATCAATAATGACACTGAATGTTAATGGACTAAATTCTCCAATTAAGAGACACAAACAGCCTGAATGGATAAAAAAAAAAAAAAAAAAAAACAGAAACTCTCTATCTGTTGCCTACAAGAAACATACCTTATGGATAAAGGCATATATAGGCTGAAAGTGAAGGTCTGGATAAAGATATTTCATGCAAATGGAAATCAAAAAAAGACTGGAGCTGCAATACTGATTTTAGACAAAATAGGCTTCAAGACAAAGACTGTAAGAAGAGACAAAGAAGGACATTATATAATAGTAAATGGGCTAATTCAGCAAGAAGACATAACGCTAATAAGTATTTATGTACCCAACTCAGGAGCACCTAAATATGTGAAGGAAAGACTGCTGGACCTCGAAGGAGAGATAGGGTACAACAAATAATTTTTTTTTTTTTTTTTTTGGAGAGGGTTTTCGCTATAGGGCATGTGCGCTCGCCAGTCAGACGGAGAGAGACATAGAGACAGAAAGTGAGAAATCACCCCCCAGGGGGGATGGTCATGCTGCAATCACTTCTCCTCCATTCTCCTCTCAGGATCTTGGGCACGCACGCACACGTACCCAGCGTGAGTTTTAAGCCACTGGGTCCGGGACGCGAACCACGGTCGACTACGTGGGAGTCCAGTGACATAACCATTACGCTAATTGCTAGTTCCCAAACACTATAATTGTTCATTTTCTCCTTTAGACAGATCTTCTAGGAAAAAATAAATAGAGAGATACAGGACCTAAATGATACAATAAATCAAATGGGCTTGACAGACATCAATAGAACTTTCCACCCTAAGACCACAAATTTCATTTTTCTCACCCCAGCACTAAACTTTTTCAAAGAGTGACCATATAATAGGACACAAATCAAACCTTTACAGATTCAAAGGCATAGAAAGTATATCCAACATCTTCTCTTACCATGATGGAATTAAACTCAATATTAAATTCAAGAAACACCTTCGAAAATACAAAAACACAGGGAAATTAAACAACCTACTTCTAAATGGTGTTTTAACTACTGAAGAAATTAAATCTAAAAAAAATAAGTAAATAAAAAAATTTAAAAAAAAAGAAATTAAATCTGAAATCAAAAAATTTATTGAAATAAATGATAACGAGTACACGAGTTTCCATAATCTATGGGACGCAGAAAAAGCAGTCATAACATCACACCTCAGGGAAATGGAAAAACAACAAAGAAATCATAAAGATTCAAGCAGAAATAAATGAAATATAAAATAAACAATCCATATAGAAAATAAGTGAAACATAAGCTGGTTTTTGGAAAAGATTAACAAGATCTATGCATCATTAGCCAGGTTGATAATAAGAAGAAAGAAAGAAACCAGATAAATCAATATGTGATAAAACAGGCAACATTACAACAGACATAATAGATATACAAAACATCACTAGAAGATACTATGAGCATCTATATGCCAAGAAACAAGTGAACATGGAGTAGATGGACAAATTCCTGGATGCATATAGTATACCATGATTGAATCAGGAACACACAGAAAACCTGAATAGACCCATAGCAAGCCATGAGATTGAATCAGTGATAAATAACCTCCTTACAAAGAAAAGCCCAGGTCCAGATGGCTTCACTCTGAATTATACAAAATTTAAAAGAAAAGTTAATCCCCACGCCAGGCACGCATGTGTGCATGCCCAAGATCCTGAGAGGAGAATGGATTGAGACATGGCCATCCCCCCTGGGGGTGATTTCTCTCTTTCTGTCCCTCTGTCTCTCTTTCTGGTGAGCGCATGTGCGCTTTAGCAAAAACCACTCCTTAAAAAAAGAAGAGTCAATTCCTATCCTACTCAAATCATTTCTAAAGATCCAAAAGGAATAAAACCTTCCAAATTCATTTTATGAAACCTCCATCATACTCATCCCCAAAACAGGTAAGGACATGACCAAAAAGGAAAACTACAGATCAATATCTCTGATAAATACAGATGCAAAAATTCTCAACAAGATACTTGCAAATTGTATCCAACACTATATAACAAAGCTTATTCATCACAACCATATAGGCTTTATCCTAGGGATGCAAAGGTGGTTCAACATATGCAAGACCATGAATATAATACACCATATTAACAGAAAGAAAGATAAAAACCATATGATCATTTCAATTGATGCAAAGAAAGCATTTGATAAAATACGTCTTTTTCATGATTAAGACTCTCAGTAAGATTGGTACAGAAGGGTCATTTCTCAACACAATAAAAGCCATTTATGAAAAAAAAAACTATAGCTAACTTTATACTAAATGGGGAAAAGCTAAAAGCTTTTCCACTAAAAACTGGTAATAAACAAGGTTGCTCACTTTCTCCACTAATTTTTTTTTTGGAGTGGTTTTTGCCATAGGGCATGTGCACTTGCCAGACAGACAGAGAGAGACAGAGAGACAGAAAGTGAGAAATCACCCCCCAGGAGGGATGGCCATGCTGCAATCCCTTCTCCTCCATTCTCCTCTCGTGATCTTGGGCACACAGGCATATACGCCTGGTGTGAGTTTTAAGCCGCCGGGTCCGGGACGTGAACCGTGGTGGACTACATGGGAGTCCAGCGACATAGCCATTACGCTAACTGATGGTCCCCCTCCACTAATTTTTAATACAGTGCTGGAAATCTTAGCCAATGCAATCAGAAAAGAGAACAATATAAAAGGCATTCAAATAGGCAAAGAAGAGTTGAAAATATTTTTATTTGCAGATTACATAATGGTATACTTAGAAGACCCAAAAGTATCCATGAAAAAAATTTTGAAGTAATATATGAATACAGTAATGTGGCAGGATACAAAATCAACATCCAAAATATATGGCATTTCTATATACAGACAACAAGTTGAATGAAGTAGAGCTGAAGAAAAAGCCACAAAATGTATAAGATACCTAGGGATAAACCTAACTAAGGAAGTCAAAGACCTTTACAAAGACAACTATGAAAACATTTTTAAAAGATATTGAAAAGTATATTAAAAATTAGAAGAACATCCCTTGGTCCTTTATTCAAATTAACATAATCAAAATGGCAATTCTACCCAAATTAATCTACATATTTAATCCAATTCCAATCAAAGTACCTGAGACATTCTTCACAGATTTAAAAATGACAACCATAGAATTTGACTGGAATCATAAAAGACCTTGTATTACCAAAGCAGTCCTGGGCAAGAAGAGTGGAGTGTGTGGCATATCACTCCGTGACCCCAATATATACTATAAAGCTGTGATCATCAAAACAGCAAGGTATTGGCACAAAAACAGACAGGTGGACCAATGGAATTGAATAGAGAGTCCAGAAATAAACCCCAAAGCTTACATCCTACTGATTTTTGACAAAGAATACCAGTTAATCCATTGGGAAAAGGAAAACTTCAGTAAATGGTGCTGGAAAACCTGAGTATCCACCTATGGAAAGATGAAACTGAATCCCCATCTTTCATCATCAATAAAAATCAACTCAAAATGGATCAAAGATCTGAACCTAAGACCTCAAACTATAAAACTACTGGTGGGAGGGAACCAGCAGTTAGCGTAATGGCTATGCTGCTGGACTCCCACCCACGTAGTTGACCGCGGTTCGCGTCCCGGACCTGGTGGCTTAAAACTCACGCCGGGCGCATGTGCGTGCATGCCCAAGATCCTGAGAGGAGAATGGAGGAGAAGGGATTGCGGCGTGGCCATCCTCCCTGGGGACGAGGGTGATTTTTCACTTTTCCTTTACCCTCTCTCTGTCTCTGTCTCTAAAAAACTCTAAAAAAAAAAAAAAAACTACTGGTGGGAAATACTGGGGAAACTCTGGGAGACATTGGGGTAGATGAAGACTTCTGAAATAAGACTCCCAAAGCACATGAAATAATTCCTAAAATAGACAAGTGGGACTATATCAGACTAAGACGTTTCTGCACAGCAAGGAACACTGTAATTAATACGAATTGACAACCCTCAGAATGGGAGAATATTTTGTAAAATGTGCCTCAGACAAGGGACTGATAACCAGAATATGCAGGGAACTCATCGGCTTAATAAAAAAAAATAAATAAAAATAAAAAAATAAAAGATTAACCCAACTAAAGGGTGGGAAAACAAAAATCTAAGGAAGATATATGAACAACCAAAAAGCATATGAAAAAATACTCAACATCCCCCAACATTAGGGAGATGCAGATTAAAAACACAATGAGATACCACTTAATCCCTGCCAAAATGGCAAAGATTAAAGATATAAATCATAATAAGTGTTGGTGGGGATGTGGTGAAAGGGGAACTCTTCTGCACTGTTGGTGGGAATGTAAATTGGTTCAGCCACTGTGGAGAACAATATAAAGGTTCCTCAAAGATCTACAAATAGAACTACCATTTTATCCAGCAATCCCACTTCTGGGTATCTACCCAAAGGACAGGAGAATACTCAGTCCGAAAGGCATTTGCGCATCTATGTTTTTTGCAGCACTATTCACGATCACCAAGCCACAGAACCAACCCAAATGTCCACAAACAGATGAATAGATGGGAAAAGTGTGGCACATATACTCTATGGACTACTACTCAGCCATAAAAAAAATACCCAAGACCCTGGTATTTGATAGATGTGGTCAAATATGGAGGACCTATTGCTGAGTGCAACAAGCTAGAATATGAAAGAAAGATAATGTGTGTACCCACTTACTATATACCGACTATCTGAGGCATGGTATTAGTGGGACACAGAAATTACTTATTAGTGGCTTATTACCTGTTGTTGATAATATGTATAGTATTCTCAACTGAACCAGTCTGAGAAGTATTTTATGTTGGGTAAATTCTTAATACAAGCCAAATAATATATAGTGATTGAATGTTTAAAAAATCATGAGAATAAATAATAATAATCTGAAAAAAATGATGAAAAGCTATTTGATGATAATGAAGTGGTTAGTTATGTCTTTGTCTTGACTGATATGCATGATAATCGTGCTGGTAAAAGAAATTTAATAAACTGTAAAGATAGATGTGATTCAGAACCAGCAGTTGGCATAATGGCTATTTCACTGGACTCCCATGTAGTTGACTGCAGTTTGAGTCCCAGGCTCAGTGGCTTAAACTAAAGGCAGGTGCATGGCTGTGTGTGTCCAAGATCCCAAGAAGAGAATGGAGGAGAAAGGACTGCAGTGTGGCTATCCCCTCTGGGAAGTGATTTCTTGCTTTCTGTCTCTCTGTCTCTGTCTTTCTGGTGAATGCATGCACCCTATAGCAAAAACCTCTCAAAAAAAAAAAAAAGATATATGTGATTCAATGTAATATAAGAAAATTATGATAATAATCAATTTAATTTAATTTTTAAAACAGTAAATTTTTGCAGGAAAAATTAATAAAACTGTTCTAAAATGTGTCCCTTCAAAACAAAAAATTCATGGAAAATAGAATTAAAGCATGAGTTTATCTTGGTGAAAAAGATTTGAAATCCACACAATAATTTTTAATAATATGCATTTTCCATGAATCTTCTGAAGACCCCTATTGTATAAAAGCTTATAGAATCACTGGATGATGCTATTATTTTCTATGAACCTTTCAATCTATTTTCTCAGAAATAGCAATATTAACAATATCACCTCAATCCAACCAGCAAAGGAGCTGATTTTAGGCTCTGTAACCTTGGTATACTCTGGTTTCCTCCATTTCTAAGGTAGTCTAGGAGTTCTAAGAACTTAAAAGGATTATCAAAATCTTATCAGTCTCCAAGTCTGAGTTCTGTGTATTTTTCAAAGCACCTTTATGACGTCTATCTTTATTCTTATCCTTCTTTGAAATGGTCTGATAAAGTCTACCAATATAAAGTAATTCTAAAGTCTAACAACTACCCTGTTCAATGCTGTATCTTCAATAGCTCATTTAGAATTTGACATAGAGTAATTGGGACAGTCAATTTTTTTTTTTTTGAGAGGTTTTCGCTATAGGGCGCGTGCACTCGCCAGACAGACAAAGAGAGACATAGAGACAGAAAGCGAGAAATCACCCCCCAGGGGGGATGGTCACGCCGCAATCCCTTCTCCTCCATTCTCCTCTTGGGATCTTGGGCACGCACGCACACATGCCCGGCATGAGTTTTTTTAAGTCACCGGGTCCGGGACACGAACCGCGGTCGACTACGTGGGTGGGAGTCCAGCGACATAGCCATTACGCTAACTGCTGGTTCCCTGGCCAGTCAATTTTTGTGACCAAATTTTCTTGGAGGTTTTTATGAACTTCACATAGTTGTCTACATGGAAACAAATCACTAATGAGGTATCACACTTATTGATAAAAGCATGAGATTACTCAGTTGCATTGAAATGTATATTAGACTAAAAACCATTCTATTTTGATATGTCTTAAGTCCTTGAAATTGATAAAGAGTGTTAGAGGCAAATTTAAGTGAGCAATGAAGTAGGAACTGTCTTAAGAGAATGTTCAGACAATTCTATTTATATTAATAATGGAGAAGGGCAGACTAATAGCTATAGTCTACTAAGAAACAAAATAAATAGTGTTGCCTAAGAAAGCAATGTGCAACAGGTTAACACTGAAAATAGTATAATATTCTCAATTAACTGACTATTAACTCATATTTTAGCAATAGTGTTGTAGGCTATCAATTCTCAAAAACAAAAAAATGTTTTACCTTATGTGAATGAACATAACTATACAACAAAATCTATCTCAGAATATATTAGAAATGACAGTGAACAAATAAAAGAGTAACATAACAAAGAAATATATACCTTACTCAGATTCCACCAGCAGTTTAAATGGTATGAAATAAATGATCCCCTCCCTGGGTGACATCAATCTGACATAAACAATAGCACCAGGAGAGAAACATAGTTAAATATATTCCTGTCACAAGGACTTAGGTTCAAGAGAGGCAAAGAGGAAGCCCAATATTTTAGTTCCTATCAACTGTTTGACATAGTGTTTTCATCCAACTGCTGATCTTGGCCCTTCTGAATACTCCTCTGTTTTTCTTAAGATGAATAGAAACAGCAAAGCTCCAATTTTCAAGGGCATTACTCGTTCTAGGCCACGGGAATGGCAGTGCCTTAGAATGTGGAATGCTTAAGACCATGCCTGGCACATCTACGTGCTTTTAAATACTGTTTAATAGGCAAATATACAAGCTAAGCAATTAACTTATTGGTTTATCTTGAATATTTTAATTTGGTATATGCTTTTTAATTTTTTTTTTTTTAGAAATTCTTGCTATAGAGCATGTGCGCTTGCCAGAGAGACAGACAGAGATGGAGAGACAGAAAGTAAGAAATAACCCTCCAGTGAGGATGGCCACACCACAATCCCTTCTCCATTCTCCTCTCAGGATTTTGTGCACACATACGCACACACACACACCTGGCATGAGTTTCAAGCAACCAGGTTGGAGACTCAAACCTCATTCAGCCACATGTGAGTCTAGCAACATGACCATTATACAATCAGGTGGTCCCACTTTTTAACTCTTTAATTGATTATTAACAAAACCTTGGGCAATATCTGTGAACAAAGCCTTCTATTGTCCTATTCACAAGCAGAGCAGGCAGCTTCTAACATGTATTGAGTATAAAGCACATCTCTTCCAAAATATGCTGACTATGTCTGTCATTAGACTTACTTTGGTATAGCTTGCGGAAGAACAATAGTCAAATATAAATATTTTCTTTGGATCAAGTATATGAATATGAATATACCTATAGCTCTTAAATGAAAATAGGCTGATTTATACATTCCCCTGAAAAATACTTTAAAAATCAGAAAGCAATAAAGAGTATCACATATTAATATATTATTAATATTATGCTAACATTTAATAATCTAAATAACATTAACTGTTTTCTGAAAATATATACTGAGTAGAAGTCCCTTAAGAAGAAATAGAAAATGCAAATAGTCTTTAAGCCATTGAAGAAATTATATTAGCTGTTGCAAACCTAGTAGGTAATCCAAAGTGTCTCAGACTGCATTACAAATCGATTATTCCAAATAAAGAAGGAAAAAACTGTTAAAAACTTTTCACAAACTTGTCCAGAAAAGAAAAAGAAGAAGCCAGGCTATGAAAGAAAGATATTGTATGTATCCACTCAATATATACCGACTATTCGCACTCTATGATAGAGAGCAAAAAATTGGAGGACATAAAAGCAGTGAAGGTACTTAATGAGAATAGGACAGTGTGGAATGGGGGAGGTGAAGAGAAGAGGATAGAAAAAGATAGCAAGTGAACAATGGAGAGGTAGGACATTAGTGAGAAACAGATATGGCTTATTAACTGTTGATGATGACATGTATAGTATTCTCAACTGTAAAGTTATATGTAATCCAATGTAATATAAAGAAGATTATGATGATAATAAAAAAATTAAAAAGAAAAAAAGAAAAAGAAGAAAAAAGAAAAAAGCATGCTTCACTTTTTGTTTTTAAGATAATGTAACCTTAATACAAATACTAATATAAGAAAAGGAAACACTACCCTAAACTCACATACAAACAGAACTAAAAAAAAAATAGACAATACATGTTAGGTTTGTTCCATGAATGTAAGAAAAATAAATGTAATGACAGAAAATGTTATTCATCGCAAAAACAGATTAAAAAACATTCAGATAATCATAAAGTATTTGATAAAATTTTATACTAATTAATAGTCAAACTGTCATTAAACCAGTAAGAAATGAGAATTTCAGTAACCAAAGGATCTACATAAAACTTACGACAAATAGCACACATAGTAGTGAACCATTAAAAGTATTCCTTTTAAATTTAGGAATGGATAGTATGTGTCCTTATCACTCTTTACCCACATAGCACTAGAGGTCCAAGTCTTCTCATAAGCTAAAAAAAATAATTTATATTTATTTAGATAAAAGAGATAAAAATTGAAAAAAAGAAATTAAACAATTATTATTAATACAATTAATTTTCCAAAGGAGAACACTGGCAAATTGGGAGAATTAACAAAAAAATACATCACGATTGACAGATACATGTTAGTTTTTTTGATATTAAAATATGAGTTTAGTACTAAAATATACTTTTATTATTGTTATATTTTATTTTAAATTTATTTAGTTACATTCATTCATTGTACATCATTACAGTACACGAAATGAGGTTTTCCATCCAGAATACACTGTATATTGGCTCAATCAAGGATATTACCATATAAGTTATTGTCAACAAATAATTTTTCATTTCTTTTTTCTTATATATTTTGCTTCTTTTTTTCCTCCTTTGATTTCCTACTTCTCACGCTCTATTTCCCACCCTCCTTCCA
Organism: Tupaia belangeri chinensis; assembly: GCF_000334495.1. Taxonomy (NCBI): domain Eukaryota; kingdom Metazoa; phylum Chordata; class Mammalia; order Scandentia; family Tupaiidae; genus Tupaia; species Tupaia belangeri. Next base: position 380,858 of record NW_006205117.1, on the reverse strand, counting down.
TACTGTCTCTGGTATCTACAGTTGCTTTCCATGTCTTTTTTTTTTTTTCCTATTTTATTGATTCACAAAAGATCCTTAATTAATCTAAATCCTTTCAATAGCAAATAGCAAGTACAGCCTATATGAACACATGTCTGACTTTAGCCATAAACCTCAGTGAGTAGAATAAACATACTATAAAAGTAACACGTAGATGGGGCTATATAGCTTACTGCAGTCATTAAATAGGTATTTTTAATGTACTTTTTTAACTGTAAGAAAAACAGTTTTAGTTTTAATAAATCAAAATTTAAAAATGTTAAGAGAAATTTGCTTAAGACTTAAAGCCAGGAAAAAGATTAGGGTTCAGTTCAAACAGTAGGTAGATGAACCTATGGACAGTTCAAGAGAAGACAAAAAACCTTAAATTTGGAAAACAAAGCATAGAATCAGTAATGTTTTAGTCAAACATCATAAAATTCAATTTCACCAGTTCAGTCTCATCTAATGAATCTTTCCTCTGCTGAATTTGCAGTGTTACTGTGGTCCAATCTTTCCATTTAAATTCTGGAAGTTAACATTCAACATTGTTATTTATCTTTCTGGACTTGTCCCTACCATTACGTTGGCCATTTTTCAGTTGTTTTTATACTCATATCTGTGTGTCTGACTCTAGTTTTCCTGGTATAGCACTCCCTTCAGAACTTGTTGGAGAGCTGGTGGTGGTGGTAAATTCTTTCAATTTCTGTTTATCTGAGAATGTTTTTGTCTTTTCTTCCCATATGAAGGAAGGATAATCTTACCGGGTACAGTATTTTTGTTTGAAATCTTTTTTCACTTAACACTGAGTACATTGTATCATTCTTTCCTTGCTTACATTGTTTCTAATGAGCGGTCTGATATTGGCCTGATGGGATATCCTTTGAAAGTAACTTAACATTTATCTCTTGCCAGTTTTAGTACCTTGTGGTTTTGGTCAATCTGGCCCAATCATAGGATCATTTCTGTTAAAACTTCACCTTCATTTTATTTATCACAATTCTCATAAAACATTTTTCCAAACTCCTCATCTGCTTCTCCTAAGAATGCCTAAAATTACACTTAAGCCAAGTTGTGCCCTGTCATCAGTAGATTTCCTTCCTCTCCATATGACCATGTTTTCTCCTTCTTGAACACAGGATTGTAATACACATTAATAGTAATAATTATGGTACTCATGAATCACAACTTAGATTGTGTAAAGGTTGAGAGCCCAAGTTTCGCCATCAGACAAGCTGGGAGGACATCATGCTGTGTGAAAGAATTACTTTGCCTCTGTTTCATTCCCTCATTTGTAAATCAGAAATAAAATTTAAATAAAATATATCTTCTAGAGTTACATTCAGGACAGCTGAGTTACACCTGTAAAATCACTGCAGCTATGCCTGCGTCACAGTACACAGTTTTGTCTGTCTTTTTTTTTTCCCTATTGATCCTTTATAAAAATTTCCTATCAACTAAAAATATAGACTATTATGAAGTTGTAATGGCTGCCTCAAACAAACCACTACGATGAAGAGATTTTGGATTCAGTGTCTTGCTGACTTGACTGGCTGAATTATAAGTTATAATCAATTGGCCAAATAATCAGTGATGCACACTCACAAAAAATGAACTTAAAATAACCATTCATGAATTAGAGTCACACACTTTTTTTGTATTACCTGATCCACAGTGGTTTTGACCATGTCTAACACAATGGATTCTATGTATTAAATCTCCCTAGATTTACTGTAACACTCTTGAAAGAACCGATATTGGATAATTTATGGCAGATAGGACTTACACATTTAGGATCTATGTTTTCATAAGTGGCTTCATGGAAACAGAATTGCATGAAAGATTTGATGCATTAGAATTCTAATAGAGAGCATTTCTTAGTTTCTATCAGAGTTCAGAAAATATCTATGACTTACAAAATTCAGCAGATCCTGGTTTACTTTAACCAAGCTTGTATGAATGATCAGCAATGATTGAATATGTCTTTCTCATGTTGATCCTGGTGACCCATGATATATAAAGCCTTTGCATGTACATTACATTAATCAATCACCTAGTTCACCCTGTGACATAAGACATTTCTTCCTTTGTCAATCAGTGTCACTAGAGAGGCCGTAGATTTGGCCACTGCTGCGCCATTCTCATTTGAATGAACTTAGTTTGCCTGGGTCAATCTCACTTTATGTGTCTCCCACTGTCATTATTAATTGCACCTTTTTCCTCCTCAAGATTGTCCCACTTTGAAAGATAAATTTTATGATTAACATAAATATAACTCTAGAATGGTTGAAGACCAGACAGTCTTTTGATAAGGTAACTCCATCCATTAGGGAAAAGAAATTGAAGTGAAATTCTAGACAAATCTAGAAAAATCTTTCCAGTGGTCAAGAGAGATGAGCAGCAACCAATTTTACCATACAGAAAGTCCTTGCCACAAATGGGCTATAGCGCCTATGGCAGATGTTTATTGAGACAGTAGAATGGGTCTAGCTGTTTGGATAGAAGCCATTTTCTATAGAAGGTAGTTTAGGAGAAAGAAGTGATCCTGTGACAGCATGATGAATGATCAGTTGTCCCAACATTGCCCTCTTACTGGCCCATGTGACCTCTGAACTGATACAACTACTTTTAGAATCCAGATTCTCAAATTCTTAGTAATTTGTCTAGATGCCAAAACTAACTTCAAAATTCCCAGAAAGATAACATGCTTTAAAAAAAAAAAAAAAAGAAAGAAAGAAAAAAAGTACCACCAGTAGTCTGCCCTGCATGCGCACTTCAAGTGGAAAAATGTCTACTATATTTTCTATGCTTCTCTTCAATCTAGTAACAACATATAAATATTAGAATGGCAACATAAGGATTTTGGGGGGTTTTTCAGGTTATTGCTGGAGAGCACATGTGCTCACCAGAGCAAGGGAAAGTGAGAAATCAACTCAGAAGAGGGATGGCCATGTCACAAACTCTTTTCTTCCATTCTCTTCTTGGGATTCTGGATACACATGCATTTGTGCCCAGTGTGATTTTTAAGCCTCCTGGTCCTCAAACCATGGTCCACCATGTGGGAATCCAGTGCCTTAAACACCATGGAATCTGCAGGTCCCATAAGGGATATTTTCATTATGATTTAAAATAATAAATTATAAATTATAATCAAATGAAAGCTAAGCACAGCATTGTTTTAATATTACAGTAAAAGAGGCTACAAAAATTAATTAAATTCTTTGTTGGTGATGTGGAATTACTAGTGACATGCAGTTCTTCCAAAATGAAAATCACCCCAAATTTTAAATCTACTTGTCTATGAATCAGTTTATAAAATATAATAAAGTGCAGAAAAATATGAATGAGAAAGTAAAATACAAAATTAATATCTAAATTTGCAATTATGTAAAAACCATATCCTAAGTGGAAAAATTATTTATTATGTGAAAAAGCTCAGAAGAAATGCCTTTTAGAAAACTGCTAAAGCTCTAAGTAAATTGAATTAATCTGAACATCTGATTCCAATGAGGGTTAAGTAAATAATGCTGGAATCCACCTGGCTTAAGGAATAAAAATCATTTTGTTGAAATTATTTTATTAAAGAAGAAAATCATTCAACTATATAATCTCCAAGAAGAAAAATCGTAGGAACAAGTACCAATCCTATCCGAAAAAGTAAATAAATAAATAAATAAATAAATAAATAAA
>NW_006205117.1:356111-360037 GCF_000334495.1 Tupaia belangeri chinensis | reverse complement strand
AGTAAATAAATAAATAAATAAATAAATAAATAAATAAATAAATAAATAAATAAAGGACCTGCATTCTGATGGAAGTACTGATGGTCTCACTGAAAATTCTTACATGGTTGAGATTTCTCCTACAGCATGAAATGAATTAAATGTTCAGTGTAACTGGCCCCTGGGAATATACTTCTTGTTCAAGATCCAATCTCGCCAAGTGAAGTAAAATTCCATTGTATCTCAACCTTGAAGGGATGAGTATTTACATTTGGCTAAAGATTATTAGATGTAGAACATGAGCTAGGAACACAATTTAACCCAGTTCCCACCCTAAAGCTTAAATCCTAATTTGTCCCTTTTAGGTTGCATCAGTCTAGTACAATGTTTCTTCTATGACAGGAATTGAAAAACTAGAGGCTATAAGAGCACGGAAAATGGTTAGGGGTAGTACTGTAGACAGTGTGAGAAGAGGGTTGGAGAGTGGGAAGAGTATGAGGGAAGAAACTAAGGAGGAAAAAATAGAGAGGCAAAACATTTACGAGATACAGAAATGGATTATTATCTGTTGAGGATAATGTGTATAGTATCCTAAACTGGACTGGTGTGAAGTGAATTCATGTTGGGTAAATTCTCTGCAAGCTAAGTGATGTATACTGATTGAATATATAAAATAAATTTAAATTAAATTAAAAATAAAACAAAAACCATTCAAATTAAACAAAAGCTGTGACATGATGGCCAGTTGGACACCTCCCTACAGCATTGAAGACAGGGCTAAGAAACTGCAATTATCAGTGGATGAGACTGTATTATGCCTGGACTTCCAGTTTCCATTCATACTAACTGTTTCTTTTTGTATTATTACTATTTCTTACTCACATGTAATTGTTATCGCACACAGTATGGTTTCTCAGTTTACATGTAGTATGTGAAAACCAAATCAAGAATATTACCATATTGCCTCTCTCTCTCTCAAAATAACTTATTGTACTGTACTCACCTATTTTCATACTATGATTGACCATGGTAACTAAAAGTGTGGAAAATAAAGCTGCAGAAAGCAAAATTATGAAAAAGGGAAGACTGCATTGCTGTTTTATCAACTAGAATGTAGGCAAAGTTGTTTACATATGCTACCCACAATTTTATAACTCTTGAACCTTCCATATACTTCCATCCCATCAGTCAAACCTGCTTCCCAACCTGTTAATAAGGACCAAAGTCTCTGATGAGTGATGGGTTTAGAGAGAGGTATCTTACACTGGTATCCATAACTCCACTGCATTTACCTTAGACCATCATTTTGAGTCCCTGAAAAGCCAAAGCTAAAAGTATTTCTGATAGAGCCTCACATACCAATTCTCTAGCTACTCAAGGAGATACAACTTTTACATATCCCCAACTAAAACTTTTATTAACAAGAATAAAAATAAAGTCTTCAATCTGATGAGAATAAGACTTTGGACCTCAGCAGAGTACCTCACAGAAACTGGAAATATCTGACTTTCTGTTTTCTCTAAATATCTACTCTTTTAAGCCCTGTAAAACTTAGGGGATGTTAGAAACCCAGAGATTTATAAAGAATGCACCTTCCCCCAGGTTTAAATGGTTACAAACTGGCATTTGAATATTTCAAGATATCTAGAAAACATATTTATCAATTAGTTCTAAAACAACTTTTTCAAAAATAAGTAACAGTGTCAGTGAATAGTTGTTTATAATATAAGTGGATACTAATTTGCATCACATATGAGGAGGTCTTCAAAAATTTCATGGCACATACATATGAAAACACTATCCATGAATTTCAAAATTTTCACAAGAAAATAAACTCATTTTTAAAAGAATTATTTTATTTAACTTTATTTATGTGTTTAAATTTGACCAGAGAAGGACAGAGTGAGAGAGAGAGAGAGAGAGAGAAGATGAGAAAGCAAGCCACCAGGTCTAGGACTTGAACCTCCATCAACCATGTGGAAGTCCAGCAACCTTAACCTCCATGCCACCTTCTGGCACCTAAACTCATTTTTAATTCCATGTTCTCATGAACTTTCTGAAGTCTTCTCATATATTATGTGTTTTACCCACGTGTGTGTGTGTGTGTGTGTGTGTGTGTGTGTGTGTGCGCGCGCGCTGAGTCATCAGAAAAGTCATGACACATTTTTGCATAGAAGCACATAGAAAATAACTTCATGACTTCTATTGATTCTACTTCTCCAGAAAACTCTGACACATATGGAAAACCACAAAAATAATTACAAAATTACCAAATAATTACAAAATTTAGATGTTGGAATTCAAGTCTAATCAAATGAATAAATGTATTCATAACTAGTGAGGCAGAGTTGATCTGAAGGACACAAAAGAAAACCAAATATCCATAGTCTAGTAAAGGAAAGAAGACATATAGACCAGGTAGAGAAAGGGAAACTATTTAGATTAAAAAAAGAAGAAGAAGAAAAGAAAGAAAATTTAACATATGAAAAGACAAAGAAAAATTACAGAAAAAATATAACAAAGGACTAGATGGTGAAGAAAAGAGTTAACTTTAATGTAAGAAATAGCCTTGGATTGACCAACATTTACCACTGGTATATATAATTCAGTTATTTTACATCTATACTTGGCATTTAATATTTTCTGATTTATCCAACCTATTTCTTGTCCTCTCAAAATGTGTGAAGCCCAGTCATCTACACCATATTACATGCTAAGAAAATAAAAAGTCAAGCCAAGCTACAGACTAAAAGAAAATAGTCACAATATGTATATATGCCAAATGACTTGTATCCAGAATATATAAAGACTTTCTACAACTCAATAATATTAAGACCAGCAGTTGAATTTTTAAAACAAACTATTTGAGCAAACACTTTATAAAGGAAGATTCAGAAATAGCCAGCATCATCAGTGATCAAGAAAATGCAAATTAAAGTCACAATAAGATGCCATTACATAACTACTAGAATGGCTAAAATTTTTAAAGACTGACATTTCTAAAGTTAGCAAGATATGGAGTTACTGGAACTCTGCACTGATGGTGGAAATTTGAAATGGTGACACCACTTTGGAAGCAGTTTGACAGTTTCTTAGAAAATAAAACATATATATATATATATATATATATATAATTATAAAACATATAGATATAAAATTAAATAAGATGTCTCCTTTTGATATGTACAAAAGAAATGAAAATATATGTCCACACAGTCTGTCTTAAATATTCATAACAGCTTTAAACACAATAATAAAAAATCTTGTAACCCCAAAGCTCTTCAATGACTGAATAAAAATACAAAATATGATATACATTTATACAATGAGAAGCTACACAACAGTGGCACTAACTGTTACAATACACAACAAAGATGAATCAAAAATAATTATGCTAAGCAAAATTGGTAGACACAAGGGAGTATATATGTTATAATTTTATTTTTATGGCAATCTAGACAAATCTAAATTTTAGGTATAGAAAGATCAGTACTTACCTGGGGCAGGTAGTGAATGCTTGGGAATTGGTTAGGATGGGGCATAAAGAAAGCTTGGAAGTGATGGAAATGTTCCATATTTTGGTTGTGATGTTGCTAAGAAAGAATATACATTTGTCAAAACTCATCAACCTCTACAATTACAATGGATACATTTTAATATATACAAATTACATATCCATAGAATTGATTTTAAAAATCCAGAGTGCTGCAGCGCAGTGGTTAAGTTCTGTGCTTTTGGAGCTAGGTTCTACAATGGTCAACCATAGTTTGAATCCTGGCCCTAATGGCTTGAAAAATGCTAGGCACATTTGCACATGTACATAAAATTCTGATGGGAAGGAAAAATGGAGGAAAAGGATTATAGCATGACCACACCCTACTGGGTGTGGTCTTTCTCTTTCTCTCTTGCTCCCTCCCTCTTTCTCTCTCTTTCTCTATCTATCTGGT
>NW_006205117.1:231876-355946 GCF_000334495.1 Tupaia belangeri chinensis | reverse complement strand
AGAGAAGAGAAGAGAAGAGAAGAGAAGAGAAGAGAAGAGAAGAGAAGAGAAGAGAAGAGAAGAGAAGAGGAGAGGAGAGGAGAGGAGAGGAGAGAAGAGAAGAGAAGAGAAGAGAAGAGAAGAGAAGAGAAGAGAAGAGAAGAGAAGAGAAGGAAAATACACAGGAAACCCAAAGAGAAATCTAATATTCTTCCCCCAGATACCCACATCAAAGAGTCTCTTGCTTCCTTTGAGTTTTTATTCAAATGGCATATTCTCAGTGAGGGCTGCCCAAATTAGTGTATTTAAAATTTCAATCCTACTTTCCAGTTCTTGACTCTCTTATCTTGCTATATTTCTTATAATGCTTAGGATCAGCTAGTATCCTATATTACTTAAATTGTATATTTATCACTTACTGCCTCCCTTTTCAAACTAGAATGAAATTTCCATGAAACCAGATATTTTATCTTTTTTTAATGTTTTGCTCACTAAAGCATCCAAATTGTTCAATGTGTTGTACACAGAGTACATGGGAAATAAATACTTATTGGATAACTAAATGAAATTCTTAAGAACAAAATCTTTTCAAAGTCATCTGATTGTAACAAACCACTAGATAAAAAGTATCAGGATACTTCTGGGATAAAAATATTTGTCTATGTTGTCACATCCAAAGTCTTTCTAAATGTATCTCAGTGTTATTGACCCTAAGGAAAAACAGACACATATACTTCTTGGTATTGTAGGTACAGGAAAAAAGTTGAGAAAGTATTTTGAAGTGACATAAAGACCAGGGTGTTATACTCTGTAGTACAACAAAAGAACTGACACAATACATTCCATTAAAATGTAATTTTAATCACATTTGCTCTTAGGAATGCTTTAGATGTTAATTACCTCCTAAGATCATTCAAAGGGGGTTATTTACTTAGGTGTCAAGGTATCTTTATTATATTAACTATAATCAAGTTATTTACCCTTCTAGATCAGTTTTCTCATCTTCAAAATGAGGGGGATTTTCTGACTAGATAGAGCCATCAAGTTTTTAAAGAAGCTTGTCAGAGTTCTAAAAGGTGTTTTGCAAGTAGAAACCAGCTTAGATAATTAAAGAAGTGTTTTTGGAGGTAATCGAAAAGTCAGAATTCCTGAAAGATAATTCTTGAATTCCAACTGATCTTCCACTTCCCCAAAGCTGAATTGTTCTACTTTTCCACTGATTCAATGAATTAGCACAGTGTTTTTCCAATAACCGCTGTCTCCGCTTTAATTTTTGTTCCAAAGTAGGGTAGATCATTTATTTCAAAGTCTGTAAAAACAGAAACATTTTGAAGAATGGAATTGTTTTAAAAGGATTTCGAAGTCCTCATAATGTTGTAACTGAAAAATTGCTATATATTTTCTGTGCCTAGTAGGAGGTGTTATCGACTGTGCTGTGAATGACTTCTTGGTGTTGTCGTGGTGTCTGAGTCTGTTGTATTGACGTAGCACTGCAGTTTGTGGTGCGGAATCCCAGGGATGTGTATCATTTTAGTGAGACTATGTAAGCTATAATGATTTTCTTTTTTTAAAAAAAGCTATTTTTAATATATTTTTTAATTTCAAGAAAAGCAGTTTTAGCTTTAATAAATCAAAATCAAAGAAATGCTAAGAGAGCTTGGCTTAAAACTTAAAGCCAGGAAACAGGTTAGGATTCTGTTCAAATAGAAGGTACATGAACCTATCACAGCTCAAGACATGATTTTCTTTTTTTAAAAAAAGCTATTTTTAATATATTTTTTAATTTCAAGAAAAGCAGTTTTAGCTTTAATAAATCAAAATCAAAGAAATGCTAAGAGAGCTTGGCTTAAAACTTAAAGCCAGGAAACAGGTTAGGATTCTGTTCAAATAGAAGGTACATGAACCTATCACAGCTCAAGACAAGACAAAAATCCTTAAATTTGGAAAACAAAAAGCCTGCCGTCTCTTTGTAACCAGAGTTATCTTCTGTTGCTTGCCACCAAGAGTTCTAATGTAGGAATTTGTTCTTGGAAGTGGGGTCTACCAAGTGCTACATGCTAAAATATGAAATAACTGAGCAGTGGTTAAATGAGAACAATGAGGTTATCTTACATTAAGAGTTGAGAAAATCCACCCTGACATAGTGGTGAAAGGGGTAAGATGCTGCTGCACAATATTGGAGCCTATGGGAAGGACTCAGGCTGAGGTCCTAGGCTGATCTCAACATGCCAAGCCCACCTATAATCCTAACTAAAAAACGAATTTTTAAAAAAAGTGTTGGTTATGGTTTGGCAAGACTCCATCAAGGGTCTCTATCTTTCTCCCCATCTCACAAATAAATAATAAGACTGTTTTTAAAAAGTGGAGAAAATTTCATTTCTTGCTAAATAGGAAAGTTGTTTCATTAAGCTACCAATAGTATACTCTTGTCAATTAAAAATTAAACGATTTTTTTTGAGAGGTTTTCACTATAGGGCGCATGCGCTCGCCAGACAGACAGAGACATAGAGACAGAAAGCGAGAAATCACCCCCAGGGGGGATGGTCACGCCGCAATCCCTTCTCCTCCATTCTCCTCTCGGGATCTTGAGCACACACACACACGTGCCCGGTGTGAGTTTCAAACCACCGAGTCCAGGACGCGAATCACGGTTGACTACATGGGAGTCCAGCGACATAGCCATTACGCTAACTGCTGGTTCCCAGCACTAAATCTATTGAAATGATAAATTAAATCTCAGCTATAATCATAGGTTCTCAGCTCTCTATATTTTAAAAGCATATTTCTTCCAGGAGCAAGAGTGACAGAGAGATAGTGAGTTGGCTTCCCTACCTGTCTACTAGATACACTCTATAAGCCCTCATGCAAGAGGTTGTTAAAAAAAAAGAAAAGGAAAAAGAAAAAAGTGTCAATTATCCAACCGAAGATTATCAAGGATACACCTGCAGTCAAAGTTGGCATTATTGACTGATGTTGCAACAAGGAAGAATATTCTGTGGAGAACTATGGGGCATCTCAGCCAAAGAGTTTTAGGAAGGATTTACAACAGGGTTTGTTTCACATGAGATGATTTGAAGTAAGATCCATAAAAGCAAGGCTTTCCTTATTCCATCAGGAAAAAAGGGCAAATCTATAATTAGGTTCTAATCAAGTTTATCTAGAAGGGAGAAGGAATGAAGTGAAGCTAAAGGTATCATTGATAAGGAAGCAATAGCTTATCATGTTAGCCAGGAAATAGGGCATTTGATTATTTTTATGGTGTGGGCAAGACAATGATAGGCAGTGGTTTTATAACACAGCACGGCTAAACATTAAGAAACTGCTGGGGACTGGATGACAGCACAGCAATAACACAAAACTCTGTGAAGCTGACCTACTCAGAAAGGCCCCAGGTTTGTGTCTGAGACCTCCCTCTGCATGCAGGCATACGGATGCTCATGATCCAGAGCTGGCTGAAGCTATGGGTGGATCACAGTGTGAAGACCATGTTGGGGGTATCTGTCTCTGTTGCAAAAGATTAAATGAAGAGGCAGGTAGAAGAATTCACCGGTCTTCTATTAAAGTAAACATTAAAGAGATTTGAAAAAAACATAAAATGATGATACTCATTACTTTTGTATTTTAAAATGCATAGCTTACTTTCCACAAAAATGCTATGTAAAAAAGGACTTAGAAATTACATTTAAAAATAATGTAATGGGTTTATGTTGTGATGTTAGAAGATTAATGGGGGAGTGTGAATAAAAGGGAATCAAGGGGGGAAAAAGGCAATACATTTAAGGGACACAAAAATGGAAAATTATCTGTTTATTATAATGTATATAATAATACCTTTAACTGGACTAATATACAGTATATTCCCGCTGGGAAAATTCATTTTACAAGCTATAATGATACACAGTAGTTGAATGTATAATAATTTTCTTAATTTAAGAAAATTAATTCATTAATTTAAAATTTCTGACGTTAAATTTTCTTCTTTTAAATGTTGTGTGCTCCTCAGAGGGAGAAGGAATGTAAGAAACCCCCCCAGGAGGGACGATCAAGTCACAACCCCTTCTCCATCATTTCTCCTTTCTGGATCTTGGGCACACACACACACACAAGGCATGTTTTTCTTTTGTTTTTCAAGTCACTAGGTTCAGGACTTGAACCACACAGTGGTCCATGCGAAAATACTTGCATTAACTACCACACCACCTCCTGTCCCACGCTCTTTCATTTCTAATATGACTGATATATGACCTCAGTACACACAGTTTTGGGATCCTAATAATCTTTGCAAATGTAAAGGAATCCTGAAAACAGTTGGAGAATCATTGAGCAAGGCAAAAGGAGCAACGTTTCACAAAAGTTAAAAGTCCAGAAGTATATAATTTCATTGCAAAAATTAAAAGAAATTCAGCATGGGTTAACCAGAGAGGAGGAGAGAAGCTTTGTAAGAGAAAAGGTGGAAGAAATTTTGAGAACTGAAAAAAATGGCCTGTCGATACAGTATAAACCTGCCAGGTACCTCGGCATTTCATGGCCCATCACAAAGGTCTATCACACTTCATTGACAGGTCTTCTAGCATACACCCAGTTTTGGTTATTTTGTTTTGTTTTATTTTTATTTTTAAGTTTTGCTAAAGGGCATATGTGCTGCTGGGGAGAGACAGAGAGAAAGAGAAAGTGAGAAAGCACCTCCCAAGGTTGATGGTCATGCTGGCCTTCTCCTCTATTATCTTCTCAGGATTGCGGGCATTCATACACACATTACAGCCATGTTTTTCAAGCTGCTGACCGGGACTCCAGCTGTAGAGTCAGCCATGTGGGATCCAAACACCCTTAACTACCATGTTTAAGATTTTTTTTTTTTAATCTTTTGTGTGTGTGTGTGGGAGGGCACCCTTTGATTATAAGACAATGTTACTGTGAGATCAATATTTAGGCAAAAACAATAGTAGTATCAATAACACCTCATTTGAAAGAACTCCTTTGCCTTATTCTTGCCTTAATTCTTTGAGAGTACACAAAAACTAAGATTCACCCAAAAAAAGGTTTGGGTTAAAGACAAGAGATTGAATGGCACTGTAATAATACAAAATAATAATAATAGTTTTTATAAAGAAAAAAAAAAGATTGAATGAGATGAGATGAAATGAGACAGAGATCTTTATTCCTGCTTATCAATAACCAGCCAGCTAACCATCATGACAGTATGCATTAAAATACACCTGCTGTTAGATTTATCATCATGCAAACTAGTGATTTAAACAAAGTATAAAGCAATAGAATCCTGATATTTTGATTTTGCATTAACTTGGGCAGGATCTGGGTTTCTCCCTAATAAATTGTGAAGAGAGAAACTTAAAGCTCAATTTTTCGTGAGATGGAAGAGGTAGTCAGGCCCTGAAATCTGAGGCTACTTTCTATGTAAAGTTAAATATAACCATCTAGTTTTTCTGTAGTACAATCTAAGTAATTTGAGCAATTGGCGGTTAGTCATCATCCATGTTTTCCCAGCAACAACATATCATGAATTTCTTGTAATTGCTGTTTTCACTTTAAAGGACTTAGCATTGAAGCTGTTAAGAGACTCAGATATATGAGACTAAATAAAATAGTTCACATGAAAATCAGCATGACTTTGTATTATAGAGAAAATCAACACAGGAGAAAACATTGAAGATAGTATTAACTTTTTTTATAATTTCCTTTTCTTTGTGTGTGTGGCTTTTCAGTTTTGCTATGGTACATGTGCACTCAACAGGGGTGAGAAATCCCCCTTAACATGATGAATTTACTTGATACAATAAGATCTCAATTTCTTTAGCATACTATTAATAAAATTACTATTGTATTAATTTTGATGGCAAAGATACACAACATAAACATGCATTAAGATTAGTATAAGTGGAATTATCTGACAGATCTTTGACAGATATTTGCCATATACTTGTTTAGAAACCATGGATTTAAAATATGCACAAAATTATCTTACTGATACCTTCTCTTGTTTTTGAAACTGTTAACTTTTTTAAGAAGAATTATTTTATTTAACTTTATTTATTTATTCATGTATGTATTTTTTTTATTTGACCAGAGAGGGACAGAGTGAGAGAGTGAAAAGGGGGATGGTAGTAAGAAAGCAAGTTGCTGGGTCTGGGACTCGAACCACAGTTGGCCATGTGGGAGTCCAGCACCCTTACCCACCATGCCACAGTTTGGGGTCCCCTGCCAGCCCAAAAACTATTATCTTTTTAACTGAAACTCTCCTCTGATAATTCCTACTTACCTTCTTGGGAGAAACAAAAATGGCTAGTGTTTTTCTCACCACAATAAAATATCATACACTTCAAGGATAATTCATGAAAAATAAGTAGAGGCAGTGTTTTTCAAACATACTACTCATTAAAATCACCTAAGAGCATTTTATAAATACCCATGTTTGGATCATACCAGAAATTGTGATTTAATTGTTCCAGATAGGTAGGCATATAAGTATCAGTACTTTTTTATTTTTAAAATTTTGCCAGAGGGCGCATGTATTTGCCACAAAGAAACAGAGAGAGAGAGAGAGAGAGAGAGAGAGAGTAAGAAAGCATCCCCTCCCCCATTGTCAGGCCACAATCCCTTCTCCTCCTTCTCTCCTCTTCTTCAGGATCATTAGGCACACATGCATACATACTCCCAGTGTGTGTTTAAAGTCATTGGTTCTAGACTGAAACCACATCATCAGTCATGTGGGTTCCAGCTACCCTAACCACCGTACCACGGGCATGCACAAGCATCCTTTTAAAACAATAGTTATCAGCCTCCATTTCATGTTTAAATCACCTGGTAGACTTTTGAACTCCATGACACCAACCCAGAACATTTAGTCAGACTTTGGGGGGTGGCACCCAGTCAGAGTAGTTTTTAAAAGCTCACACATGTGTTTCTAATGGCAGGTCATGTTTAAAACTTCTGATAGAATTTCCTCTACAAAGTTATGGGGAGATCCCACACCTGCTTTTAGTAGAAAGTCCTATAAATAGATTGAGTCCCTGGCCTTCTATTGGCAGGGCACACTGTGTTCTACTGGGCTGTCAACATGAAGGCACTGTGGTCAGGCAGGCAGAATACAGTGCAGCTGTCCCATCTGCGAGGCTGGGCAATTTACAAGCCCATAAGATTTTCAAAACTCAGTGCTAACGTGTATCATGATCTACTTAAATGTCACCATTTTGAAAAGAACTTGTAAGGAAAACTTGATGTTCTCAAGGGAAGGCCAGGAATTGCTACTACACAGGAACCAAACATATAAAACTGGTGACTCAGTAGTTAAATAAGAAGGTGAAAATGTATGACTATAGTTGAAGTACAGTCAAAAAATGCTGAATCAGAGGATGTAAGCTGGCATGATGGTATCAGATAAATTCCTTAGCTTCTACCTCATCTGTAAAAAGGATTAGTACCTATTCCATGGAGCTATTGAAGGATTCCACGTAAATAGCAACACTCTGCACTCTGGCTATTTAAGTTTGGTCCTAGAACAAGCAGTAACGTGTGGGAGTTTGCTAAAACTGTGTAATCTCAGGTGGCCCTGTCATCTAGTGGTTAAGACAGCCAGATTCCACATAGCTGACCAGGTTTGAATCCTGGCACCAGTGGCTTGTGAAACAAGCTGGGCACGTGTATGTGTGTGACCAAAATCCCAACAGGATGGCAAAATAAATGAGAAAGGATTGTTGCATAACCACACCCCCCTAGAGGATGCTTCCTCCCTCTCCTTCTCTTTGGCAAGCACACAGACCATCTGGCAATATTTTTAAAGAAATGCAGAATCTCAAGCCCCACTCAAACTGCACTGAATCAGCATCTGCATTAGGAAGACCTCAGGTGAAATGTATCTACATTCAAGTTTTAGAAATGCTTCTCTGTAACATCATTATTGATGTTAAGACTTAATAAGCCATTGTGGAGTACATTTAACATTAAATCTTCTGATGCAAAATAAAAAAAAAAAAATACACTTTACAGGGAATTTTTCAGTACCATAGATTTTTCTGAAGCAGAAAGCATCTCCAAAGGGCTGGCTTATCTGCAAACATATGCCACAACCTTGTAACTTGATAGTGGGAATTTGACTGGGTAGCAAACCCTAAAGAGGAAATCCTATTCTAAACCAGGTTTGAGGCTTTCTGCTCAGGTAACAATGACATCCCAGTACAGAGGGCAGCCACATTCAACTGCCTCATTCAAGTTGTCTGAGGAAAACCCGACCCTTGTACCTGGACAAACACATGAGATACAGGAGTACTTTCTAAGGTTAGTTGGTGGGTAAGACCAGGAAAGGGAGCTGAATCATATCAACTTTAAAAAGAACTTGTTCTCAAAAACAACAGATGGGAGATCTTGAAGCTCTACAGAAAGAAAAAAAAAAATTAATCCTTACTTATATCTCGTTTCTTTCTTTTCCCAGAAGCTTATTTAAAGAAATATTTTCCTGCAGTGAACTGCAGTGGTTAAGTTGTATTACGGTAGTCAAAGTTATTCTTGAGAGTAAAACCGAAGTTGCCTGAAACTGATGAAAGCTGCTTTTCTTGAGATTTGATATGAAAGATAAAATCTTCTATATTGTTATGTGACCAGTCTGCAGTTTCTCTACAAGAGGAGATAGAAAAACACACACGCTCCATTTGCATAAATATGTATCAGAAGATAAGTTACTACTTTTTACTAAAATATCTAAACAATATGGTCACATGACTATTTTCACTGTCCCTAATGAAAGGGAAAGGACAAAAAGAAAGAAAATACATAGTAATTTAGCAACCTATCGGTGAAGACAAAATAGTCTATGAATATTTTCAAAACATATTTTATGTTTAAACATTTGCCTTGCCCCAAAACAAAATGATGAGCACTCTTGTTAATGCCTGTGTGGTTACAAATCTGGATGGGAATTTGCAATGTGCCTTGCTTGTAGACAAGTGTTACTCTATCTGACCAGCCCACAAAAAAAAAAAAAAAAGAAATCTAATTTCACACAGACTGAGGAAAACAGAAACTCTCACTCAGCAGGTTTTTCAATTCAAATACAGCCAACTTCATTATGTATAAACATTTGAAGTTTAGGACTGAAATTTAAAAGAAAAAAAATTGTACAAAGGGAAAGTCTGAAGAATAAGCTACCGTTTAGGGCTTGAGATCTAGATCTCTAAGAATTTTTAAATTTTAACCTTTTCTCATCAGTCACCACTAGTAATATCTTTATGAGCTCCTGTTTACCCATTTGGCTCACAGATGATAGCAGGTATAATCAATATAATGTTCTGTTTTGTCATTGGATCTAGTTTATTTATTTATTTATTTATTATTCTTTCTTTCTTTCTTTCTTGTTCTTTTTTTTTTTTTTTTTTAATATGAGAGAAAGCCAGAAAGAGGAAGGCAAGATGAGAAGGAGAGGTAAAGGTATTTTTGATGGTCTTATCACATTGCATGCTGTGATCTTCCTGCCACAGCCTCCCATCCCCCCGTTAGCTAGGACCACAGGTGCATAGCACCTGGCCTGGCTATCCAGGTTGGGTCAGGAATGGAACCCCAACCTCCCCCATGGCACAGTGTAGTAGTGCCACTTCGGCTGGGCCTGAACATAGTTTCTTAGTTACTACTCAAAATTTACTATGTACATTACTTAAATTTTTAAAAGTTTATTTATTTATTAATCCATGAGTGAGAGTGAGAGAAAGAAAAAGACAGACAGCACCTACCCCTATGCTGCAATTCACCACCAGCCTTAGCCGGCCTTAGATCATGGGCACATATGTGGCCACCATACTCAGGAGAGTCTCTGGGTGTAAACCTAGAACTCTCCATATAGATCAATCTCACAGAGAGCCTTACTCTTTTCAATTGAATATAAGGATCTAAGAACATTTTAACTTTGATAGCCTCTACTAATTTATATGCTATTGTTTTCCATCATTTTAGTTCTGTTATGTTATATTAATTCCACCAGCAAACACTATATGATGTGTTAGGTTGTATCTCACTATTTTTTTTCCTCTTACCCTCTCACACTTCCATAATTTCCTTTTGTCTATGTGATCCAAAATACATCAATTATACTCATAGATTTTTTTATTCAAATTTATTTCTTCATGTTTATTCACTATACATCATTACAGCATACAAAACGAGATTTCCCATCCAGAATACACTGTATATTGGCTCAGTCAAGCATATCAACATACATGTTATCGTCAATAAATAATTTTTCATTTCTTATTTCCTGTATATTTTGCTTTTTTTTTTTCTTGCCATCCTTGATTCCCTATCTCTCACCCTCTGTCATGTCTCACCCTCCTCCCACACCATCTCTGGTATCCACGGTTGCTTTCTATGCCTTTTCTCCCCACTTTTCTGATTTGCTAATGAACTTCATTAATATAAATATTTCCAATAGCAAGCTCAGCTGATATATACATATTCATGAACACAAGTCTGATTTTAGGCGTAAACCTAAGTGAGTAGAATAAACATACTATAAAGTAGCACCTAGCTGGGGCTATATAGCTTACTTCAGTCATCAAATATGGTGTTTTTTTTTAATTTCAAGAAAAACGGTTTTCGTGTTTTTTTCTCCTGAAACTTTTTTTTGATTAATTAATTTTCTTCATGCCCTAATCTTCGTCATAGCATACAAAGTATAGTTTCCCATATTCACACTATCTCTGGTATCTACAGTTGTCTTTCATTCCTTTTCCCCCCACATTTTATTGATCACACAATTTCTTAAATAATCTAACTACTTTCAATAGCAAGTTCAGCTAGTAATTTCAAGAAAAGCAGTTTTGAATTGGTAAGAAAATTTGCTTAAAAAAAGTCGGGAAACAGGTTAGTATTCTATTCAAATAGTAGGTACATGAACCTATTGACAGCTCAAGACTGGACAAAAACTCTTAAAACTGGACACAAAGCCTAGAAGAAAAGCAGCAATATTTTAGTCAAAAGTCACAGAATGCTATTTCACCAGTTCAGTCTCATGTACTTAATCTATCTTCTGTTGTGGTTCGATCTTCCCAGTTGAATTCTGGGATACAATATTCAACTCTAGACTTGTCCCTACTATTAAGTGGGTCATTTTCTTAGTTTTTGAACTCTTATTTCTGTGTGTCTGTATTTAATTTTCCTGATAAAGCACTCCCTTGAGAACTTCTTGGAGATCTGGTCTGGTGCTGATAAACTCTTTCAGGTTTTGTTTATCTGAGAATGTTCTGGTCTTTTTTTCCCATATGAAGGATAATCTTGCCAGGTACAGTATTCTAGGTTGAAATTCCTGTTCCCTTAACACTTTGAATATATTTTCCCATTCTTTCCTTGCTCACATTGTTTCTGATGAGAGGTCCACTGTTATCCTGATGGGATATCCTTTGTAGGTGATTGCCATTTCTCTCTTGCCAATCTTAGTATCTTGTCTTTGTCTGTGGTTTTGGTCAGTCTGATTATAGTGTGTCTTGGAGATCGTTTTGGGTTGATTCTATTTGGGGTCCTTTGTATTTCTTGGGAATGGATATTTGAGTGCCTCTCTAGGTTTGGAAATTTTTCTTGCAGGATTTCATTGAATAGATTATCAATGCCCTATGAGTCTCTTTACCTTCTGTGGTGCTAATTATCTGTATGTTTGGACGTTTGATGGTTTCTAGTATTTCTCGTATATTATTCTCAAATTTTTTTGCAATTTTCTCAGTCTTCGTAGTGGATTTTTCTAGCCAGTAATTTTCTCTTCCATGTCTGAGATTCTATTTTCTGTATGATGTAATCTGCTTTTAATACTTTTAAGGGAGATTTTGACTTCCTGTATTATAGCCTTCATCTCTAGCAGTTCCATTTGATTCTTTTGTAAAGTGTGTAATTCCTCTTTCAGATCTTGCAAGAATTTCCTCACCTCCTGGAACTCATCAGCATCTTTTTCCTTCTCTTCAGCAGTTCACTGTTCCTCTCTCTTCCATCTCTGTTAGCTTTGCCATTATGAATGATTTAAATTCTTTATTAGACATTTCCATGATTTCTATTGAACTGTCTATTGAACTGTCTGGTGACTAGAAATCACTGCAAGACCATAAGAAATATGGGAAAGCAAGAAAATACCTCTCCTCCAAGGGAAAAGAATAACTCCTCTTCATCCATAGATCTTTATTCATAACAAATGTTTGTTTAGATCTTTACCAATAATTACTAATCTCTTGGCTCACCAATTCTTCTCACCTTTTAGAATCCTTCTTCTGCTTTAACTGTATTGTTTAGGTTATCCTCTACTGTGTGTTTATGGGAGATAAATCTTCTCAGTTATTTTTATCTGAAAATAACTCTTTTAACATTATTCTTAAAAGATACTTTCATTAGATATACACTGTTTGGTTGATAGTATTTTCCTTAGCTATTTAAAGATATTTACTTGGCTTCTGGCTACTATTTTTAAGAAGTCAGTATTCTATCAAACTATTACTTAATCCTTTTTCTCTATTTTTAACATCTTATTTTTCTCTTTCATATTCTCCATCTCTCTCTCTCTGAAGAAATAAATAATGTAAAGAATCAAATCTACTTCAAATAAAAAGAAAGATATGCTAGGCAATCCCTGCTCCATATTCTTTTTTTTTTTCTTTTAACCTCTTTTATATGTTCTCTCTGTCTATGTGGTCCAAAAATTCAGCTATATACTTACAGATTTTTTTGCAGACTACAAAATGCTTATGTTTGACATATTTTTAGAACAAATACATCACACAATTTCAGGTAGCAAACCTACATAAAATTAAATTAATTTGTGGTACAAATAATCAGAGAAGATATTTTTCTCTTCCAACCTATATCAACAATATATCCTCTGCTGTATATTAGGATCTTAATTCATTTTTCTCTACATTGCAGTATGTATTGCTGAGATTCTGGCTCCACTAGCAGTCTTCTCCTATATTCTTCATGTTGACAAGGCCTTAGACCTTATCTCTGTATATCAAGCCCTAGGGAACTTTGAAAATTAGGATTCAATTCTCCTCTACCTTTCCTTCCACTTTTCTAATTTAAAAAAATATATTGACTCATTCCTTGATCAAAAATCCTTTCAACCTAAGTGAGGTGGTGCCTATGAAGACAGGCTCCTCTTGGCAGTATTAACAGACAGCCTAGTGAGGACACTGACTGTATACAGGAGACTGAGACATTGGGAATAAGTTTTCTCATCACATGAGGAGATACAATTATTTAAAAGGGAAACCTTCTATCATTGGATTGGAATTGGAGAGCATGGTGTAAACACGTGGATTTAAATATATATCTAGTTAAAGAAATAGATGTATGGTTTTGTGAGTGCATGCACATATATACATACATGTAGTTTCTTTTTTTTAGTCTTTATATTTTTTATTTAGGAATCATTCTTAGGAAGTCTTTCATATCAAGGTTATTAAATAATTTCTATTTTAAGTTTTTAGTTATCCTAAACTCATTAATTAAAAATTAGTTCTGTCTTCACAGATTTAAAATGCTAATAACTTCATGAAATTTATACATACACTTCTTACTTTCTTCCTAGGCTATTATTTTCTATTCATATATTTTGGTGCTAGTACTGTCTTCTTATTTTATTTACCTTACTTTTTTATTATTATAATAATTATATTTACCTACCTTTTGTTTATTATTATAATAATTATTATAATAATTGCTGTACATCGTTTAGCTTGTATAGAGAATTTACTCAACATGAAACACAGCTCAGACCAATCCAGGTGAGAATACTGTTCATATCATTGTCAACAGGTAATAAAACATCTTTGTGTCCCACAATTGTCTTCCCTCTCTATTTCCTCCCTGGCTTCCTTCCCTGCACTCTTCCCTTTTCCATACATGTTTTTCCTAATCTGTCCCCTGAGAGAGCTCGGGAAGAGTGATACCTATTAGTGCTATTCATATTTCTCATACAAATCCTGAATATCATTTTCTGAATATCATTTTCTACAAAGTGTATAGGATAGGACCTTTCCTTGGAAAAATGGGTAAATTCAGGACTAGTGCACAGAAAGAACAGATAGTCCCAGGAAGGGAGCATGGCAAAAGAATAGAGAAGCCTGCATGAAGCCACTCTCATTGACTGAATCTGGGGAAATTAAAGCATTGCAAACAAATAGTAATACATTATATCCCACCTAATAAGATAGGAACCAAAAAGTCCATAATAATGTAAGTTATATAATAAATAAGTACATAAAACTCCTGACTTACTACAGATGTCAAACAATAGATATTGAAGGAACGATAGTTTAGAAAAATTACTATTTTCTATCATACTAGTAATAATTAAAGAATGAAATATTAATAGATCCTAAAATCAGTTGGTGAAAGTTTGTTAAGAAATCTTCTCACAAAAATAGTGACAAGGGTAGAGGCTGGCCCCATTACCTAATGGTTAAGGAAGCCTGATTCCACATGGCTAACCACTGTTCAAATCCTGGCCTCCTTGGCTTGAAAAACATGCCAAGTACATGTGCATGTGTACCCAAAATTCCAACAAGATGGAGAGATGGAGAAGAGACTGTGGCATGACTACAGCTCCACCAGGGAATGTTTTTTCTCTCTCCTTCTCTCTCTGTCTCTCTCTGTTGAGTACATATGTCTACCAGCAAATTAAAAAGAAAAGAAAATATCTGGGTATTTGGGAGTAACTTTACAGAGGAGAAATTTGACAGGCATCATCTTAAATAAAGTTATTGAATTTCACACAACTAGTACTGACAAATACACATCATGTGCCATGCAGTAGGGTTCAGTGATATTCAGATGAAAGTACATAACATAGGACTAATGACAAGGAAACACTAAGATAACTTAAATTGAGAGAAATTCAACAAAATTATCCTAAAATCTGCAAAACGATCAATGTCATCAACATCAAGTTGGACTGAGGTACTATTTCAGATGGAAAGAGACACACATATAATGGGTATAATGCATGATCCAGAACTGGAGCTCTGCTATAAAAAATTATTGGGGTGACTAGAAAACTTGAATGAGGTGTCTGGAAGGAGGTAAACAGTTGTTAGTGCTATTGTTGTGTGTTCTCAGTAGTTTCAAATTATAAAAAAAAAAAAACACTGAAAAATCAAGTAATTCAAAGCTCAGGGGCATTTAGAGCATTGCAGATATCCTCAGGAAAAGCCTTTGCCGCTAAGTATTTTTGCCTTTGCTTTGCTTTTAGCTTGTATGGACTTAATTTCTTATCAACTCAGTGATGTATGTATAAAAGTATCATCTTATGTCCACCATTTTCAGTTGTTTTCATTGGGAGAAATATTCAAAGCATGCAGTCTACAAAACTGCAGGAAAGTGTAGCTTCATGTATTTTAATATATTTTGTTCCATTTAACATTTTGTAGTTATGCAATATCAATGATATGTGTGTGTTATTTCTTTAGCCTTCCTAATAAATTTTCTTTATATTTGTACTCTATATTCTTTTCTATTTTGTTCAGTTTCCTAAAACCTATCTTCCATATCCCAATTTCATTTCTAGCAGTATCTAATCTTCAGTATTATTTTTTATAATTCTTTTGTTTTTAATTTCTGGATATTTTTGCTTGTCACATTTCTTTCTTAAGATGCACCATCTTAACATTTCTATCACCTTCTTTAGTTTTATCTCTATTTTGAGCATTTGTTTCAGGGTAGCACTGTTAAAATAACTTTTTTTTTTTTTGGAGAGGTTTTTTTTTCGCTATAGGGCATGTGAGCTCGCCAGACAGACAGAGAGAGACATAGAGACAGAAAGCGAGAAATCACCCCCCAGGGGGGATGGTCACGCCACAATCCCTTCTCCTCCATTCTCCTCTCAGGATCCTGGGAATGCACGCACACGCGCCTGGTGTGAGTATTAAGCCACCGGGTCCGGGACGCGAACTGCAGTCGACTACGTGGGAGTCCAGTGACATAGCCATTACGATAACTGCTGGTTCCCTAAAATAACTTTAAAAGAACTTTATTATACTCTTTCATGTTAATGTCTTTCATGATAAATGTCTATAACAATTTTCAGTCCTTTGTCACATTCCAAATATGGTTACATTATTCTAAGAGATCCCATCCTAGTTACTTTACAGCTGTTACTGGACTTCGACCTGATCCAAGCTGTTCTTTTGTGCCAAGTTACGTCGTTGAAGGACAGACAGAATGGGTTAGGAGCTTTAAAGACAGAAATGATCAGTAATCAGCTTCAATTTCATTCATTTGTCTCATTCATTTACTTCCTCACCAACTCGGCCAAATGAGCAAGTTTCTACTCCAGGAGAACAGAAATTTTTCCTGGCTACAATGAGACTCACATCCCATAAGCCAACATATAATGATTTAATCTATTCTTTTTAGCTGACAAAGATCTATAGCTATGAACTGATTACAACCAACAGTTTACTGACATGTCAGAATGAAGTAAGTAGCAGAGATGGCATATCACATTTGCTCCTTTATCCCTGCTCCCAAACACTGTAGTATAACATGGGATATCATGCAGCATGTCAGACACACACAAACACATCTGGACAACACTAACTTGTTTGGTTGAAGAAGCACCAGGGAAAACAGAGTACATGTAAAGTGTGGCATATTTGAGATGAAATCAGAGGAGCAGGCAGTGGCCAGTTCCAGAGGGAACTAGGGAATCCAATTTCAATACTATTTTTATAACCTAATATAAAAATTAGACTAGTGGGTAGTAGTGCAGTTAGGAAGTAGATGGTTGCATAATTTGGAAGGTACAACCAACAAGGCTTGCTGTTAGGTAAGATATGGAAGAAGAAAAAAATAAAGAAAAGTCCAAGTGATTTTTCTAAACAAACAAAAAAAGATGGGGGTTAGCTATGGTGGTGCAGGAGTAATGCAACACTGTGATACTGGAAGCCATATGAAGCATCCGGGTTAAGTTCCTGGTCAACCTCTATACATTGGATGAGCATATATTTGCCAATGATCCTGATTGACTGGGAAGGCTGGAGGAAGATCCAGGTATGAGAGTATGTCAAGGGTATTTAATCTCTTTCTTCCTCTCATGAAAGAAAAAGAAAAAAAAAAAAAAAAACAGGACTTGACCTGTAGCACAGTACATAGAGATCCAGAGCCTATATGGTCAACTGCAGTATGAATCCCGGCCCTGGAGGATTGAACAAGCTGGATACATGCATGAGTAACTAAAATCCTGACCAGATGGAGAAGTGGAAGAGAAAGTCTTGCAGGCTGACCACACCCATTGAGGGGTACTTTCTCACTCTCTGTCTCTCTGTCTCTCTCTGGCAACTGTACAGGCCTTCTGGCAATTAAAAATAAATAGTTTGAGGACTCCAAGATGGCATCAGTGAAAAGGAAGAGACCTATGAATGTCAATCTTGGGGAGCTGCCAAGCTGGGTATTGATACGGGATTTTACCCCTAATGGCATTGCTGGAGCATCTCAGAGATTACTACTGGTATTACAACAAGTATGCCAATGTGAAGGAAAGGGGCATCGCTGGGGTTTCTATGCTGCTGGCTGCTGACATGCTTTTCAGTTACTGCCTTTCTTGCAAAGAGCTCAAACATGAGTGACAGTGCAACTACCACTGAAGAGGACCCAGCACGGAGGGCATCCACTCAGCCAGATCTTCTTCTTGCTTTAGCACTTCTTCAAAGGAATGTGCTAAGTTCTTTCATATCCTAGTTGAGAGTTTACATCTAATAAAAGATGACTGGTATATGTAGGTAAGTACAGATTAAACTACGTTCCAGTCCATTTCTATAGTATATGAAGAAGGAGGTGTATACTGTCATCAAAGCTGAGAGTTAAATTTGGGATGATTGGTTTTTAACATGAGCTCTGCACCAAATGGCTGAACTGCTGAAACAGGAACAACCAGCACCCAATATGGCTGCCAACTGGAAGAGATTTGCCAAATATGTTAATTTTGACAGAAATTAGTGGTTTTAAATCTGGTCTCTAAACAGAAAGCCACAAGTACAGATGCCTCAAATTGTAGTGAAGTGCTCAGGATCCTTCTCCCTGTCATTGTCCGTGTGTGGTCGTGAAAAAGCAAAACAGCATTTTTTTTTTTAACATTTATTTTTAACAATGGTTGCGATTCTCCTGAATAAATCTGTAAAAACTAGCAAGTTTTGATATTATAGGGGAAGTCTAGTCTATAGTTGATCTGAAGCTCTGCTTAAACTATTTGGCTTTGTCTGAACTATTTTACCTTTGCTTAGTATTTAGGTGAAGGAACTTGGTATGTGCTTTGGTTTGGATAACACCCAAATTAACCCCAGGTTCTACCTCCTACTAGCTGTGTGGTCTTAGACTATAAACTCAAACTTTGTGAACCTTAGCTTTCTTATCTAGAATATGGTCATAATAAGTATTTTACTGTATTGTCATAAGAATTATTTTTTAAGACCTGTAAACCACATAATGCCATGCTTGGCATATGGTGAGGACCCTATTAATAGGGGAATCCCACAACCTCACTTTTCTGTTCTCTGTTCTCAATTGTAATGTTTGGAAAAAATCCAGTTGGGGGGGTCACTTAAATTTGCAATAGAAGGATATTTATTTTAAATATAGAAAGTAATAATTATACACTGAGACTTTTTATAAAATTTCATTTTAATGAACCAATTTTTTTTTTTTTAATGAATCCTATCAAGGTCAGCTCTCTTTTGTTTCTCATAAGGTACTGACAAGAAAAATCAAATGTTTACCACGTGGGGATTTTTTTGGTTTTTTTTGTTTGTTTGGTTTTTATTTTGTTTTTGTTTTAAAGAGAGATTTTTGCAGGGAAGATGGCCACGCCATACTCTCTTCTTCTCCTACTCCCTCTTGGACTCTTGGGCACACACACATTCACACCCCACATGAGTTTCAATCTACTGGGTCCAGGTCTTGAACCACAGTCAACTGCATGTGAGTCTAATGACTCTGCTGATCCTGCCACATGTTTTCCTATCTGCTAAGAATTACAGATGTCCTGGTATATGTTCCACTCATACCATGGTCATGTACACAAACTGAAAGGCTTAAAAAATCCAATGTATGGAATCATCACTCATAATATTTGATGACTCAAAAAGATCTCCAGGGACCAGCAGTTAGTGTAATGGCTATGTCACTGAATTCCCATGTAGCTGACCACAGTTAGAGTCCCAGATCCCATGACTTAAACTCACACCAGGCACGTGTGTGTGCATACCCAAGATCCCGAGAGGAGAATGGTTGTGAAGGGACTGCTTCATGGCCATCCCTCCTGGCGGGGGGGGAGGGGGGGACTTCTCATTTTCTATCTCTCTGTCTCTCTCGGTCTTTCTGGCAAGAGCAGACATCCTATAGCAAAATCCTCTCCAAAAAAAAGACCTCCAACCCATAACCCTCCAGGCTAGGAAAGGCCCTTTGACCACCCCCTCCGATTCTTACCCCTAAGATTCAGCACTGTGAGTACTGGTGGCATTAATGGCACATCTGCAGATGCCCCAGGAAATCTGATCTGGTCCTGGGTTCATGAAGTAGAACAGATTACAAAGAAAGTGCCTGGACATAAGTTCTTAAAAAGTAGTAATGTAAAATAAATGAGAGTACATATAAAAAACATGTCTATGAAGACTTACCAAATTGCCAATATAGGAGAGAAAGAACATTAAAAAAAAAAAAAAAGAGAGAGAGAGAGAAGTTATGTTCTGAAATCAGGCATCAGAGAATGAAACTAAAGTAGATTAATAAGACTGTCTATGAATCAATGAGGTTTAGCTAATGAGTAGCTCACTGGTTGTGCCTGATGTCCTTTCTTTCATTCTAATCCTGTTGTTTCTGTATATGTGCAAGGAGACAGGCAAAAAAAAAAAGATTCACTTGTAGAAGGAAGTTGAAGGGTAATAACTGACCTCATGTTTCTCTGATATGATTTGCAAAGTTCCAGATTCAACCTTTCTTTCTTGCAAGGCAAGTATAGAAACATAAAAGAGGTAGCCGAAAAGAAAGTAGATAGCTTAAACATACACACACCACTTTATCAAGAGCTGAGTTTCAGCCCCCGATAGTATGTCTGACTTGGCTAAATTATAATGTGGAACTGTGACTTTATTTCTCAGCCTGTGCCATGAGAAGGTTGACTAGTTGGCCTTCTTGATAAGTGACCATATATCCCAGAATAGTCTCCATTTGCTTCTGTTGCTTTGGAATTATTATAGCATCTCTTGACATTCTCAAACATGTCCATGTTTGAGATGTTAACATGCTGCTGCTGCTGCTGTATAGATTTAGGCTGCATGAAGGCTCAAGTTCGATTCTCAGCCCAACCTGAAAGCCAGGTGCAAA
Source organism: Tupaia belangeri chinensis (assembly GCF_000334495.1). Lineage (NCBI taxonomy): Eukaryota > Metazoa > Chordata > Mammalia > Scandentia > Tupaiidae > Tupaia > Tupaia belangeri. Next base: position 335,615 of record NW_006205117.1, on the reverse strand, counting down.
GGCACACACCTGTGGCCCCAGCTACAGGGAGACTGAGGCAGGAGGCTCAGGCATAGCAAGACAGCACAGCAAGACACCATCTAAAAAGAACAAGACTAGGGACCAGCAGATGACATAATGGTGAAGTGTCTGGACTCCCACGTAGTCAACCATAGTTCCAGTCTCAGACTAGGTGACTTAAAACTCATGCCAGGTGTGTGTGCATGCATGCCCAAAATTCTGAGAGGAGAATGGAGGAGAAGGGATTGCCACATGGCTATTCCCCTGGAGAGTGATTTCTTGCCTTCTGTCTCTCTGTCTCTGGCAAGCGCACCCTCCCTATAGCAAAAAAAAAAAAAAAAATCCTTATTAAAAAAATAAAGGGACCAGCAGTTAGCATAATGGCTATGTCGCTGAACTCCCATGTAGCAAAACATGGTTCAAGTCCCAGACCCGGTAGCTTAAACTCACGCCGGGCGCATGTGTGTGCATGCCCAAGATCCTGAGAGGAGAATGGAGGAGAAGGGATTGTAGCATGGCCATCCAACGGGGAGGGGGGGTGATGTCTCACTTTCTGTCTCTCTGTCTCTCTCTGTCTTTCTGGCGAGCACATGCATCCTCTAGCAAAAACCTCTCCAAAAATAAATAAATAAATAATAAAAATAAAGAAAGAAAAAGAAAATGACCAGGGCCAGCAGGTGGCATAATGATTGAGGAGCTTAACTTCCACATGGCCAATCACAGTTCATCTCTCAGACCTGGTGACTTGCTTTCTTACTTTTCCTCTCTTTCTGTGTTCCTCTCTGGTCAAATTAAAAATGATAATAACAAAAATAAATAAAATAAATAATATAAAATAAAACAATTCTTTAAAAATAAAAAGTGAAAGTAAAAAGACAAGACATGGTTTAAGTAATATAGTTTGCCCTACCTCTTAGGTTGTCTTCTTAAGCTATAAAATTCTATTACATCTTCTACTTATTTATTCTTCTAAATTCAGAACATTCATATATAGCCATGCTCTCACATATTCATCTGCCTGGTCAAGCAAGTTAGAATAACTATTGCTTCCACTGAGGGACTGTGGTTACAAAAGTTCTAACTCCTCTCTAACTGGAGTTTTGATAAAAGTCTAAGATACCTTGGGACCAGCAGTTAGCGTAATGGCTATGTCACTGGACTCCCATGTAGCCGACCACGGTTCAAGTCCCAGACCTGGTGACTTAAACTCATGCTGGGCGCATGTGCGTGCATGCCCAAGATCCCGAGAGGAGAATGGAGGAGAAGGGTTTGCCGTGTAGCCATCCTCCCTGGGGGGTGATTTTTCGCTTTCTGTCTGTCTGTCTCTGTCTTTCTGGTGAGTGCACGCACCCTATAGCAAAAACCTCAAAAAAACAAACAAGAAAAAAAGTCTAAGATATCTTGTATCTTATAGGGTTAAATTCTGGAAAAATGAATTCACTTGAATTTTGTGATGAGGTAAACAATGCTATTTACTCATTTACCTTTCAGTAACATATATCATTGTATAACCAGTGTCCTTTCACAGATCAATAAATTAAAATGATGAAATTCCCATTTCCTAGAATGTGCCCCACTTCCTATTTACAACTGGTTAATATGCTTCACAGAGTTTGAGATTTTAGGATGTTACAAGTCATTGAAAATACATACGTATATTATGTCATTTTTTTTGTGAAGTAAGATTTTTTAAGGATACGACATGTGCAAAAAACAATAGTTCGTCCATAAATACGTTACTTAAATATTTTAACATCTTTTTTCCTATTAATGAATATAGTGATTAGTTATATATATTTTAATGTACTAACAAAATTTTATCATTTAAATGTTCTGTCTGGGTTTTTTGGTATTATTTTAAAAGCTGAACTTAGGGCCAGCCTCATAGTCTAGTGGTTAAGGTATTCAGATCCTACATGGGTGATTGCGGTTTGAATCCCAGCTTTTGTGGCTTATAAAACACCCTGGGTGCCTGTGCATGTGTGCCCAACATTCTGACAGCATGGATGAATGGAAGAGAAAAGACAGTGGCATGTCCATACCTCTTTGAGAAGGGCTTTTTCTTTTTCTCTCATCTTTCTATCTTTCTTGCACATGTGCCCTCTAGCAAGTTAAAAAAAAAAAAAAACTTAGATCTCATACTCACAAATTAAATTTTTAAAACTTCATTTTATATATCCTGAGTCAAGCAAATCTATTCCTTGGCCAGAGCTGATCCAGAGCTGATGATCTGCCTTAGAAATTCAAACTTACCTTCCTTCTCCTTTTCTTTGGCAGCCATGATGGTTTTTTCAGATACTCCTTTCTCTGGATCTCCTCCATCTTCACCCCACCCCCGGCTTGCCTTTATCTGTTTTGTACCCTTTAACGGAGCTGCTATTAGTTTATAAACATGATAGCTGCTTTCAGCAAAGCTGTGCTTTAAACATTAACACAACATGTTTTTGGAGACATTTACAGGTGGTCTTTTGCCATCAAATGAGTAACCAAGATTAATGCTTCAATTAATCAAGGTCCTCTCACTGCCATACTTTGTTTTCTTATCTTTCTTCCATCAATTAATCTTCACATTAGTTACTATTCCAAAAGAAGACTCAAATGCAAATCTTAACTTCATTTATCATCCACATAAATTTACAAACTCCAATCTGTAACTTTCTATTACTATTAAAATGATTTTCTATAATGATTATAAACTCTCTACTGTATACATATTTTGAAAATATCTTAAGTGTTCTATTTTGTACTTAAAACTAGGGAATATTTTGTTTGTTTGTTTTGGAGAGGTTTTCTCTATAGGGTGCATGTGCTCACCAGAAAACAGAGAGAGACAGAGAGACAGAAAGTGAGAAATCACCCCGCAGGGGGGATGGCCACGCCACAATCCCTTTTCCTCCATTCTCCTCTTGGAATCTTGGGAATGAACGCATACATGCCCAGCCTGAGTTAAGCCACCAGGTCCAGGACTCGAATCGCAGTTGATTACATGGGAGTCCAGTGATATAACTATTATGCCAACTGCTGGTCCCCAAACTAGGGAATATTAACAGATTTTGACAAAATATGTTTTATACACAAAGACAAAAATACTTGGGAAGTCTGATAAATAACAAATAGAAAAAATTAAATAGATACTTTCATATAAGATCGAAAAAGATAGGAAATGAGTGTATAATAGTTGATTCTTATAGAAGGGAAGTGGTAACACGGTTGAACCACATGGGATGGATCCTGGTTTTACATCCTGGGACTTCTCTGAGCACATCAGGCATATGCGCATGCCCATGAGTTAGGCTGGCGATGGATCATGGCATGAGCACTCTGTTGAGGGTCTCTCTCTTTTTCCCTATCACTTTGTTTTTCTCTCTCCCACTCTCATGGAAGAAAAAAATAAACTTAAAAAAATAATCATTGCTTATAAAAATTACACCTAACATTTACTAAATACTTTCCATGTACCAAGCCTAGCTCTCAGCACCTTCAGCTATATATATTTATATAATCACCACAACAACACTATAAGTAAGCTCTTATATTTCATAGGGAAAAAAAAAACTAAACTAAACAGAGTGGGAATAACTTCTCAATGTTCTCACAAGTGCTAGAGGTGAGATTCCAACTCAGCACCTACCTCCTTGCTCATAAATCAATCAATATGCTTCTATATAGGTCAATGATTTTAAATCCTATCGAATCCATCTTTCAAAATAAATATAGTGTAATTCCTGCTCCATGGTTCTGAAATAACTATTGACAAGTATAACTAAAAAAATAGAGTGCCCTCGTTGTTACACGAAGACAAAAGGGGGTCGAATGGTGGTTCTGTAGCGAAATTGACACTCTGGAAGGCTGACTCACATGGGCACGTTCCAGGTTCATGTCCATACACCCCGAGTATCCCAGGCACATGCATGCCCTTGAGCCAGGGACAGCAGAAGCTGGGAGTGGATTATAGCAACGAGACCCTATTGGGGTGCTATCTCTTTCCACCCTCTCTTTCTCTTGGTCTCTCGCTCATAGAATAAATAAACTTAAACAAATAGAATAGACTACAGAAAAATATCTTTAGAAAAGAAGAAATAAAAAACAGTTTATAAGGGACCAGCAGTTAGCGTAATGACTATGTCGCTGGACTCCCACGTAGTCGACCACGGTTTGTGTCCTGGACCCAGTGGCTTAAAACTCACACCGGGTGCGTGTGTGTGCGTGCCCAAGATCCCGAGAGGAGAATAGAGGAGAAAGGATTGCAGCGTGGTCATTCCCCCCGGGGGATGATTTCTCGCTTTCTGTCTCTCTAACTCTCTCTGTTTGTCTGGCGAGCGCACGTGCCCTATAGCAAAAACCTCTCCAAAAAAAAAACAAAAACAGTTTATAGTAAGATAATACATAATTCAATATATAAATATACTAGAATCAATAATAATCTAAAGAGCCCCAAATGCAAACTGATTCAGGTGTGTTGCATTTTTGACTCAAATATCACAAGCAGCCTTGTTACCAGTTATAGATTTACCATGATGATAAACAACTCTTGACAAAATTCTAAATATAATGATGTAGACACTATACACAGTAGTTGCAGTCTAGCAAATTCAACTGCTATTAAAATTGCATTTAAACAGCCCATGAGTTTATATGGAAAAAGCTAAGCTTTTTCTTCCTTCAGACAATTATAACTAGATTTTTTTTCCATATATGAATGAATGCCTGGTGGGATTTTAAAATTCAGCAGTACATGGGACAATCATTTGTTGTGCAGAACTCCCTAAACGTTGTTAGAAATTGAGCCTTCTGAATGGAGTCAGGTACTGGTAGGGGCCTTCGGTGTTTAGGACAACCACAAAACACCCACCACAAGTTTTCATTTTATTTTTAGAGAGATTTTTGCTATAGGACACACATACTCACCAGTGAGACAGAGAGAGACAGAGACAGAAAGCGAGAAATTACCCTCCCCCAAAAGGAAGTGGCTATACCGCAATCACTTCTCCTCCATTCTCCTCTGGGATTTTGGGCATGCACACATACGTGCCACCAGTTTTCTAAAACATGGCTTAACAATGAGTTACTAATGAGTACCACTGCTGTGACTGAGAGAATAAATGATATTCTGAGGGCTTAGAAGGTGCCACCTCCAAGACAAAAATAAAGCACAACCAAATAAAGATGAAAAGTTTACTTCAGAATGGATAATATAAAGCCATTGATCTTGAACTAAATACTGAAAATAGGTTTTCCAGGGTTTTCTAGCATTTTGTATCAGTGATTTACTCCCATTTCACCAGCAGAAGCTATTATACCCAACACAACTGAGCACCTCCAGTCAGGCTCCCTCCCCAGAATAGTCTTGGAATGGACCCTTTCCTTTTCTGGAAAGGAAAGTTTATATGCTCCTCACCTTCTCTTCATAGACCCATCTTTCCTCACCATGCCTCCACTATTTCTAAAAGGTGCCCCAAGGAAGCAGAGAGTTGCATAAAAGAGCCCCCAGAGCAAGTATTGATGTAAAAGGGGACTGTGGCTCTCCTATACAGTATTTCATTTATACCACAAACATCATTAGACATCTTCAATGTGCCAAACACTGGGTTTGGTACATTCTCTGTTTCTAAAAGTACATTATGACTGAATGGGAAGACAGATAATAAACAGGCAGTTGCAAACCATTGTGATAAACACCATAAGTAGGAGGGTCAGGATGATAATGATAATGTGGGAGTTCACAGAAATAATAATAATAATAGGTGTAATCAGCCATAGGGTGGGCGCCACCACGCCAAAAAACGTGCGTGTTGAGAGAGAGAGAGATGGACTCGATGCCGCAATCCTCCAGCCTCCATAGATTTTTGTCATAGGGCGGGCGCCACCGCGCCCAATAGGTGTAATCTGGAGAAAAAATAAACTCAAAGAGCTGAAAAATACATCATGCAAGAATGAAGAAGAGGGCATATCAGACAAGCAGCATAGCACTTTCAAAGACTCGAAGGCAAGAGCACTTGCTTTAGTCATGGGACAACACTAGCTCAGCTCTAGTAGAGGCAGGACCAAGGTGCAAATAGTAAGATAGACTTAGTACAAGAGGTCAGATCATGCTGGGTCATATTTGCCACACTATGGAGGCTGGACTTCACCCTCAGTGCTGAAGGATCCTGCTGTGATGCTTTCATTGTGTGATTTGCATTTTAAAAGGATGATTCTGGCTCTTTGTGGAGAATAGATTAGAGTAGGGCAGAGAGACCCTAAAGTGGATCTTGCATTGTTATAGGTGAGAGATGAGATTAGCTGGGTCTAAAATAGTGTTGGTCAGAATGGGGAGCAGTGGCCAACTTTGAAAGCATGATGAACAAGATTGCTGATAAGCTTAAATTACTCAATCAGAGAGGTGGGGAAAGCACTCAGGTCTCTGCCCATCGCCACAGTGAGGATGGTGCCATTGCCTGAGTTGGAGGCCACCGAAGGAGCAGCTGGATTTCAGTGAGTGCTAAGGGTGGATTTTGAGACAAAGTATCCATCTACAGCACTGATACTATGTACCTAATTTTCTCAGCAACTAGCTTTTCTGTCTAGAGCTGTTGACTATAATTATAGAACCAAAAGAGTCTTTAATTATTAATCAGCAACCTAATTTCTCCATTTCTATTTATTTATTTGTATTATTCATACATTAAATCGCTATACATCATTTAGATTGTGAAGAGACTTTTTGGACAGAGTCTCACTAGGTCATGATCCTCCTGCCTCACCTCCTCAGTAGCCAGATTACAGGTGAGTGCCATCACATCTGGCTTTTGGGGTACGCCAAGAACTGAACCTGGGCCTCCCATGTGACCTTAGCCTGCCAAGAAGTCACATCAACTGCTATAGACTACCATGGCTGGACCACCAATTCTTTTTTTTTTTTTTTTTCCAAAAAATGAAACCACTCAGACTAGGAGAGAAAGTAATTTCTTCCCAAACACACAGCTAATTAATTAGACAGTAACATAATAAATAAAATGACACAGAATCAGGTCTGTGATCTGCTACTTGTCAGCTGCCTGTCAGCTGCATGATCCTGCAAGTGTCCTTCCCTGCACCTCTTCTTAGTAAGTTATGGACAGAGGACATTACAGGGGCAAGTGCAGCATAGTACCTGGTGCAAAGCAAGTACTCAAAATTTTCTTCCTTATTTCTTACTCTAGGGAACCATTACATGAAGTCTTCCCTAAATAATAGAGGAAGAGTATGATTTTCCTAAAATTTAGCATTTACTAGTCATCTATTTTGGCATTGGAGTAGGGCACAATAAGATTTGAATACTGCTTTTGATTATTAGCTAGACCAGAGACTTGTAAATATCCTTAAACCTGATTTGTCCATAAATATCGAGAAAATATCTATCTGCAGGCTTTTAAGATTCAGTAAGAGAACACATGAAAATTCCTGAAATAGCATTTGTTACATAGTAGATGCTCAATGAATCCTTTTAATTAGGTACATGTGGTGGAAAAGTCAATCCTGCAGTTTAGAAAGATCAGGATGAGAGATCTAAATTGGATCCCTCAAACAAAGATGCAGTTTACATACGCTTGAGACTGGAAAAGTAGGCTGAAAAGGGAAATATCTATGAAGTCTTAAGGAGAACCTAGAGTTACAGGAGATGGAGAGAGGAGAGAGGTTAGTCAGAGAAGGAAAGTGGAACCAAGGATTAGGGAAGTAAGAGTAAGTTAGACAGTGAGTCAGGAGCACAGAAGGACGTAATGACAAAAGCCAAAAAAGGATCGTGATAGTGTGAAAACTGGATGTGAGTAGAGAGGCTTTTTTAGTTTGTTTATTCTGAGAGAGAGAGAGAGAGAGAGAGAGAAAGGAGGCACCTGACAGGATCCCTACGCAGCATCATCTGCCAGCTGCAGCCAGCTGGAACATGGGTCTGCCTGGCCAATGTTCTGCAAGGGAATCTCACGTAGGAAGGTTCCCACTTCAGGTCCAGAGTCCCCTGAGTTACACCAGCCACAGCCATACAGATTTGTAATGATACAGAAGGACCAAGGAGGAGAGTAAAAGGATTATGTTAATCGGTATTTGGCCACAAGCACAACCACCTCATTCCAATTATGTGATATGATTATATAAAATAAAAACACCTAAGGTGATGCATCTATTGACAATCTGTAAGAAGTCTTTGGTTTCTCTGCCTGATCTTCTTCCCTCACCATTTCTTTCCTATCAGCAGTCTACTTTTTGTCTCCAACTTTGCATCATAGATTTTAATTAAACTAAGCAAACCATACGAATAAAGTAGAATTTGACTAGTGAAAACAGACACAGTATGAAAACATCCCAGACTCTATGATCCTTCATTCTAACCAGATCAATATAAGACAGGATTTTCTGGTAACATTGTTATAAACTGCTCAATAATTAGTATATTTCAGGTAAAAATTTAATTTAGTCTTAATCGTCAGAATAATTGTCTCAATTTATGTCCGTTTTAACACATCGCAACGTTTTCTCCTTGATCTGATGTGTGGCCTTGTTGTTACCATGACCAGAACTAGTTTAGGTAAAGTCTGATGTCATTCTCACTTTGTCCTCAAGATGGCAGGCAAGGACTTAGACTGAGCTTGATTTCTAGAAAAGCCTTTTATAGCTTTTTAATTTTTTTATTCAGGTCTCATAATATTAAATCAAAAAATATTTTTAAAATACATTTTAATGTGCCAAGGACTATACTCGATATTACTGAGTAATACCATCCAGTTTTTTAATTTGCCATCTGGTTGAGAAAAAAATCTTTTTTTTCCTCTTTGGCTTATGGGAAAAAAGACAAAAACTTTTGGAAAATACTCAAATATAATTATACTGTGCACATAAGGCTACAGCTAAAAAATATGAAAGAAAAGTAGCACATAAAGCAATAGTGAAGATATTATAAAGACTAGGTCTGCCTGGCAATTTTATTTATTTATTTTTTAGTTTTTTGCCATAGGGCACATACCTTTGCCAGAGAGAGACAGAGGAAGTGAGATCTAACACCCCAGGGCTATGGCTACACCACAATCTCTTGTATATTCTCCTCTTCAGACTTTAGGTAACACATACACATGTGTTTGGTGTGATTTTTAAGCTGCCAGGTCTGGGACCTGAACCATAATCAACCATGTGGGAGTCAAGTGTTTAGCCTCCAAGATAACTGCTGGTCTCTACCTGGCAATTTTTAAAAATTGTACCAGGATTACTAAAACCCCAGTCCTTTTTTTGCTTCTAAAAGTATTTATTCTGGAATGTAATTTAATAATAAAATTGTGTAAAATATTTTTTTCAGAAACTAATGTTAACCCTGCCAATTGAGTATATTTTGAATTATTTCTGCTAAGACATAAACCATTACTACATCACAAAAGTAAGTATAGCTATATTTTATTTTATTCATTTATTTATTTTATATTTTGAAGAGAGACTCTTTTGATATAGGGTGTGTGTGCTTGCTGGAGAGACAGAGAGAGACAAAGAGACAGAAAGCAAAAAATGCTCCTCAGTGGGGCTATGTATGTCCTGACATGGTCCGATTGGGGGCGTCTTCTCCACCATTGTTTACTTTTAGATTTGTTCCTAATTTAAAATATGTAATTTTAAAATAGTTGCAAAACAAATATAACTTCTATGGCACAACCTCATGGATAATTTTATCTATTATCTTGTTTTATGTCCTACCATTTGGGTTTGTGTGAATGGGGCATATTTTACACCATCTTCTAAATAATATGGTTTGTAGATGGTGGGAGGAAGGTATTAGAGAGAGAAGATTAAAGTACAAGAATTAGAAACCTTGTGCAAAAGGAAAAGAAAGTAGAAGAAAAAAAATATAGGAAGAAAAATAGAAAAAGGAAAGGTATCCTGCCTCATCTAAAAATTCAGTCCTCCAACAAGTAATATGGTCCAATTATCACCACAAACGACTAACAGATGGCTCTGGTAATAAACTCTTTGCAGAAAGGATGTAATAGCTCTCTGAGAAGTTGGGCTACTACATTCTTTAAAAGTTACATTTTCACCCTGCTTTTACTAATCATGAATAATTTCATCCATGGTGGTGCATGGGGCTATGACACTGCTAGTTGGAAGTTGAGGTTACATGAGAGGCCAGGATTTGGTTTCCAACCCAACCTAAACGGGTTGGGTGTGGTGGCATGTACCTCTAGTCCTAGCTAATGGTAAAGCCGGAGCTGAAGAATTCTTGACATGGTAAGAAGAGAATCTGTCAAAAATCAATCAATCAAAATCTCAATCTCTCTTTTTTCCTCTCATAGGTAAACAAATAAATATACTTTTGTTAATCACAGAAAAAAGTAAACAAGAGTATAATTTGGCCTCTTGTCTCTTTTCAAAAATTGAATAAAACATTTTTTTTAACATATCACAGACTGCAATAAAACATTTCAGTACCAGGGAGCATCATACAGGCTAAATTCGTGCTTTTAAAAATTGAATTTATTGGCCATTTACAACTTCACAATAACATGACTATTTTACTAGAAATCGTTCTCATTTCAAAACTCAACGATCAGGGACCAGCAGTTAGCATAATGGCTAGGTTGCTGGACTCCCATGTAGTTGACTGCAGTTTGAGTCCCGGACCCAGTGGCTTAAACTTACACCCGGCATATGTGTGTGTATGTCCGAGAGGAGACTGGAGGAGAAGGGATGGCGGGTGGGCCATTCCCCCCCCCCAACCGTGGGGTGATTTCTCACTTTCTGTCCCTCTGGCTTGCTCTGTCTTTCTGGCGAGTGCACGCACCCTATAGCAAAAACCTCCCCCCGCAAAAAAAAGAATTATTAAAAAAAAAGTTCATGAAATAGAAAACATTCAGAGAATGGCAATTAAAATGAACAGAGGAAAGAGAATAGCAAAATTTTTAGAATGCTAATACATACACAAATGATGCAGGAAAGAAGAGAAAAATAAATGAAATGATCAATAATGTAGATTAAGAGACTCTTTCATCAAATTCTATAATGCTAAAATACTCTTTGAAGCCTGAATGAGGTAGAGTTAGGGCACAAGAAAATATTGGTTCTTTCAACTGGGAGACTGACAGTATTTAGTTGGTGATAATGACTGGAAATTTGTACAGATGAATTGGAAACTGGGTTAAGAAAAATAATTTTGACTAAAATATACTTAATGATCATTTTGCAATTACCCAGCTTCTTTTGTTAAGACTTGATCTTTCTATGTTCAGATATTCATAGCAGGAACTTTCTGGTGACACCAACATAACCTTCCTGCTGTCTAATGGATTTTCTCCCTTTTGGGAATCTGAACCTAAGTAAAAAGCACTGTGACAGTCTTTCCTTGTGTCCCTTAACTGCACACAAATTCTGAAAGTTGTAGCCATGTTCTGTCCTGTGATGGAAAAGCACAGGAAGCTGGCCTATGATTTGAAGAAAACACAAATTTAGATAGAGGAGTAGAGAGAAAAGCTAGAGAGTCTTGACAGGGGTTTGAGTCCCTGAATGTCTGAAAGGAAATTCCTAAAATCCCAAAGCATTCTTGTTCTTTGGTTCCATGATATCCCTAATACCTTTACAATGAAATCTCTCGCTAAAATCCATTTGTGTTGGTTTCTATTCCTTTCTATCAAAATAAGCCCAATTAAAACAAAAGCCATAAACTATTCTCCATTCCTCTTATTCTCTCATCACTTCTTTTTCCTGCTGCAGTCTGTATATGTATGTCTCGCCAAGATTCACATACTGAAACTTAACCTACAATGTTATGGTATTCGGAGGTCAGGCCATCATGAATGGGATTAGTGACCTTATAAAAGAGATCCCAGAGACTCTCTCGTCCCTTCTGTCATGTATAGACACAGTGACAAAACAGCTCCCTGTAAACCAAGAGTGGGGCAGGAAGCAGGCCCTCACCAGGTTCCAAATCTGCTGGTACCTGGCATCTTAGACTTTCCAGCCTCCAGAGCTGTGAGAAAAAAAAATATCTATTATGTATAAACCACTCAGTTTTGTTATAGCAATCCAAATCAACTAAGATATCCCTCTCTTAAATCTTCAATCTCTATCTCTGTGTAACCAATGTAGAGAAAAGTTAAGAATACTAACATATCTAATGGTCAATAAATGAAGAGTATTTTTGTTTTTGTTTTTGGCCAACTGGCATGGGTGCTGGACACACAGAGACAGAAAGAGGGAAAGTGAGAAATTTCCCCCACACCAGGGAGATGGCCATGTCACAATCCCTTCACTTCCATCCTCCCCTCCAGATTCTGGGCATGCACATATATGGGACCAGCATGAGTTCCAAGCCATCAGGTCTGGGACTTGAACCATGGTCAGCCATGTGAGAGTCCAGCACCTTAACCTCAACTCCATCTGCTGGTCCCAATAAGTTTAATAATAGCTATGGCTACTTGGGCTCCAGATGAGGGCAGTGGAAAATTATCACATGATAGTGAAAACAAACATGAATAACCAAAAATAATGATTTCTAATGATGAGTCAGAGTCTAAAGTAGCACTTAGCCTCAAGGGTTTTCTTTTATTGCCAAATATAGCCGAGATCTCTATGACCAATGGTGCTATCCAGAGATCTGGTATCATGCGGTACATGCATTAAAGGGAAGAAAAATTTCAGGATTCAGTATTTGCACACACTTTATTATGATAAACAGGAATAGAAATATCCAGCCATATATAGAGAATTGTTGAAAACACTAAAGCTACATAACACTTCAAGTTCCAGAAAGAAAAAAGAGTGAGAGACCAGTTTAAGCAGCAGCCTTGCTAGATGCCAGGCTGCCTGTGACTGCAGGCCCTAATAGCCATGACATGTAGCTTAGTCCCCCAACACACACTCGCCTTTGGACTCTCAGTACTTTAGTGTTTTGGATAGCACATGGCATGTGCTTCATGATCTTTTCTTTACTCCTCAGGTGAAGCTCAGTAGCTCAGATGGAGGCACACCTGTTCTTTAGAAAAAGGGAGAACTTTGACTCATCCAGGAGCAGTGACAACAGTGCAGGGTACTGGTGAGCAACAGGGAGGAAGATCAAATGAGAGATTGTCAATTTCCTACTCCTGTACACCTTCGAACACTCAGAGGTACCTTGACTAATTTGCAAAGGAATGTGTAGATCAACAGATGACTAGGCATAATCACAGAGGCCCAAGAAACATGAGCAAGCAACAAAATGTCTCTTCTCCAAGGAAAAACATCAATTCCATATCACCTGCAGATGACACAATAGAAGTCGTGGACAAGTCAAATAAGCAATTAAGAATATTTGTAGTGAATAAACCAGTTGAGATGCAAGAGAAAAGAGACAAGCTCCAGGAGATGAGGAAGTCCTTTAATGATTTGAAAGAAGAAATAGACCCCTTAAAAAAGAATCAAATGGAACTATTAGGGGTGATGAATGTGATACAGGAAATTAAAACCTCCCTAGAAAGTACTAGAAAGAAATTAGATCACACAGAAGATTGAATCTCCAATGTTGAAGACGAAACCTGACCTAAAAAAAGTATCAAAAAGATTGAGAAAACAACCAAGAAAAATTAGGATAATATACGAGAAATACTGAATACCATCAAGCACCCCAACATCTGGGTAACTGGCATCCCAGAAGAGGGAGAAAATAATAAGGGCATTAATAATTTATTTCATGAAGTCCTGGAAGAAAACTTTCCAAACCTAGAGAGGCATTCAAATATCCAGACTCACAAATACAAAGGACCCCAAATAGAATGACCCGAAAAGATCCTCTCCAAGGCATATCATTACCAGATTGGCCAAAACCGCAGACAAAGACAAGATACTAAAATTGGCAAAAGAGAAACATCAAGTTATTTACAAAGGTCACCATATCAGACTAACATTGGACCCCTCATTGGAAACAATGCAGGCAAGGAATGAATGGGGAAATATAGTCAAAGTGTTAAGTGAAAAACAATTTCAACCAAGAATACTATACCCAGTAAGATTACCCTTCTTAGGAGAAAAAAAAAAAGATAAAAACATTCTCAGATAAACAAAACCTGAAAAAATTTACCAACTCCAGAACAGCTCTTCAAGAAGTTCTGAAGGAAATGCTATACCAGGAAAATTAAAAAGTGAGAAGGATAGTTAAAAGAGAACAAAAACAATCAAGAAAATGGCTCACTTACTCTTAGGAACAGGACCGGAAAAATAGATAATAACATTGAATGTTAATGGATTAAATTCTCCAATTAAAAGACACAGACTGCTGAATGGATATAAAATAAAATAAAATAAAATAAAATAAAATAAAATAAAATAAAATAAAATAAAATAAAATAAAATAAAATAATAAAACAAAACAGAAACCCTCTATCTGAAACCTACAAGAATCACACTGTATGTATAAAGACATACATAGACTAAAAGTGAAGGACTGGAAAAAGATATTTTTTGCGAATGGAAATTAAAAAAAGGTTTGAGTTGCAATACTGATTTCAGACAAAATAAGCTTCAAAAAAAGACTGAAAGAAGAGACAAAGAAGGGTATTATATAATAGTAAATGGGCTAATTCATCAAGAAGACATAATGTTTATAAAAATCTATACACCCAACTCAGGAGCACCTAAATACATGAAGGAAAGACTGTTGGAGCTAAAAGGAGAGATAAGGTGCAACGCAATCATTGTTGGGCATCTCAACATTCCATTATCTCCCTTAGATAGATCTTCTAGACAAAAAATAAATAGAGAGATGCAGGACCTAAATAATAAAATAAATCAAATGGGCTTGACAGATATCTATAGAACTTTCCACCTTAAGACCACAAAGTATACATTTTTCTCACCCCGGCATGGAACCTTTTCAAAGAGTGACCATATGAGAGGACATAAATCAAGTTTTTACAGATTCAAAAACATAGAAACTATATCCAACATCTTCTCTGGCCATGATGGAATTAAACTCGATATTAAATTCAAGAAACACCCTTGAAAATACACACACACAGAAATTAAACATCTTATTTCGGAATGACTTTTTAACTACTGAAGAAATTAAATATGAAATCAAGAAATTTATAGAAACAAATGATATGAGTACACGTTTCCATAAACAATGGGACAAGGCAAAAGCATTAGTAAGAGAAAAATTCATAACAATTAATACATATAAGAAAAAGATGGAAAGGTGGCAAATAGACAACCTAACATCATGCCTCACGGAACTGGAAAAACAACAACAAATACCAGGCAAAAAGAAATCCTAAAGATTGGAGCAGAAATAAATTAAATAGAAATAAACTAACTATACAGAAAATAAATGAAAGTTAAAGCTGGTTCTTTGAAAAGATTAAGAAGATCGATACACCATTAGTTAGTCTGATAAAGAAGAAAGAAACCAGATAAATCAAATATGTGATGAAACAGGCAACATTACAATAAACACAATAGGAATACAAAACATCATTAGAGGATAATATGAGCAACTATATGCCAACAAACAAGAGAACATGAAGGAGATAGACAAAATCCTGGATGCATATAGTATACCATGATTGAATCGGGAGGACACAGAAAACCTGAATAGACCCATAACACACCATAAGATTGAATCAGTAATAAATAACCTCCCGACCAAGAAAACTTCAGGTCCAGATGGCTTCACTTCTGAATTCTACAAAACTTTCAAGGAAAATTTAACCCCTATCCTATTCAAATTATTTCTAAAGACCCAAGAGAAAGAAAACCTTCCAAATTCATTTTTGAAGCCTCCATCATCCTCATTCCCAAAATAGATAAGGACATGACAATAAAGTAAAGCTATAGACCAATATCTCTGATAAATATAGACCATGACCAGGTAGGCTTTATCCCAGGGATGCTAGGGCGATTCAACATATACAAGACCATAAATATAATACATCATATTAAAATAAAAATAATATGATCATTTCAATTGATACAGAGAAAGCATTTGATAAAATACAACACCCTTTCATGATTAAGACCCTTAGTAAGATTGGTATAGAAGGGTCATTTCTCAACACAATAAAAGCCATTTATGAAAAACCTACAGCTAACAGTATACTGAATGGAGAAAAGCTAGAAGCTTTTCCACTAAAAAACGGTACTAGGCAAGGCTGCCCACTTTATCCACTGCTTTTTAATACAATGTTGGGAGTCTTAGTCAATGCAATCAGAAAAGAGAACAATATAAAATGCATTCAAACAGGCAAAGAAAAGTTGAAAATATCTTAATTTGCAGATGACATGATGGTATACTTAGAAACACAAAGGTTTCCATGAAAAAACTTCTTGAAGTAATAAATGAATACAGTAAAGTGGCAGGATACAAAATTAACATCTAAAAATCTATAGCATTTCTATATATGAACAACAAGTTGAACCACATAGAGCTGAAGAAAGGAAAATCCCTTTTACCATAGTCACAAAATTTATAAGATACCTAGGGATAAGCCTAACTAAGGAAGTCAAAGCCCTTTACAAAGACAACTATAAAAATATTTTAAAAGGTGTTGAAAAGGACATAAAAAAAAAGTGGAAGGACATACTATGTTCCTGGATTGGAAGAATTAATATAATCAAGATGGAAATTCTACCCAAATTAATCTACATATATAATGAAATTCCAGTCAAAATGCCATAAATATTCCTCACAGAGGTAGAAAAGACAATCACAGAATTTGTGTGAAATCATAAAAGACCTCGTATTGCCAAAGCAATCCTGTGCAAGAATATTGGAGTCAGTGGCATATCATTCCCTGACTCCAAGATAGATTATAAAGCTGTGATCATCAAAACAGCAAGGTATTGACACAAAAACAGACAGGTGGACCAATGGAATTGAATAGAGACCCCAAAAATAAACCCCAAAGCTTACAGCCAACTGATTTTTGACAAAGGATACCTGTTAATCCATTGGGAAAAGGAAAACCTCTTTAGTAAATAGTGCTAGAAAAACTGAGTATCCACCTACAGAAAGATGAAACTGAAACCCCATCTTTCACCATTAACAAAAATCAACCCAAAATGGATCAAAGATCTGAACCTAAGACTTCAAACTATAAAACTACTGGTGGAAAATACGGGGGAAACTCTGAGAGACATTGAGTTAGTCAAAGACTTCTTAAATAAGACTCCCAAAGCATGGGCAATAATCCCTAAAATAGACAAGTGGGACTATATCAGACTAAGAAGTTTCTGCACAGCAAAGGATACAATAATTAGTATGAATCAACAACCCTCAGAATGGGAGAATATTTTTGTAAAATATGCCTCAGACAAGGCACTGATAACCAGAATACACAGGGAACTCAAGCGGCTTACTCGGAAAAAAAAGAAAAAAGAAAAAAGAAAGAATAACCCAATTAAATGGTGGGAAAACAAAATCTCTCTAAGGAAGACATATGAACAGCCAAAAAAACATATGACGAAATATTCAACATCCCTCATCGTAAGGGAGATGCAGATTAAAACCACAATGAGATACTACCCAATCCCTGTTGGAATGGTGAAGATTAAAGATACAAAAAGTGGTGTTGGTAGGGATGTGGCAAAAGAGGAACTCTCCTATGCTGTTGGTGGAAATATAAATTGGTTTAGCCACTATGGAAAACATATGGGGGTTCCTCAAAGATCTACAAATACTATTTGATCCAGCAATCCCACTTCTGGGTATCTACCCAAAGGACAGGAGAATGCTCAGGTGGAAAAGCACTTGCACATCAATGTTTATTGCAGCATTATTGACAATCACTAAAACATGAAACCAACCTAAACGTCCACTAACAGATGAATGGATGGAAAAAGTGTGGCACATATACTCCATGGAATATTATTCAGCCATAAAAAAACAAGACCCGGACATTTGATAGAAAGTGGTTTGATATAGAGGATCTATTGCTGAGAAGCAATCCAGGATATGAAAGGAAGATATTGTATGTATCCACTTGATATATACCGACTCTCAGTACTTTATGGTAAAGATTGTAATATTGGAGGGCATAAAAGCAGTGAATATAGTTATGGGTTCTGCAGACAGTGTGGAACAGGGTGGGAGAAGGGAAGAGTATAGAGAAGGATAGCAAGAGAACAAATAGAGAGGCATGACATTAGTGGGATATAGAAATGATTTATTACCTGTTGATGATAACATACATAGTATTCTCAACTGGACTAGTCTGAGAAGTATTTTATGTTGGGTAAATTCTTTTTACAAGCCAAATGATACACAGTGATTGAATGTTTTTTTTAAAAAAATGAGACTAATAATAATAGTAATCTGAGAAAAATGATGAAAAGCTATTCGATGAGGATGTGGATAGTAATATCTTTGTCTTGACTGATATGCGTGGTATTCCTTCTGGAAAAAGAGATGTAATACGCTGTAAAGTTATATGTGACTCAATGGAATATAAAAAAGATTATGATAATAAATTCAATTAAATTTAAAGAAAAAAAGAAAAAAGAATGCCATGATTGTGTAGGACATGGGCCAGTTCACAGATCACTGATGATTCAGAAATGGTGTCATCAGTACCCAACACACTCAGCAATCACTGAGCACCTACTAGATGAGCGTCAGGAACAAAACATTTTTTAGATCTCTATTACAGGTATTACATCATTTCTCTGGTTCATTAAGAATAGAATCACTTTGTATTGACACCTCTCATTTCTGGGAGGAAGTAGAAGTTCTAGCAAATGTGACTATTAGGACTAGGTGATCTCAATTTTTCCTTGCAGCTCAACATGCATCTGTGCTTCTTATATTCCTAATGCGAAAGCATTTTGTGATAGACACCATTAAAAAGCCATTAGCAGTGACAGTGGAGAAAGTAGAAAAGTGGTGACAAGGCGGAGGAAATCAGTGAGTATAAAAAGCCATTTATTTCATCAAAAAAGGATTTTTCTTGTTAAAATGTTTGAAGTATTTAGAATATGTCAAACTCAAAATATCTCTGTGGAGTGGATATGATTATTTCTAAAGCCAGGCAGCATACCAAATTGACTCATTTTATTCTCATGATACATTTATATGCATTAAATCAAAAATCTTTATTTCCAAATAATGTGTGAGTGTGTGGGGGGTGTATGTGTGTGTGTGTGTGTGTATGCAATTTTGACACTACTTTTTCTACTTTGTTACAACAATATAAACCTGCAGCCTTCTCTTAACAGTGAAACCTCAATCTTAGATCAGAATGGATTAAAACTATATGGTAATAATAAAATTAACTTTTTTAGGGAAGCCACCATTTCTAAGCACTTTTCTAGGTACATTATGCATATGTAATGCTTACTATGTTTACCAATACCTTTTTATTGATAAGCAAACTAAAACAGAAAAGTCTCTCAACTTGCCCAAGGACCCACGTCCAGGAAGTAATCATGTTGAGATTTGAAGCTACACAACCTGTGTTCAGAGCTGTGCTGATTATCTGCATGTAATTCAGTTTCTGAGAAGCCATAAAGAATAGGATTTTACACTTAGAGGCTTGGTGATGGTTTTGTAGGACTATCACTGAGAACAGCACTCAGTGCCCTAGCTCAGGTGAGAGAAGCTGGTATAAAAGTAGAGCACACCAGGGGCCATCAGGTGGCGTGGTGGTTAAGGGCACTGGACTCCCACATGGCCAACTGCAATTTGAGTATTGGACCTTTCAGCCTGTTTTCCCACTTTCCATTTCTCTCTCTCTCTTTGTCTCCCTCTCTCTCTGTCCTTCTCTGGTCAAATTTAAATAAATAAATAAAGTTAAAGAAAATAATTATTTTTTAAAAAAAATTGGAGCAGGCCATTTGGAGAAGGTGCAATGGATTTTTGTTTACTTTGCAGATAAATAGTATGCCATATATGACCAAATACACGTTTAAAGCAAATTCCACTCTACTTGCTTTGTATTCGAGTAGTATAAAGCAGAAACAAAAGGAAACACCTAGATGGTTGTCTACCCACATAAAATTTAAAGCTATTGTTATGCCATCACCAGGGTAAGCCCTCTCACACCATTTATGTACTGCTCCAATCACTCAGTCTTGTCTAGGGCAATACAGTTTGTTATGGATTCACCAGGGTAAGCCCTCTCACACCATTTATGTACTGCTCCAATCACTCAGTCTTGTCTAGGGCAATACAGTTGCCCTGATAGGACTTGATATCTGTTTAATATTGCTTGCTGCATGTCTAAAAGTATTTAATAATAAGCTTTTGGATAATTTTATTATGTTAATATTATCTGAGAACTGGAAATTCTGGGAAAATTTGTCTTAGAGGGCTAAAAAGAAGACTTAATGTGAAGGTTGAGTAAATAAAAAATATTGAAATCATGGCAGCTTCATTGGATGGACCATAGAGTTCCAGACTCCCACCTTCACCAACACTACCATATGTACCACATGTATGCATGTACCCATGCACACTCTCTTTCTGTCTCTCATCTTCCCCTGAGGGAGTCCATAAAGTTCTCAATGAAACCTCTAGACTTTCAGATCCCAGTTAGAAAAACATTGACTGCTATTAAGTTGGAATCAAATGGGAAGTATTCCTGAACACTGGGGGTGATACATAATGCTTTCTGAGGACGAAAAAAGAAGTTATATTTGTTGGCTCTAATAAAGTTATCCAGTGTAGTTCATTTCCCAGGTCTTTATGGAAATGGCAGTGGTGGGGGGAAGGGATACTTTATGTCCTTTCCTAGAACTTACAAATGCCCAAGCATTTATAATAAGCCAGATATAAGCGCATTTGATTTTAGGTGTGGAAGAGTACTCTACTTTAAAGTCATTCCAAGGAAAGAGGGAGTCAAGCAGAAAATATTAGTGCATGTAGTGCAGGGATAGAGTGAAAGGATGAATGATTACAGTTGGAGGCAGAATGTCAGTTTGATATCTTTGTGACAGAAGTGGTTTCAAATAATTATAAGGACAAAGAGGCTTTACTGACGTAAATTTGAAGATGATTCCTAAGTGAGAAGTTTGAGCTTTGATACTAGTTTGCTGCAAAGGTTCTCATTAACACCAATTTTGGTTGTTGTTTTTTGTTTTTAGGTTTTGTTTTTTAAACCAGGGAGTATACTGAAGAGAATAAATCACATTTCATGGCAAATAAAGTGCTGAAATTATAAGGCAATATCCCAGAAGGTACATGACTCTTAGTAAGTAAGGGCACGGGCACAGGTCCTAGTGGTGGTGGTGATGTTAGTGGTAATGGTGGTCATGTTTATCCTATGTGCAGAGTTGAACAACAACTGAAATATTAATGTAGAAGCAAAAAAATCACTTAGAAACCATCTTTACTTGATTTCACTTAGGCAAGAATCACTAATGGAGTGTTTGATGAGGAACCAGTTATTTATGTGATCTAAATGTAACTCCCAATAGACTATTATTGATGACAAAGAAATATAGCAACTTCACAGTGCAGCAAGCTTGTAGACAGTACCTTAACATAGAAATCAAAGTTAATATCACCTATAATGGGTCAATGCTCCATTATATGCTTCCTGATATTATGTTCTAACAAAGACAACATTATATCCATAGAATGACTGCTAAAAATATATGGGTAAATCTAATTCACAAGAATCTGTTAATATACCCAAGTTGAAAGACATTCTACTACAGAAATTTGCCTGCCTTATTATTACTTGTTTTTAAGTTTGCTAGAGGGTGTGTGCTTGTCAGAAAGAGAGGAATCACCTGCACACATTAGGGGGGTGGCCACACTGCAATCCTTTCCCCTTTATTATTTTCTCTGGATGTGGGGCACACACATGTACCCAGTGTGTTTCTCATGCCACTAGGTCCAAAACTTGATCCATGCAGTCAGCTATGTGGGATCCAGCCACCTCAGCCACCATGCCACTAGCTGACGCTGCCTATCCTCTTAAAAGTAAATAAATAAAGATCAGGAATGACCCAAAAGAAAGAAATAAAAAAAAAAGGTAAGTAATTGTTCCAGGTTAAAGGAAGCAAGGTTATGGAGAAAATAAAAGCAATGTGTGATACTGGATTGAATACTAGGCTGGGGAGAAAGAAAAAGATGTTATTGGGACAACTGGAAATTTTAATATAGGATATAATCTCTATCTATTTGGTTGTCAGGAAATGTATCAGAAATATTTAAAGGGGGAAAAGAGGCTCTTTATTTTTTAATTCTTTTATTTGAAATAATATTCAGAATAAGAGAGTGACAAGCCAAAAGGGGTAGAATGTAAGTAAATACTTAATATGGGGCAGAGTTCTTTGTTTTTTGTTTTTGTTTCTGTTTTAGCGCAGGCATGTGCACTTGCCAGAGACAGAGAGAAAGAAAGTCAGAAAGCACCACTCAGGGAGATGGCCATACTGTAATCTCTTTTCCTCCATTTCTCCTCTTCAAATTCTGGGCATGCACACACATGTACCTAGTGTGTTGCTGAAGCTGCTGGGGCCAGGACTTGAACCACGTAGTCAGTCATGTGGGATCCATGTCATCTGCTGGCCCCCTACAATTTTTTTGTTCATGTTGTTTTTAGAAGAGTCAGGAGTGGCAAAGAAATTGTGAACAATGCTAAAGCTAAATATCAAGTTCAACAAGAGCAAAATTTATTATAAAAGACACATCAATTTAAGAGTACACTGAGAGGAAGGAGCTTCAGTATTTTAAACCTCATAAAGGAAACTATTTTAGAATGTAATATCATCTAAATCATAGTCTCACTAATTATGTTAATTTTATATTTCAACTTGTTTTGGGTAAGGTATGCCCAGATAGCTGGTGAAACAATACTTCTCGATGTGTCTGACAGTTTTTAGAAGAGATTAGCAGTTAAATTGATACAGTGAGTGAAGATCACCTTCATCAGTGAGTCAGCACCATCCAATCTGTTGAGGGCTTGACTAGAACAAAGAGATATGGAGAAGGCAAATTTGCTTTCTCTGCTTAACCATAATCAGAATACCATATCCTGTCCTTGGACGTTGGCACCTCTGGGTTTGGTCTGCAAACTCAGACTGGGACTCACACTGTTAGTTCCTCTGGTTCTCGGGCTGAGCTTGGAGTGGACTTTGCACATTTTTCTAAGTCCTTCACTTACAGATTGGGAGATTTCTTAGCTTCCATCAACACAGACAAGTCCTGGAAATGAAGCTCTTTTCTATTCATCTATGTGTATTCTGTTGATTTTGTTTTCCTAAAGAATGCTGTCTAATATATTAACGAGGGTTTTAAGAAGAGAAACTCTAGATACTGGAGTTTGGACAGTCAAGGAACAAAGAGGCCAGTCATTGATCCAGTGTTTGAAGACTTTCCAGATGACAACAAGTGCTATGAAAGACTCTTTTCTGTGTCTTGAGATTTTCAAGTAAGACAAAATTTGAGGATAACAACAATGAGAATGGCAAGAAGCGACATAAGAAAATATTACCGGGCATCCAAAGAAAGGTATCAACAAGAAGTCATGGGGAAGTTGTGAAGGAAATGCAGAAAATGCAGGCTTAATGTGTTTGACCTTTCCAGGATGAAGGAGAAGGACAAGATAGAATTTAAGCGCTCTATTTGAGAAGGTGGCCAGAAGAGTGGAGTCATAAGGGAGACTCATATTTCACTGAAAGTAAAGAAAAGGGTAAAAAGTGTTGCAGAGAAATGTCAAAACTTCAGGGCTGTCCCTTCAACAAATGATGCTAGGAAAACTGGCTATTCACAAGTAAAAGAACAAAGCATAGAATAAAATAAAAATGAATCAAATATGTAACTATTAAGAGTTAAAACTATACAACTCTTAGAAGAAAAAAGGACTATCTCTATGGTATTGATCTTGGCAATAACTTAATACATGAAAGCAAAATATGAAAACAACAAGCAACAAAAGTAAAAATAGACTATTTGTACCTCAGCACAATTAAAAACTTTTGTGTATGTACTGATCCATGTTACAATGTAGATAAAACTTGGAAGCATTATGACAAGAAAAGGAAGCCTGAAACATAAAGCCACATATTGTGTAATTCCATTTATATGAACTATCAAGAACAGACAAACCCATGAAGAGAGGAAGCAGATCAGTAGTTGCCAGGAGCTGATATGGAGAAGGGGGACTAGCAAGTGATTCTCTTTTTTTAAAGAATTGTTTATTTTACTTATGATTATTATTTTTTTTAATTTTTATGTAGGGCACAAGTGCTCACCTGAGAGAGACAGAGAGACTGCTGGGGGAAGGGGTGGAGTGAGAAAGCAAGTCACCAGGTCTGGAACTCAAACCACAGTCAGCCATGTGGAAGCCAAGAGCCTTAACCACCACACTACCTCCTGGCCCCTCAAGTGATTCTCAATGAGTATAAGTTTCCATTTGTGGTGATGAAAAGTTCTGGAACTAATGATGATGGCTGTACAACATTATGAATGTCCTTAAGGCATCTAATTTTATACTTTAAGATGACTATGTGGCATGTTTTATGCTGTATTATCTTACTACAATTTTTTAAATTGCAAGATTGCTACAGAGAACATAGTAGGAAGAACTACAGAAAGAGCTATAGTCAGGTGTAAGAGGGACAGAACAAGATGACGAGTAGAGTTGCATAAAAATGCAAGAAAGATACTTTGTGACTACATTTTGTAGGGTTGAATCTGATAAAAAGAGTTTGTATATTACTCTAAAGACTATAAAGACCCATTGAAAAGTTTTAAGCAATGGGGTACATCAATCTGAAAGTTCTAAAGTTTCTCTGACACTCTTTTGAATGGAGGCTGAAATGGTATTTAAACAACTTTCAGAAACACTCATTTACTTGGGAACCAGCAGTTAGCGTAATGGCTATGTCGCTGGACCCCCACGTCGTCAACTGCGGTTCGCGTCCCGGACCCGGTGGCTTAAAGCTCACGTCGTGCACATGTGCGTGCCCAAGATCCTGAGAGGAGAATGGAGGAGAAGGGATTGTGGCATGACCATCCCCCCTGGGGGGTGATTTCTCGCTTTCTGTCTCTATGTCTCTCTCTGTCTGTCTGGTGAGCGCACGCGCCCTATAGTGAAACTCTCTCCAAAAAAAAAAAAACAACAAAAAAAAGAAACACTCATTTACTGACCATTTTATTAATAAATTTAATTAAATGATTCTCTGCCCCTTCTCAGAAAGTCAAGGCTCAACAGTCCTCTCCTAGTGTATAATTGTTGCTAACTTCTTAAATGACAAGCCAAAAAAAAGTAGTCAGACTGGTTACCATTACCAACAAGGTACTAACACCTCTCGTAGAATTTAACAAAAAAAATAGGAAGACTATTGTCTCCATAAACAATTAGTGGTTTGAAGTCCCAGACCATTTTAAAAAGAAAAAATTTTACAAAAAAAAAAAGGTTTCCTTTGCTCCCAGGCAATCCTGAAGCCTCATCCAAGCTGTGCGATGATCCTCTACACATAAGCTCAAAAGCCAGGGCTGCTAACATTTCATGGCAGTACGTCAACCCTGCCGCCTGCAAGTCTGGCATGTAAGGCATATAGATCTATCTTTAATAAAAACCACAGGCAGTTGGTACTTGGGCACTCCAAGAATGCAGGCAGGAATTCACTATGATCCAGCACTGGCAAAAAGCTCACATGGGCACCTGATGTGGAAATACTTGGTAAAATCCATTGCTGACTCTCTATTCTTCTAGCTAAACACCACCCTAGTTAAGTTAGATGAGTTCATAAATCTCACAAAGACCTTGTTACTCTAGCTTCCCATTTGCATGCCTTTACTGGGTTTTAATGTAGCTTGAGATTCAAATATCCAATTAATGAAATGTTTCATTTTAAAAATCAATCGCATGTTAGCAAGTAGTCATTCAAGAGCCTTCATGAGCTGCTCAGAATGATGCTCACTTTCTAGACCCATCTCCCATGGCTCCCCCATATAGCCCTCACTTGTCTATCTCATTAGCTGTGTACCTACTGATGTGCCAGGAGCTGAGAAAGCAAAGATAAGTAAGACAGGGTTTCCACCTCCACGGTACTGTACCAGCCCCCTAGAAAAGACAATCATCGGGCTGTTGCAGGAACAGTTATCTTTCAAATCCATCACTGCAAAACTATTTCAGTGTCTGTTAACATTCTGTGTCAAATGACATAGAAACTTGACAAAATTAGAGACACATTTGCATGGTAAACAAGACCATAGTTTGTAGTGTTTCATCACAATCAGATGGAAAGTTAGGGATATTAGAAAGACCAAAGGGGCTTTACTGTCACTTTTATTCTTGACAAAAATGCAGTGCTAAGTAGCACTCTGATAGTACTAACTCTGCCCTGCCCAAAGGGTGAAGGTATGTGTTTTCCCCATCTGAGCAATCCAGGACTCCTAGAGCTTGAACAGAATCCACTGCCAAACATAAGGGCCATGACCAAGAAATGGTACCAAAAGATAAGATTCTTTATCTTGTTACCTCTTGTGCCTCAGACTATATTGTCAAATCATAACTCATGTCTTTTGAGTCACAGTGGAATAGATGAGTCTCTAATCTGTTCTAGAAAAGATCAACAGCTGTGAAAATTGGGGGTGAAGTTTATCCCAGACATCTTAAAGACCGACATACTCTCTTTCCTTGAATAATATGTAGAATTAATCTTACAGTATTAAGAAAAATGAATAATGAACACAGCTTGTTAATCCTGTTTTCCATGAAAAGATAAAAATAATAATTATATGCTAGTGATTATGACTGAAAATGTCTCATAACGAACATCAAAATGGTACTGTTGCACAAAAAATGTATATTTATTTGTTGTGCACATGGGTGCATACAATAAATGGCAGAGGCCATCTGGAAACACCAGAAACACACTTAGAAAATCATGCTTAGAAATAACCAGGCATGATTTTGATCCTCCTCTGCTATTTTAAGTTTGCTTATTTATTCCCTCCATAAACAGGAGAGAAGAAATAAAAGGAATACACTCCCAACAGGTTCCTGACGCTGCAATCAAGTTCCAGCTTCAGCTGCCTCTGGATAATGGGCATGTATGTGTTTGGCATCCTCGGGGAGAACCTTCCCATGTCTGTCATCATTGTAGAGCATCCCGTTTCATCACCGTACCACTCTTCAGGTCCCTCCTTCGCTATTAATGGCTCAAATGACCATGAAACATTTAAATCGTCCTTTGTGATTTTTGTTTTCTCACCAAAAGTTAGAAACTAGCTTTAAGTTCCAAGATTCTAAACCTAAAAAATGTTTCATTTTACATTCTTAAATCATATTCCATACTTCATTCGCTCTACCACTACTCTAAATTAAAGATGCCCAGTTTGACCCAGTAATCTAGTACATAAAGGAACCATATCCCATGGGACTGACTTAGAAAACATGCTGGAAGCTCTATGTGTGTGTGCCTAAAATCCCAACGGAATGGAGAAAGGGAGGAGGCATTGCCACATGACCACACCCCTATTGAAAGGTGCTTTTACCCTCTCTTTCTGTCTCTCTTTGGCAAGCACACATGCCCGCTGGCAATTGAAAAAAAAATCCTTCTTTTTATAGTCTGACTGCCAGAACATAAACACC
Organism: Tupaia belangeri chinensis; assembly: GCF_000334495.1. NCBI lineage: Eukaryota > Metazoa > Chordata > Mammalia > Scandentia > Tupaiidae > Tupaia > Tupaia belangeri. The sequence goes on along the minus strand of NW_006205117.1, from coordinate 308,109 downwards.
ATTAAGGTTTTATTAACAAAAGTTCAAATTTTCAGAATATAAGACACTAAAGAAATTTATTATCATCTTATTGATGATATCATATTACAAATAGTGATTTTAGTGAGCTTCCTTAAAAAACTGATAGGATTCCCTGGTTCATTTATATTCTTGTTGAATTCCTCAATAGAACTTGTTTTTTCAAAGTCTATCAAGTCAATTCTATTTTAATAGACATTTTACATAATTAATTAATAAATTTTCATCACTCTCCTCACTTGGCAAATTAGAATCAGCCTGATATTTTCCATTTGAAGAGTCATGAGGCATATGGCTTTTTGTTTATTCAATGTTTCTATCCTATGTGCCAAATACTTTATACCGATGGATTGCAGACATATACAGGCAATAATTGTAAACTTCATATATAGTCCCTGGATTAAGACAGAAAGTGCTAGGGGTACTTATGAGGCATGAAGAAGTTTTCACTTTGGCCTGCATCAGTTACAGACTGATATCATTATTGCAATCCTATACGCAAGCAAACTCATGAGAACAATTCTCACCATGCACTATCACCTGGCTATAAGACAGTTTGATCCTCTGAGAAGCTACTGCAGTCAGGTCCCTGCCTGTTCTATAGATCCAACTTTCTCCAAGGTGGAGATTTGGACAAAGGTAGAAGGAAGCCTCTAATTTTGCCTTAATTTCCAACCATGAGCCCTGGTCTTTGGATTAATACTAATAATTTAATTGTATTTGATACACTTGGGTCTGTTTTGTACCTATTAACACTCAGAGCAGTAGATGAATGATCAACTGGTACTCCAGAATGCAATAAATTTTAATAACCATTTCTACACTTGCCTAATTTCATTTTCTAAGACATTTGTTTATGACTCCATAGGCAAAGGAAAACAGAGCCTGAGTCAACACCTACTTCTTTACCTCTAAGTCTTCCTTTCTGTAACAACACACACAAAGTCTATAGTTGAGAAGGCAGATCATGGTCCAGAACAGGAGACAAATCTTATGGGTTATCTGTCTCCAGTTCTCTCCCAAATATGAATAGCGAGATTCTATTAAAGGGAAAACCAGAATGAATATGGGAGAGGAAATAGGTTAATCATATAAAAGAGAAAGACTACTCAGCCTCAGAAAAAACGAAAATTTTAATAACGAGGATCCACAGCAAAATAACAAAACCTGTTACTGGAAGTGTGACACAGAGGCTAGGTGGATCTGTCAAAAGTGGATGGGATGTGACACTTGAGAGAGTAAAGATTCTCTGAGATCCAGATATATCCCACAGTCAGAAGATACCACGCTGTTGCTCACCCAAAGCACAACCTAGAATCCTCTTTGCCCCTATAGCTTCAGAGGCCACCAGGTGTCAGTCAAGGCTAGAAAATAAAAACAAGTCCACAGGTTTTTTTTTTTTTTTTTTAATTAAATAACTAGCCTAAATTTATGTGAGGAGATAATATTTTGGATATGTTTCAGAATTATATAAAATATCAAATATGCAAAGTCATAAATAAAAAGTTTGTTTATGAATATCATGATAAATGAACTTCCAATTTTTTTCATGATGTTAAAGAATGGCTATTTGAGTGAACCAATGCCACATTTAAGAGGAAGAAGCAACTGTTTCTATTGGTTCTATAGAGAGTGGATCATAACATTATTGTAATAATCTTTACCACCAGATGCATTCCCACCCAGGACCAGCACAGGCAGTATGTAAAACGGGCATAACTGTTAGAGGATCACAGTTATGATTAACTCCAAGGAATTTCAGCTGGCTTTCCAAACTCTCTGTAATAATGACCTTGCTTCAGATTCTTAATGGCTGTTTTACAGAGTTCTGCCTACTTGGGGAATTGCTGCAGCCACAGAGGACCAAGTGAAAACAACCCTCCAATTTCTGCATGAAAGCCAAATTACCATGCCTAGAGAAGATTTGCACCTCCCAGAAAGCAGTCTCATATGTTTCTACTTTAGAGGTTAATGGGTACGTATGGGAGCCTCACCTGCACTTCCAAATTAGCTGTAGTCTTAAGAAATGAGCTACCTTTCTCTGCCTCAACAACATCTCTGATGAAATAAAAACCAGCATTTTAATAGCACTTGATATTTATAAGACAACATTTTCATTCATGTTATTTGATAATAACAGAAATCCTATTTGGTAAATAAAATAATAGCATCCCAATTTTATAAATGAAGAGATTGAAGCTAAATATTAGTTCATCAAAAAAGTCATGATGCACTTTTGCGGAGAGAAATTAAGTCATGACTTTTCCAATAACCCAATAATTAATCCGAATTTTCACATTAGGTTACTTTCTCAGCCTTAACTTCCCACTTGTAAATTTTATGATTCAGCCCTAAGGGAAAATATTAATAAAGAAAAATATGCTATTAAAAATGTTTTTAGATTTAAGAGACAATTCTATACAATAGAATAAAGAGACAAATGTGAACGTGGTTATCCAACAGGAAAACCTATAACATACAACACTGTCAACTAAAGTAATTTTTTGGTTAAATTTTACCTCAAGAGATTTAATTTATCATAGACTACAACACTGTAAACAACAGAGAAAACATTTTTTTTTTCCTCCACTGGATGGGCTGTAATGCTTAATTTCGTATTTTTCCATTTTATTCTAAGGAAACTAGAAGAGGCAGAAAAGTAGAAGTTATGGGAATCTCAAAAGGTACCCAATAATCAAAATTATTTACTCACCTAGGTTCTGAACTACCTGAGGTAAACCAAGAAGTCAGGCAGATGAGGCTGGAAACAGCTTTACTGCTCATGAGCTATTGGAGTACGTGGTTTGGGTGGGAGGTGCAGTGGTTCTTAAAGAGCAAAACCCAAACCCATTGCTCCAGATGCAGAGCTCAAGACAAAGACTGGAGTGCAAGTAGTTTATATGGGAATTAATCCTAGAAGGGGAGTGGGAGAGTGACATAGGGAAGGGAAGAAAGCCAACAGAGAGAACTCTCTAAAGCCAGTTACCATATGAGCAGCCTGAGCTCAGTCCAGCTGGGGAAGTCTGGGAGAAAGCACAGGACACACCCCTCTTAAACTTATCACACTAGTGTTCAGGAGCTGAGATATTTCTCCATCAATTTCTAGGCTACTGGGAGGGCTGCTTCTAGGAACATCAACATTCAGGCATTTCTATCTTGTGTTGTGCATTGGCCAACAATGCTCCTTTGGTCATAAAAATACACCAGGACAGAAAGTGCTGGGGTCTGTGGTAAGTAGTTTTTCGCATGTAAGAAATGAATGCTGGGAAAGAGGCATGAGGACTGAGAATGTTTGTGATGGCCACGGAGTCCCAGGTAGCACCTGCCAACCTCTGACCACCCACAGGGGAGGCACTTAGCACTAAGCTTACCACATGGCCATGGGTAGGCTTTCCTGAGTGGAGGAGAAAATGACTAGCACACATGTTCAGTTATTGAGTCAAATTCAAGGATCAGTTTAGCCACATTTTTGCTGAGAAGAGTAGCTGGAGCCAAAGGGCACTGGAATGGACTCCGATGGAGCTAGCGAAAAAGGAGACTCCCCCCGCCCTTCCAAGGGTAATTCTGTGTGAGACTTACAGAAGGATCTATAAAAATCATCTAAAATGTTTTCATTCACCTTTTTACCTCTTGTTACCAAAAAGAAGTCCTGAGCAAGCTACTTTTTGTGGTTGAACTTGGGTTTCACTAAGCTATTAGCACATTTCTACAGAAAGGTTTCATTTAAGCAGTGGAGTTCAAAAAATATGTATTTAACAGAGAGTCAACTGGGATAAAAATTGCTTTCAGATGTTAATATACAGCCCCTAAAGGACAATTCAAAATCATAACCCAACTATTGGGTAGTAAAATTGGCCTATTTTAAAATATTTTTATAACTCCCAGATATCAAGTAAATCAACACAAAAAGGTGAGACGAGAACAGGCAAAAACAAATACTATGGACAGCAAAATAGTATAGTTTATAACTTGTCAGGGAAAAAAAAACGTTTTAATAGAGTTATACTTGTATTAGGCCCAAAATAGCATCTGGATATGGCAAACCAATTCAAATCATCCTATTCATTTATTCTATTAGAAAAGAAAGCCTTTCCGAAGTGAAATAATGGGTCATGCAAAGAGTCATGACTCATTAAATACATCACAACTTTTCTGACAATCCAATATATTTGGCAGTCTAGTGTGTGTATATAAAAATAAATATATATGTATATATACACACACATACATACATACATACTGTGTGTATGTGAACATTTATGTGTGTATACCACTGACATTGGAAAGAGAATGAATAATAGTCCAGCAATTTTCAATTCTGTAGAAAGGTGACACAATCAATAAAGACCTATAAAGTCCCAAAACAAGAGCAAATATGTGCTATGAGAGACAATTAATACCTTTGAGGACCAAAGACCATTCATTCATTCATTCAGCATTGACTAAGTGCCTACTGGGCAAACGGAAGGTTGGAAAAGAACAGAAAAGAGGTTATACTAGTTTTATGTACTACTGTGTAGCAAGCTAATCTATAATGTAGTAACTTGGAACATGAAAATATATTATCTCACAGAGTTTCCAAAGGTCAGGAATTTGAAAGTGGCTTAGCAGGGTGGATCTGACTCAGATCTGTCATGAAGTTGCAAAAGAGCTATCAGCTGCTGCTGCAGTTATCTAACATCTTAACTGGACAGAAAAATCCTCTTCAAAGATCACTCAAGGGGCTGTTCACCACTGTTCCCAGTTATTCATCATGTGGGCCTTCCCTTAGTCACGACATGGAAGCTGGTCTTTCCTGAAGCATATCTAAGAGAAAGAGCAATTCAGAAGGATGTGACAGTGTTGTTTATAATCTCAGAGCTGTTTATAATCTCCCACCACCACTTCTGTCTCACTATATTGGTCACACAGTCCCACCCAGGAACAATGTGGGCCGGAATGTGTATAGACAATTGTATCTATGCTATTGGGTTGTTAGAAAAGTCATGATGCATTTATTTTGCATAGGAAAAAAATATGTCATGACTTTCCAACAACCCAATAGTGGACCATATCGCTGGGGGCTCTTCGTGGGACTGGAAGAAAATTAGTATGAAATAGGCTTTGCCTTCAGACCTTCTAATCATAGTCAAAGAGATGATATCCTTACTCGAAGTTTTATAAATGGTGAGATCCTGATGCAAGAGGAAAATGATGGTTAGAAAAGGCCAGAAAAAATCAGAGAAAGTTACTCATGCAAGTAGATAAGACATATAGAAAGGAAAGGAAGAAGCAGCCAGATATATCGTGAATTGACAGTACAAATATTGAGTATCGCCTAAGAAAAACTCTGGTCCCATTTTGGTCATTTTAATATCAGATCCTACCTAGAGAAGAAAAGAAGAGATACCTAGGATTTTTTCCCCTCTTACTATTAATGTAATTCTTTATTTGTCATATATCTCAAGATGGCTAGCTCTGACTTTCCAGTTATTGAAGCCCCCTCAGGTCATCTCTGAGCACACAGATGAAAAGTAAGAAAATCTTTTAGATTCAGACCAACCAATGGGATCCAAGTAGACAGAATTCAATTTTAGCTCTTGAGGTTGTTATTCCCAACCTCCACAGCATAAAGCATATGCAGAATACTGTGCATAAAATGTCACTGTGAGCAATTCTAGATTTCAAATATTCAAACCATACCACATGCCTGACACGACACTAAAGGCACATTTTGTTTCCTATGGCTACTGAACTAAATTATAGGCTTTACCATGATCAAAATGGTTCTGTTTTTGTTTTTTATTTTTTTTTCCATAATAAGATCAAGGCTTTCAAAAACTGGAATAAGTCTGACTTTATGGTGGTTATAAAACATGCCTGCAGATTCTTTGGCATATCTTGCATCAAAGGTAGAATCTAATTCTCTTCCCTTAAGTATGGGCCAGGCTTACTAACTCCCTCCTAACAAATTGAATGTGGAATAAGTCACTTCCACAGTCAGGCTATATAAGCTATATAAAGAAATGTGACTGCCCACCCAGCTCTCTCTCGAGACCTGTGTATTTATTTAGAGCCCTGAGTCACCATATAAGTCTGGCCACTCTAAAGCTACCATGCTGAAGTGAACACTTAAAACTAGTATGGAAGCCCCCAGCCCAGGAAGCAGACTCTGCCAGACTGGCCCCAGTCACTGCAGAACTGCAACTGAAAGTCTCTGAGTGCGAGAGCCACTGGCTGAGGCCAGCTGAGCCCAGCCAAACCTCAGCACTATCAGAGATACTAATAAATTATATTTATTGTTATAAGCCACTGAGCTATGTTGTTATCCAATAATAGTAAACATGAAAGAGATCACGTCCAAAGAAAAAATTCCGACCATAACCAACCATGGAATTAAGAAGTGTTCATTTGTATCGCAGAGAATTTCAGTGTGTCTTAGTTGGGTTGTGATGACTTAGACAGCTGAAGATTTCATTCTTTCTGCTTCCTCTGTCTCCTTAATATTCAGGCCTTTTCTGCTGCCAGTCCTTTTCAATTACAAAACAATTGAAATGCCACTTTCTCATCTGTTTATAAATTCTAGTGTCCACTGTCTTCAGAAATTATACTTTGAGGGAGAAAACTACCAAGTAACATTGAAGAGAGGGTATTTTGCTAGAAGATGGCAACATCGAAAGAGTAATTTTCAAAATAGCATTCAGATAAATCTCACTAGATTCTTTGAGTGTGTTATTAAGCAACACAAAAATATTGATGGGTTGGCACCTTCTTTTTTTACCTCTTGTTTAATTTTTATTTTCATTTAAATTTATTTATTTACCTTCATTTACTATACATCATTATAGCATACAAAATGAGATTTTCCACCCAGAATACACTGTATATTGGTTCAATCAAGCACATCAACATATGTGTTATCGTCAACGAATAATTTTCCATTTCTTGTTTCCTGTATATTTTGCTTTTTTCCCATCCTTGATTCCTTATCTCTCACCCTCTGCCATCTCCCACCCCCCTCCCACACTGTCTCTGGTATCCATGGTTGCTTTCTATGCCTTCCCCCCACACACATTTTATTGATTCACTAAAGATCTTGATTAACCTAAATATTTTCGATAGCAAGCACAGCTGATATATACGTATCCATGAACACAAGTCTGACTTTAGGCATAAACTTCAGTGAGTAGAATGAACATACTATAAAGTAGCACCTAGCTGGGGCTATATAACTTACTGCAGTCATCAACACTAGTTCTCAGGAGCCATGAAGGTGTCTTCTTCTGGCGCCTTCTAATCACTGCAGCAGAAGTTGTTCTGTTTATTAAAAGGCACCAAATGCAGGAAATGACCACAATACATTTGCTTCCCAGATCTAATTGGGAGATGCTGGATGTGCAGGTATGGAAGCAGCTTCAGAAACACTGAGAGCAGCACCTGCCAAGGGGACCAACCTTCCAGGATCCCATGATAAGGAAGGCAAGAAGAGAGACAAAAGGAATGGATGGCAGCCAGTAATCAGAATAAGAGGGTCTGAGGGACTGGGTAGGGAAGGGAGGCAGGGAGGTGGAATAAAGTGGAATACCTGAGCGTCCAAGAACTCAATGTAGCATTAGCTATTTCTTTTAAGTCCAGTGTGCCTTGCCTTTCCAAAACAGACCTTTGCAGGAAGTTTTTGAGATTTACATACTGGCTTTAACTACCAGTATTACAAATAGATAAATGCAGTAATGAATTTCTTCTTAGGTTGATGATTAGTCTTTGGGTCAACTTGTGCAGCCTTATACCAACCTAGAAAGCTTACTTGACTCAACGCTCTTTCCTAGAAGAAGCATGACAGTTAGGCTTACTCCTGTTATATGAAAATAATTCAATGACGGAAGGCTATTAGAAAAAATATGAGTTCTTGACAAACCTGGTTCATATGACCATGGCCTTCATTCATATCATTGTTGGTGCTTTCCTATAGCACTGGTTCCTGTCTCAGAGCATATTAGAATCACCTGGAGATGATCTCCTCCTTTTTTATGTTTAGTTTTTGCTATAGGGAGTGTGTACTTGCCAGAGACAGACAGAAAGAGAGATAAAAGGAAGGTGGGAAATCACCCCCATGGGGAATGGCTACGCCACAACCCCTTCTCTTCCCTTTTCTTGGGATTTGGGACATGCACAAACACATGTCCCCCTTATTTGCCAAGTCCATGATTTGAACCATGGATCTGTCTGCGGTATCCAGCACCTTAACCTCCATGCCACCCCATGGCCCTCATGTAGAAAACTTTTAAAAAGTCCTGATGCCAAACCAGTTATAGGATAGGGACCTTTAACTGGTGTTTTTAAAAACTGTTTTGTGATTCTAATGTGCAGCTAGGTAAATTTCTGCTTTATGAATTTTCCGTGTGTAATAAATTCTTCCGGATTTTGGAATAAATAACTGTTTCCAAAGCTTTCTAATACTACTTTTTGGCTGCCTATCCCTACCATTCATCTTCATTGGTATGGTTATACTGAAAATATCTCTAATCCCTTGTTGAAAGGAAATTTACCAGCCAGAAATAATAAAGACTATTAGAAAAGGAAGGGCTCTGAGAAGAAATCTTTGCTTGAACATGAAGATTCTGCACTCACTGTTAGTCTAGTCATTCTCCTTAAAGATTTGGCAATGGCTTCCAAGAATCTTATGTAACACAAATAAAACTGGGTGCCCTCTGGACCAGAATAACCATTGTCTTGTATCTACAAGCCAGCACAAATATTTATCCAAAAGCTTTGAAAAAATGGTGTCTTTACTTACATTACTGAAAAGTGTCGGAGAGATGATTATATAACAAAGTATGCTTTAAAATACTGTCTCCCCCAAATCCTACAACATAGAAGAGCAAATGCCTCTATTATCTTCTCTATGCTCTTTCAAAAATACCCTGTCTTTCAAAAACCCAGCCCATTTAGGATTTTCCATTTCTTGCTCCTAGTTTTCAAATCCATTCCTTCCTCTTATAAATAGCTTTCTTTCTCTTTAATATTTATTCCATTGGTCATAAAAACCTTTTATTTATCATGTCCAGAGTCCACAACTTTTTTTTCCCTTGGCTTTATTATAATATAATTGACAAATAAAATTGTGTATGTTTAGCATGTACCATATTTTGATGTACGTATGCATTGTGAAATGATCGAGTCCAGTTAATTACTATGCCCAGCACTTCACCCACTTAACACTCCATGGTGAGAACATTTAATATCTACTCATCTAATAGCTCTCTCTTAGTTATTATGATGAAATGAATGACAATGCTATACAATAGATCCCCAGAACTCATTTATCCTAACGGAAATCTTGTATCTTTGACCAATGTCTTTCATTTCTTTCTCTAGTAATACTAATTTCTTTTTTTAGAAATAAATCCAGCACCCTCCCCCAGAGAGTGTTTCTCATATGGCTGACCCAGGGCTGCACATGAGACCTGGTCAACAATTTACAATCCATAGTGATCTGTTCAGGATGAGCACAGGTCTCAGCCAGGCCAATTAGGAGCAATGGAACAACTCCAAAACTGTATGCTACAAGACTAGAAACTTCCTCTTTCTTCTGAGGATACCACCCTTAGGAATATATAAGTCTTTAATGCCAGGAGTGACTACAGTATAAGAAGTCTGAGAATAAAGCCAAAAACAAGGGAATGGAATTTATCGATGGAAAGAATGTATGAGAATAGAATTTATGGCTGTCACCTGGATGTGTCAACATTACTCAAGTAGGTTAATCCCAAACCTACTAAACGTTTATGTAACCCAGCTGTGCTTCAAGAAAAACTATCCAGTGTTACACATATAGAAAATAGCAAACTATTTTTAAAAAGATTGAGTTAGGTTTCTATTACTTGAAACTGAAAGAGTCCAATCTAATACAGAAACCACTACTTGGAAATATAGTATTATAATGATTTCATAAAATGAAAAATGGGCTGAGCTGTAACATGATAGATGACGATAAACATATCTCTACCCTTACTAAGCTAAGAAGTTGAACATTTTTATTGCCAGGTAGTGACCTGACACCTGTTGTACCTGGGGATATCTTACGTTGACAGAAAAATCATGACACACTCTTGCATACAAAAATATAACATGGATGTGACTAGCAGTTAGCATAATGGCTATGTCGCTGGACTCCCACGTAGTTGACCGCAGTTCGCATTCCGAAGCCAGTGACTTAAAACTCACGCCGGGTGCATGTGCGTGCATGCCCAAGATCCCGAGAGGAGAATGGAGGAGAAGGGATTGCGGCGTGACCATCCCCCCTGGGGGGTGATTTCTTGCTTTCTGTCTCTCTGTCTCTCTCTGTCTGTCTGGCGAGTGCACGCACCCTATAGCTAAACCCTCTCAAAAAAAAAAAAAATACAACATGGCTTTTCCTGACGACCTAGTAGATAATGTGCCCAACAAGGCTGGAATATCAGGAAATTTAGCAGCAAAATTGGAGATTGTAGGGTCATAATTGGTTACTTTTTGTCATCTTCCCTGAGGTCCATAGTGAAAGAGACTTCATTTATAAAAGACTTCTAGGCGTGCTGGCCCATCTGGAAACAAAGATGGCAATAAAACTTTCTAAGAAAGATCCTTTCTGCCTACAAGTAACTGAAGAGATTTATCTTTTTACTTGCAGGATTAGTGATTCAAATTCTCAGCCCCAGACTAAAGTTGGAATTGAGGCTAAAAGTGAAGCAGGAGATAAGATAGGGACACAGAGGAGGACACAACGCCTTTCTCCCTCCCTCAGACTTCTGAACACCTCTGCCTGTGAACTCCTTGTCTGCACAGGAAATATCAACCCCAAAGAAAAGAACCAGTCATTGGACTACAGGCTGGGGGAAGGGAAAGATGAGATAGGACTTTTGAGCTGTCTTGAGATATAGGGCAAACTAGATTATTAAACCAATCACTGATCAGACATGTAGCACTCTCTCTCTCTGGAAGCCCTTAGCCAAAATATAAGTCCTGGGGCATTGATCAGGCAAGATAAATAGTTTTCTCATTACTAAAGTTGACACCCAACAAATTGATCACAAACCTACTATGTTTTCTGTTTTATTTTGTTTTCATTTTCTTTAGGGAATGTGCATTTGCTTGAAAGAGAGAGAGAAAGAGAGAGAGAAAGCACCCTCTAGAGAGGCTGGCCATGCCATAATCCCTTCATTATCCTCTTGGGATTTGGAGCAAGCACACCTGACATGTTCTTCAAGCTGCTGGGTCCAGGACTTGAAATGTGCAGTTGGCTATGTAGGATCCAGCCAGTTTAACCACCACACACCAGCTGGCCCCACAAACTTACTAAGTTTTTAGCAAATTTGTCTTTTCAGAAACTCATCAGTCTTATTGAACAAAGGTCTTTACATATACTGTCCTGCAGCTTTTTTTTTTTTCTTTTTTTGGGAGAGGTTTTTGCTATAGGGCGCATGCACTCGCCAGATAGACAGAGAGAGACAGAGAGATAGAAAGCGAGAAATCACCTCCCCCCAGCGGGGATGGCCACACCACAATCCCTTCTCCTCCATTCTCCTCTTGGGATCTGAGGTATGCACACACACGCACCCGGCGTGAGTTTAAACCACCAGGTCCGGGACGCGAACCGTGGTCGACTACATGGGAGTCCAGGGACATAGCCATTACGCTAACTGCTGGTCCCAGCTTTTGTTTTTAGTTAGCAATATACCTTGGGGAGAAGTCCATTCCAGTGCCTACTGGTTTGCCTCTAACTTCTTCTTCTTCTTCTTCTCCTTCTTCTTCTTTTTTTTTTTTTTTTTTTCCAGAGAGATTTTTGCTATAGGGCATGTGGGTTGCAGGAGAGACAGAGAGATACAGAAAGACAGAAAGCAAGAAATCACCCCACAGGGGGGGATGGCCATTCTACAGTTTCTTCTCCTCTATTCTCCTCTTTGGATTTTGATCATGCACGCACACATACCCGGAGTGAATTTAAAGCCACTGGGTCAGTGACTTGAACTGCAGTGAACTACATGGGAGTCCAGCAATGTAACCATTATGCCATTTGCTGGTCCCTGGTTTAACTCTAACTTCTAAAAATGGAAAAATGGTATTTCATTGTATATAGGTTCTTTATGTATCAATTCCACTACTGTTAACCATGACCACTATTCCATTTGGATATATCACAAAGAAAAAGTCAGTGACTACCCTTGACTATACTTACGAAAATATTTCTTTTCTTGAAACTCAAATCCATTATTATGGAAAGAGTTAACATATCCTAGTTGACAATTTTTGAAAACCCAAACAAGCACCTGTCAGATAAGTGAATTAATGACTATTAATTCTCATTACCATAGGCATTGTACTCTATCCCAGATATGAGAGTATCATAAATAGTCCTTCATAGTGCTTCAACCAAAAAGCCCATCGATGGGAGAGCAAAGTGCAGCTGGAAGTGAACTTAGGGCCTGGCCTTTGGTGATGCCCAAGCAGCCCACCAGCACATTTGCACACTATAATTCTCTTTTCTTTTTTTTCTTTCTAGTTGGTTTTGTTAAAGCTCTATGGTTTCCTAATATGCCAGCAGCATGTTTGTTTTTCATTTTCTCGTGGCTTATTAAAGCCACAGATGTGGGTGGGTGGCAGGAACTCAGCACTTCGCCTCCTTAGCGATAAGTACTGCCATCAACTGCACACATATGGCTCCCATTAAAGTAAATGGAAGGCACGTGTCTAATTTGGAGGGCAAAATTGGCAAATCTGAAACAGCTGTACCTACTGACCCTCTGCTTTGAATGGGCACTACGTGAGGTGAATAGTTCAGTCCCTTTTTCTAACTTGTTTATATGACTTCCTCATTGTGTAATTGTCATTTCTTTCTATCTCTGTTCACATATCCTAGAATTTTCTTCAGGATTCTCTTGGTTCATTATTCGCTTCTCTCTCTCTCTCTCATTATGAAAGAAGAAATCTACAAAAGCATATTTTATCAAGTTTATAAACACCAATGACAAACAATAAGCTTCCAGTGATAGCAGAAACTGGGTGATGAATTATTTAAATATTTTAGAGAAAAATCAAATATCTAATTGGGACAGTGGATTGAAGATTAGATTTCTTTTATTATCTATCATCCATGATGCATAAATTCAGTGAACATTTTTTTGACATCTCAAAATGCCAGTTACTAGTAGAATCTGGACACATACAAAACAAAGACAATTTCAGTTTCCAATAATTTCACATTCTAGGAAGACACTCAAGGAAAATGCCTTCTACATGAAACCAGGAATAGCCTGAAGGCAAATAACTATACTAGTTATTGTCATGTTTTGAGTACTCAAGAAATATTTTTTATACAAATAAAATAATTGCAGTATATATTAGAAAACCAACTAGAGACAGTAGAACCAACGTCTTAGAGTTAAGAGTTCAAATATGAATTACAAATCATCTCCATGGAGGATATAGAAAAAATGTCAAAATGGATGAGAATGACGAGGAACAATGCATGTAGCATGGCCAGCTTTCAAATAGCTGATCTCTAAAGACAAAGTCTGACTAAGAGCCACCAAGACATCCCTTACTGAGATGTAAGTAATGCCACTGAAGGCAAGATAAATAGAGGGTGGCAAAGAGAGAGGAGGAGTGGGAGAGAGATTCATACAGGAAGAGTGTGACAGAGATAAGAATCGCTGCAGAGTACCTAAGGTATAGACAAAAAAGTGCCCATTTAATAAAATTAAAATAAAACACAGTAAACCAAAATTGTAGAGAAATAGACTAGAGAAAAGAACAAGCAAGCCAAAAATAATAAGACTCTCCTTTTCTCATCTGTATGGATAGGAATTACCTTTGCCTCCTTCTACAAAACCCAAAACAAAGATTATCAAAATATTATCCTCTGCAGTTCAGCTCTGTTTCGAGCTGGCCAGAAGGCATTTGTATCATTATATCAACATGCTCGTAATCTTTCCTAATTTGCAACATAATAATATATAGGATAACATGTTCTCAAGTTCAAGTTTGTCTTTCATATGCATGTATTATGTTTACATCCACCTTTGCACTTCTGCTATCAAATATGAGAGACTTAGAAAACAAGGGGATTAAAAATTGATAAACATCAAAAGGAGGAACCTAGGGAGAAGTTTACTGTATTGGTTTGATGTCTCTATTTCAGGGTCAGGTACACTCAAGATTTTGATTTTATTTTATAAACTTAAGGTTTTTAGTTCATGTAATAGAATTAACTAGCTCATTTTTTCATGGTGTTCTAAAAAATATCACAAAATCTGGGCATTCTGTTTCCTGAACAAATTTGGGAATCATTGCCCTAACATATTAATTGGCATGATGTCAGCACACAAACTTCTAAATGCCATTTATATACGATCTTTGTGGTAACAATCGAAACAATATACAAGATCCTGAAACTGGAGAAATAATGACATGGACCAGGTCAAATGTATTCTTTATTACTTAAATTTCTCATCAGAATTCTTACATTTAGGTCAGTGTGGAATCCATTCTTTGGTAAGAAAGCTACACTCTTCTTTGACCTAGAAGAGAGTGATTACTGTCAATGATACAGAATATTCTAGACTGGGAAGTGAGACTATTGGGAGAGACTGGAGAAGCTAGATAAAGACAAGAATAGGTATTATAATAGCTATTACTGTATATGATATGGTTGTGATTTCTCCTACAGGATTCTCAATGTAGTGAAACTAAAATACTGCATTTTCTTTGTGGAGATCTAGCTAATGTTTTTTTTTGTTTGTTTGTTTTGTTTGTTTGTTTGTTTTGTTTTTTTTAACATTAAACTACTATGTCAACAAGGCCTCCTAAGTCTCTGGCTTCAAAGAAGTCACAAATTTCAGGTCCACCTGAGTTCATTCTGAATGTTCTCCAGTTTAACTACACTAATTTCCTAAGCACTGTCCTCTCAAGGATCCACTGATACAAAAGGTCTTCAAAAAGTGCATGGAAAGTGTGTATAATGAAAAACTATGCATGAGTTTCAAAAAAAATTTTATACCAAAATGAACTTATACTTTATTTTCATTTTTCCATGAAATTTGTTAAGTCCTTCAAACATACATTCTCTCTGCAAATAGCTGGGCCCACCACCTCTGAGTAACCAGTCCTGGACAAATGGCTCTGCCCTCCTACCTAACATCAGACCACTAAGTTTAAAAACAAAAGACATTATGTGTATCAGCAACATTCACAACCACCTTTCTGTTAGACTCTAAAGGAGGCCAGACACAAATGAGAGGAAATGTTTTCTAAGACTGTCAAGAGGCAGACCAAAGGAAAGTTTTAATACTATAGTCGTAGTTGGTTTAAACGAAAGGGTTGACCTCTGTGGACATGCTGAAAGTCCATGATCTTTAATATTACATTAGCTTCAATATTAAATGATAAGAAATGGACTGCCCATAAATCTACATCTAGAAGCAATTGTTTCCCCAGTCTTAGCCAAATCTGTGAGGATGAGGAACCAAAGCCCTTTCATTCCATAGTAAAAAATTATTCCTACATCATTGGTATGCTATTATTTTTTTAACCAAATGAACATAGAGATTTCCCACTTTCTCCACCCTTGGGAGAATTAGCTAGAGGACATAGACATTGAACTGATTTGTAATTCAGCACAGGCTTTTCCTCCTATGTGAGAAAGTATTTCTCAAAGGGCTTTCTTTCAGCTGTTGCCTTTTCCTGACACAAATGTCAGACACTCTGGCAGGTGAATTCTGTGCCCTGTGGTGGCCTTGCGTTTTGGCATTTGTAAACCAGTATATTTCTGTCATCACCCACAAGCTGAAGCTTAAAAGAAAGTTACGTGTATGCTGGAAGAAACGCAGCTGCTGTTGTTTCAGGAGGAAAATGCTATTAAGAAACCTTTCAGCATACAACTTCAGCATTTCCTTTTGGAGAATGAATGGGGAGAGTAGGAAAGTGAAGGTGGTCCATGCTGGGAGAATGGACTCTCTGGGACCAGATATATGACTCTGACCAAGATGTCTGAGGAGATGGCAAGGTAGAAGGGAAGGATAGAATATTAGAATCTCATTCCTTCACTCATTTTGCACAAACCTTTGTCTGGTGTACCATCAAGAAACTGTTGCCTTTGATTCTGTGTAACAAGGTGCCAGGGTGAAATTAATTTCCAGTACATGTCATGTTGGAAAGACAGAGCATGATCTGATTGGAAAAAAAGGGAGCCAATGTATATCTCAAGAGTCATCCTGCCTTTAACTCTCTTCCTTGTCAACCAAAACATTTGACACTTTGCTAGAAGAGAGTAAGTTCCTTTTTCACTTCGAAAAAAGAATAGGTAATGGGATCAGCAGATGGCATAAGCATTTACATTGTTGGAACATGGCCGACCATGGTTCAAGTCCTAGACAAGGAGGCTTCTAAAATCACACTGGATGCATGTGTGTACATGTCCAAGATCTTGGGAGGATAATGGAGGAGAAGGGATTGTGGTATGATCATCCTCCCTGGGAGATGATTTCCCACTTTCCCTCTCACTGTCTCTGCCTCTCTCTCTCTCTCTCTCCAGTGAGTGGATGCTCCCTAAGGCAAAAACCTCTAAAAAAGTAAAAAAAAAAAAAAAGAAAAAAAGAAAAAAAGAAAAAGAAAAAAAAAAAAGGTAAAATAATCACAGGGTAAATAAAAACTTTCTACCCTGAAAAGGAAATGGAAAGTTAGACCCAGGTCAGAATAAGCTTAGAATCAGCATTTCTAAATCTGTCATTTTGGGTAAGGAAACTGAGGTTTAGTTAAGTGAATTCACCCAGTTCAGCCAACTGGTTGGTGTGAGTAGTAATCTTAGTGTAGTTATTTAGTGATTTTTCATGGCATGGTGCTGAGTTCTACAGGAACAGAGAGGAAATAAATCATAGCCTGGGTTCCTTGAGGACAAAGATAAATGTGAAGTTCCACAAAGCTGACCTACATGGAAGGGTTCTGGCTTGTATCCAGTGACCTCCCTGAGTATACTGGACATGTGTGAGCCCATGACCCATGACTGGCTGAGACTCAGAGTGGATAGCAGCATCAAGATTCTCTTAGGGATGCTGTCTCTCTCTCTCTCTCTCTTTCTATATCCCCTCTTTCTCTCTGTATCTCTCACTAATGAGATAAATAAATAAATAAATAAATACAAACTTAATGTATCTCTGCAGCACTATGCTATAAAATCTTGTGATTTAAGAAAATTTTATATGACTCGAAATTGTCATTCTACCAAAATACTCTAAAATCTCTTACTTGCACTGATTAATATAAAGCAAACTTCAGTCCATATTGCAAAAAATCCCAAACTCCAGAACATGCAGTCATGCTTCCTTTTAACATAGAAATCACAACTGGAAACCTTTATCCTTCTAACATGCACTCTTTTGCCAGATTTTCTGAATATATCAACATATTGTATGGTCCCTGCATTAGTCAGTGTTCTCCAGAGAAATAGAACCAATTGGATACGTATAGACATATAAGAGATTTATTATGGGAATTGGATCACATGATTATGGAGGCTGAGAAATTATACCATAAGGCAGCTGGAGAACAAGGGAAGCTAGTCATATAATTCAATCCAAGTCCAAAGGCCTGAGAACCAGAAGCTTCTATGTCTAAAAGCAGAACATGGATGTCCCAGATCAAGAAGAAAAAGTACATATTTGTCCTTCCTCCACTTGAATAGTATACAATGCAAGACTTGTATGCTATTCAAGTCTTCAGCAAAATACATAGTGCTCTTCCCTCTTGGTGGGTGCATCTTCTTTACTCAGTCTACCAATCGAAACGCAACTCTTTGGAAATCATTTAACCCAGTCACAGTAACAACACATGAAATTAACTGTCACATTCCTCAAATATTTCTTTTTCCTCTTTTTTTTTTTTTTTTTGAGAGGTTTTTGCTATAGGGTGCGAGCGCTTGCCAGAAAGAGAGAGACAGAGAGACAAAAAAGCAAGAAATCAACCCCCCACCAGGGGAATGGCCACATGCAATCCCTTCTCCTCCATTCTCCTCTCAGGATCTCAGGCATGCATACACATGCGCCCAACCTGAGTTTAAGCCACTGGGTCCGGGACTCAAACCGTGGTTGACTACCTGGGAATCCAGCGACATAGCCATTAGGCCAACTGCTGGTCCCACATGAAATTAACCATCACATTTCTCAAATCTTTCTTTTAACCAGCCATCTGATTCTATACTCTGTAGGCTATATTTCCCATTCTAGCATAGCCATTCCCAAATATAGCAGAAACTGTTTCCTTCCACTTCTCAGAACATTACAGAAACAAGTGTTTTAAAAAAATGTGACTTTTGGGGGCCAGTGGGTGGTGTAGTGGTTAAGGCAGTGGACTCCCATATGGCCCACCATGGCCCACCACAGTTTGTCCCAGACCTGGCAGCTAGAAATTCACACCAGGAATGTGTGTGTGACCAAAATCCCAAGAGGAAAATGGAGAAGGGACTGAAAAGTGGCTGTCCCCCCAAGGGGGGAGGGATTTCTCACTTTCTGTCTCTCTGTCACTTTGGTGAGTGCACATACCATATAGCAAAGCTCTCTCAAAAAAAAGGAATATATGATGTTTCTAAAAATATCCCATACATATTGCACCATCTCCAACCTTTCCCAGGTCCCTTACAAAGCAGGTTCACATTATATCCTCTATTCCAGACAACTTGCTCAGGACCAGGGATTTCTCTTCCCAGCCACTGTGTGTGCTCCAGGTATTCCATACCTTCAGGTCTAGGCCAAAGGGAAACCAGATCTTGGAGAGAGAGAAAAAAAAAAAAATGTTTCCTTCACCCTGTTCTAAGACTTGCCTAGGAATGATTTATTTATGGAAGAACTGAATGTTGAAATATCCAATTTTTCTTTTCAGACTCAAACCCAATCTTTTTTTCTTTTTTTATTTGGAGAGATTTTTGCTATAGGGCACGTGCGCTCACCAGACAGACAGAGACATAGAAACAGAAAGCGAGTAATCGAGTAATCACCCCCCAGGGGGGATGGTCACGACGCAATCCCTTCTCCTCCATTCTCCTCTCAGGATCTTGGGCACGCACGCATGCACACGCGCCCAGCGTGAGTTTTATGTCACCGGGTCCGGGACGCGAACCGCGATCGACTACATGGGAGTCCAACGACATAGTCATTACGCTAACTGCTGGTTCCCTCAAACCCACTCTAATCTACAAGGCTGTGATTGAGCTGCTCACAAAAACTGTATGATGACTGATATTGGTACACTTCCCAAAGTCCTTGTCTAGTTGTCTTGGCTCATAGTGTTTTAATAGCCAAATGGAATTTAGGTCGTGCCACAGTTAGTTTTATTCTATGATAGGCAGCATATTAGCTCTTTTTTTTTGAAATAATTATTTATTTAATTTTATTTCTTCATTCATGTGTTTTAATTTGACCAGAGAGAAAGGGAAAGTGACAAAGCAAGCTACCAGATCTGGGAAGCGAACTGTGGTTGGCCACGTGGAAGTGTTTGGTGCCTTTACCACCATGCCACCTGCTGGCCCCAGGCAGTATATTAACTCTTAAAGATGTCTACACCCTAATCCCTGGAACTGAAACCTGGATCCCGAATATGTATGTCACCTTACAAGGCCAAAGCTGCTTTGTAGATATGTTGTGTTAAGGACCATGAAATAGGGGGTTATCATGGATTATCTAGGTGGGCTCAGTGTCATTAAAAGGGTGTCATTGAAAGGATCTTTAAAAGCAGAGAACCTTTTTAAACTATAATTAGAAGAAGATATGACCATGGAAGAATGGTAAGAGATGTGACATCACTGACTTTGAAGGAAGAAACAAGACCACAAGCCAAGAAGGCAGGCAGCTGACAGAGGCAGGGAAGGACAAGGAAACCAATATTCCCCAGAGCCTCCACAAGGAATGCCACTTTGTCAACACCTTGACTTCAGTCCCGTGAGACCATGTCAGGCTTCTGAATTTCAAAATTATAGGATAAAAAATTGCATTGTTTAGTGTCACTAGATTTGTGGCAATTTGTCCTAGCCGTAATAGCAAACTAATACCTAGTCCTTTTTAGTCTCTCCTCATTAATGGTGCAGAGAGCACATAGAAGCAAGCTCACTTTGGCATACTTTGTTAAACTTGTAACGTGAGTTCGTCTTGGATATGTTGAGGGAAGTTATAATAAGCAGCAGTTCTTTCCTTACCTCAGTCATTGTCAGACAGTAAATTAAGGTTGAAGTCAATAGAGAGCACATTTAAATCGATTAGAAATAGATTCTTTAATCTGGGTATCCTCAGTCTCGGTATGGCTGATATTTTGGCCCAGATAATTTTCTGCTGGGAGGAAGGTAGTTCTCCTGGACAGAACATCCCTGGCCTGTGTTCACTAAATGTCTGTTGCAGTCTTCCTTTTGTGACCACCCAAAATGTCTCCAGACATTGCCAAATACCCCCTTGGGGACAAAATCTCCTGTGGTTGAGAATCAGTGCTTTATCTACAAAAATCTCCTGGAGGGAAACAAAAGAGAAACTAGCTTATAACAATAACTTTGATACTTCAGTATATGAAAATGTTTAATTGAGAAGTATACACTGGTAGGATATGTGTCAATCTCAGAGGTTTTTGCATTCCCAGTTCATTGACTAAACAGGATCAGAGATTGGACACAACCAACCATTTCTAAGTGATTGTGGATCCAGGACTTCCTTGGATAAAGTCTCTGTGCTCTCCTCCACTTTTAATACATGCTTCCTTTCCATGAGTGAGTCATTTTCCTGGCAGAGTGACTTGTAATGGCAGTAAATAGAGCTAGGCATCATGGTTTCACTTGTAAGGACGTGGAATGACTTCTTGGGATTCCATGCACCAACACAACCAACTGTAGGTGGCTTCGAGTTACATAGCACGGGCCAGTGGACAAGGAGGGATGTCATCACAGAGCCAACCTAAGAGGGCAGAGGCCTCAGACATAGCAAATTAACTTAAAGCTAAAGCTTTTAGATGGGATCTGTTCTCAGAAAAAGACAAAAATCCCATAGAATTAGATGTCACAGAGTCACATACTTTCATTCCACAAGTGAGATTTAGCTAGCTACAACTACCCTAAACTCTGGCACCTCAGGCTGACACATGCAAAAGAAATAAAAGGTTATCTATTCTTCTCAAATATAGTAATGATCTAAAAATAGGGAACTGATTTAGGAACTAAACAAAGCAAGTGAGTTAGTTGTTTGCAACCTGTGAATAAGTCAGTACATGAACTCAACTGCCAGCAGGCTGAAAATGAAGAATTCAGCCTAGCACAAACATAGTCCATCATCACAACCATGTTACAACAAATTAATAAATGAATAGAGGTGATACACAGTTCGAGTCCGTAGCAAAACAGCTAAGGATTTGGGTGACATTTCTTTCAGGTCATTAATAACATCTGCTGAGTCTCTTTTGTAGGTTTGAGACTTTTTAACATTGGAATTTTCTTTAAAGTACATTTGAAGATCTATCACATTTGAGTAAGATTACATTTATATGTATTTTTCTAGGATCCATAAATGGAAGTTTTAGGAAATCAGTTTTCAGAACAAAATATCAAAATAAAACAAACTAACCAACAAAAACCTCTTTGTTGTTGTTATTGAAAGAGAACTGTATAGCAGAATAAGCGCTCCTATGAATCAGACCTTCCAGAAGTGCCTGCAATATTATTTATTTTAAATGTTATACGTGAGACCCTGATTTAAATGAAAGCCTGGACTACCCTCAGAATGGCCTCTTCCTACTGCCAACGTCTTCACTGTGGTTAAAACATATGAGAGGTGACTCTCATTGAGGGCTCCACCCTGGGTTCTAAGATAGCAAGTGACCACCTGCCGCTACCTCCTGCCATCCAGAGGAACCTGCCACTTCTTCTCTCCCCTGAGCATCCAAGATAGGGGGGTATGTCATAACTTCGGTATTGGATTCACTGTTTATGCTCTGTCAATAGCATGGGTTAGCAGGGTACTAAGAATGCCACTGTCCCCACTTCTCTGCCCTTACTTCCTTCTAATCAACAACTGATTTTTTTGTAATCTAGTTAATATTTCACCCATAATAATTTCCCTAGTTAATGATTTAAGTTAACTAAAAAATTTGGCTCAAACGTCTTCCCTTAGGCTACTATAAAATAAAATAATTCATTCATTCTATAAATACATATAAAAATGTACTTGTGTCATTACTACAGCAGATTCTGGAATTAAAGTAGTGAGAAAACTGGGGTGGATTCTTGCCCTTTGAAGTGTTAACAGCCAATCAGGGAAGATATACACATGATCAGCAGTGTACGTTCAGTGTCATAGGGCAAACAGAGACCTTATAAGAGCATGTGTCAGTAGCCTCCCATCCACTGAGGTGAAGTGGGACTTGTCATAACCAAGGGCCTTTAAACTGAGACCTGAGAAATGAGCAATAAATTAGACAAAAGAATGAGTGTACAAAACAGAGGAAGAAGCATGAAGGCCAGAAGTCCACAGAGCTACATGCATTTGAGGAGGCGGAAGAAGCTGTCCACCGCTGGGCTGCCATTAGCTTATGATTGTTGAATCTGGGTGGTGGATACTTGGATTCATGGAAATTAGGCCATACTCTCTACTTTTTTCTGTTTTAATTTTTTTCTAATATAGACCTTTAAAGGATAATAATTAGGAAACTACTACAAAGCTTTGAAATATTTAAAATCTTTTAAAAGACTTTGATAAAAGACATTTCACTAGATGAATAAAAGCAGAACAAAGTCTCCATGGTAAATATTGTGTTCAGCAAAGAAAAGATGGATTTTGGGAGATCTTCTGCTGTAGAGTATAGGTAAGTGAAAATTTAGAATTAGAAAATTAAAATTAGATCAACATATCAATAAAAAAGGAAAAATGAATAGATTGCAAATATTATGTATTTTCTCTTGGCAATGATACTATTAAGTTTACCGGTAGATAATCAGTATTGAACAGAAAAAAGTTTACTTATTTTCTGAAAAGCTTTGAGTCCAGTTCTGTCTAATGGCAGGAGTACAGTTATAAGTAACCTCTACATCTCTCCATTTGGTTTCTGTGTAGATGAGAGATAACATGAAACCTCTCACAGTCATTCTTTCTATTCCACTGATAACAAAGTTTGGTCCAAAAGAAATGGACATAGTCTCATCAACCAAGAAACTGGAGATACTCAGTTTTAAACCAATGGTACAAAGATGTGTTTAGCTTTCAACCCTACAGGCTAGACTTACTCTCCAAATGCAAGAAATCGGAGAGCACAGAATACTATAATGACACAGGTCATTTCATTCTAACTTGGAATATAGGTAACTGTCACAATCCAAATTCTTATTCCTGTGCTCATCACAAACCATGCCAAGGTTTTTCAACTGCCACTGAAGAATTCTATCAGGAAACAGGCAGATATTGACTACTTGAGCAAGTGCCCCAGCCATTTCCAGGTAGGATCAGAGTCTAACAATGGACTACTTACTGAGTGTCCAATAGGTGCTTGAGCACTTCACCAACATACCACATAGAAACCTGTCAGCACATCTATTATCACCTTCCCAGTTTACAAATAAGAAAACTGAGGCACGCAGAAGTTCAGAAAGGTGCCTGAGGTCAGACAACTGGTAAGTGTGGATTTCAAACCAAATCTGCCTGACCACAGAATCCACATTCTGTGCCACCACACACACCTATTTTATTAAATACAAGAGAGCCTAATAAAATATATCGGAGACCATGTTCTCTCTGGCGTTGACCAAGGAAACATATCCCTTTTGTTAATTCGTGAGGCAAATCACTCAGCTATGTTCTTTATCTCTCACTCTAGTTAACCTCTGGTGCTAGAAATTTCTTTCCTTGCAGAAGCTCACAGATATCCAATCTGGAATATGACAAAGAACCACTGATATAACATGGCCACTTGTTTTTCTCTCTCTTTCACACATACACACACACACACACACCACACCACACTTATTTTAGTGAATAGAAAGTTAAAGACAAAGACAAAGGGGTACCTGAAAAGGATGCCCGAGAAAGTAAAAAATAATTTCAGTTAGAATTTAGAAGTGGGACCAGCAATTAGCATAATGGCTGTGTCGCTGGACTCCCATGTAGTCCACCACAGTTCGCATCCCGGGCCCGGCGGCTTAAAACTCATGCCGGGCGCATGTGCACACGTGCTCAAGATCCCGAGAGGAGAATGGAGGAGAAGGGATTGCGGCGTGACCATCCCCCCTGGGGGGTGATTTCTCGCCTTCTGTCTCTCTGTCTCTCTCTGTCTGTCTGGCGAGCGCTCACGCCCTATTGCGAAAACCTCTCAAAAAAAAAAAAAAGAATTTAGAAGAGAACCCAATCTAAGTTAAGGCTGACTCATTAACTTTTCAGAAGAACTGTCTATTCCCTACCCAGAGAGAAATAAATCTAGAATTACAAGTATGTGGGCAAGTTAGCTACACATTATTTGAGAAGTAGGAAAAGGAGAGTCTTTCAGATAGAGCCTTTCTTAGGAACAAGAGGAAAGGCCAATTTGTCTCCTGCAACTTCAAGTTTATTAATTCTGTGTCACCAGGGTCACATATGATCAACAAGAGTCACTGTCTAATTCTTGAGTAGATCTAGTTACAAAGCTTTTGTTAACCCTGAAAGATGAGTTATATGGCAGAAAAAAAATGAACTTAATCCTCTCTTTTCAGAGGTGTAAATATTTACCTCCTCAACTGTACCAGCTAGTAATATGCTCCACACAAAAATTTACTATAGTAGCTGGCATAGTGTAAGTGATAACGGGTTTTTCTACGACGTAGCATTCGTAACAGCTGAAGGTAAACTAAGGCATCTATTTCCTGGCTTTTGACACCCACATGGTGAGGACACACTCAGTCTAATTCAAGAACTCTTTACTTAAGGGAATCATATTATGTATTCCTAGAAGATGCAACCTATTCGATTTGGTGTTCTGTTGTACTTTGTGCTGGAGTTTCTCATGAAGAGTGGTGATCAATTGCTTTCCTATGATGCTTGGCCAGGAGACATTCTTAGGTATAGACCCCCTTTGTTTAATCATAACATATGAAAAGGACAAAGTATTGCCTAGACTCATGCTCTCCCTCAGACATCTCATAGTGCGAAGAGGGGAACAGCACAAAGTGATAATACCTAATTGCAATCAAGGACCCCATATCTGCTCAAATTTAAAATTTAAAGAGAACTTTGGTTATTCCTACAAAGTCATTCTCACCAGCTTCTATTTTATTTAATTACAGAGTATACTTGATTTTAAACAATAAAATTGCTGTGTAAGGTGACTTAAATAGAAAAGGAAATGTATTAACTAACATAAGTGAAAGTGTAAGAGAGCAACCCCTTCAAATATGGCTTGTTCAAGATACTAAAATTATTATCAGAAATCTGAATTTTCGTCTTTCAGCTTTGCTTCCTGTGTGTTGATTTCATTTTCATGTAGGTTTTACCCATAAAGTTGTAAAACAGCTTACTTTGTAACTTAGGAACAACAATGGAAAGAAAACCTGTTCTTCACAATAATTCCAGCATAACTCTGGGATTGAGGATCAGCATATCAATAGGGAAGGTTACATGTCCATCCTTGTAAAGAAAATAAAATATGCTAATTTTCTAGAATAATCACTCAAGGGAAGGGGAGGAACTGAACAGATGGTGAGTTTTCAGTCCTATCCAACTACATAAGCAGGGAGTAAGATGATTTCTCAAAGAAAAATTGAAATGTTGTTTCCAGAAAAAAAGTATAATGAGAGACAAGCAGATAAAGTCAGTAATAGTCGACTTTGTATAGCAGGAGTTTTAGCAACAGCATTTGTTAAATGCATGTAATAGACAAGCCTACTGTATGTTTCACCCTTGAATGATAATAGCAGCATTTATAAATTATGGTGGTATTTTGGGATTATAATTCATAATTCCTTCCAACTTATTTTCTCATTTTATTAATAGATACTCTTTGAATAAGCAAGCCAGGAAGGGAAAATGCAAAAAGAGTAAGTAGTATATTCACATCTAATATTTACTCTGGTGCACTTATGGCAAACTTTGCTAAAGTTGATATCTGAATATTTTTAAGTGCAGATCTGAAAGCACATCAAATCTTGAGAGCTGCTTCCCAAGCTCTTAAATGAGCCTTAGCATTCCGGAACTCTTCTGGAAGGAGAACCTACATCTCTTTAAAGCTTTTTCTGGATTCTCAGTTTACATTGTTTAGGTTTATTTTAGAACTTGTCATTTGATTTTCAACCAATGCTAGCACATAATGCAGAAGTCACCATGGATGTTATTGATACAAATTGAATATAATTTGCACAAAGACCCAGTCATTAAAGCAAGGATAAAAGGAATTACTTCATTGCTTTAAACATGTGATTGACTTTCAATGGTTCTAATTTTAATTTGTTTATTTACATTGTCATACAATGAATTATTTAACATAGGAATTTTTTCCAGGTAATTGTTTGAATGGTGTGTTACTTTTACATGGTATTTTTGTAAAATACATACATATCTGTGTCATAAATAAAAACATCAAGTAAACTAATACTTCCAAACCCAGTGGCAGCCTCAGGGCTTGTGACTCACCTAGGATTAAGGAGGCTCACCAGTCATTACATTAGATGACTTCAAACTCCTCCACACTCGGGTTGTGACTTCTGTGTCCTCTCCCACTGCCAGGGCCATAGGTCAACATTGGATCCTTAGTGCTATTTATTTTTCCTTTCTTTTAAGAATTGCTTATTTCACTTTATTTATTTATTTATTTTACTTTTTAATTTGACTGGAAAGAGACAGAGAGACAGAGAGAAAAGGAAATTGAGAAAGCAAGTCTCCAGGTCCAGTACGTGGAGCAACGTCTGCCATGTGGGAGTCCAGCGCCCAAACCATGCCACTTGTCCCATTGCTATATCTTATCCAATGTGGTTTCCAATCTGCTGTGACAAGATAGTGTAAAACTGAGTTTATTAGAATTTTCTCTTAAAATAAGAGTACCTAGATTTTAATATATGACCATTTAAGGAACTCTACAATGAATATGGTAAAACTGTTTCAGTACATTGGCTATTTTGTAGCTTCATCAATCACTGGACGTGAAAATCTGAGACAGCAAGGCCACATCTGCATTCTTAGAGTTTAACAGAGTGGCTGAGATATACCAGTACTCAGTAAATACATGTAGAATACTAAGTGAATTTACAATGTGGCATTTATTTTGACTGCTCTGAATCTTATGATAGATATTCATATGCTTGACTTTGCTCCAGAGAGTGAAGATTTAGATGGGTGAGTTCTGCATAAACCATTACCAATAATTCATGTAAAGTGCAAAGGCATGTGCAAAACCACTTAGCTCCTTGTTTGACTCACAATTCAATAGATGCTCAATAATATTAGTTGAACGAGCATTTTCCTCACTGAGGATTTTTTGTTTGTTTTTAAATTGATTTTCATTGGTTACAGAATCTTCAGAAAAGTTAGGTGGTATATTGGAAAAAAAAAAAAAAAAACACTTAATTGGAAGTGAGAATATAAAATTCAAGTCCAGGCTTTCTCATACATTGCTTATCTGGCAGTGGACAATTACCATAATTTCTCTGAACCTCAGCTTTTTCATATTCAAAACAGAAATAATTATCTGAAACATATTGTGCTCCTGTCAGTATTAAGATCTATAGGATTCAAAAATGATCTATGGTCTTTCTACTTTATATGGTTTCTTGTGAAATTCAAATTAGATAATATAAATATCTTTTGAAAAATATGAAACAAAATCCCAAAATTAAATGCTATTGGTATTATTTGAAAATATATAGTTTCTTTGAGATCAGTCCCATTCTTTCTTGGGTAGAGATTTGAGGTACTGTAATAAAGGTATATCCTTCATATGATCTTTAGTCTCTTAAAAAGGAAGATACTTGGGACCAGCAGGTGGCATAGTGGTTAAGGTGCTGGATGCCCACACGATCTACTGCAGCTTGAGTCCCACACTAGGCAGATTACAAATCACACTGGGCACGATGTGTGCATGCCCAAAATCTGGAGAGGAGGATGGAGAAGGGATTGCAGTGTGGCCATCCCTCTGGGAGGTTATTTCTCACTTTTTCCCTCTCTCTGTTTGTCTCTCTCTTCAGTGAGCACACAGGCCCTCTGACAAAATATCTTAAAAATAAAAAAAAAGAAAAGAAAGAAAGAAAAGACACTGCTATTTTCAATAAAAAAATTTTATTTAACATTATTTTAATGTGATCAGAGAGGGACAGAGTGAGAGAGAGAGAGAGAGAGAGAGAAAGCAAGCTGCCAGGTCCAGGACTCGAACCATGGTTGGCCATGTGGGAGTCCAGTGCCCTTAACCACCACGCCACCTGCCAGCCCCACAGCCCCAATACTGCCATTCGAAAAAGGGTTATACACTTTTACAAGGGTCATCAGAAAGGTTCTCTTTTGGGATTTATTTATTTATTTATTATCATCATAATCTTGTTTATATTACATTGAATCACCTATAACTTTGCAGTGTATTACATTTCTTTATCCAGAAGGAATATCATGCATATCAGTCAATACAGGGACATTAAAATCCCCAGTTCATCATCCTCTTTTGGGATTTCTCATGTAGAGGCAATAACATGGCTGTAGGGGCTAATATATTCTGATTGCTCAATTGATCAAGACAACTCATTCATGTGACTGAACATTAAAAGTGGTTAAGGTGCTCGACTCCCATCTGACCAACCACAATTCAAACCCTACAGTGGCTTGAAACTCACACAGAGCACATGTGCGTGCATGCCCAAAATCTGGAGAGGAAAATGAAGGAGAAGGGATAGAGGCGTGACCATCTTTTCTGGGGGATGATTTTTTCACTTTCTCTCTTTCTGTGTCTCTTTCTCTGTCTCCAGCAAGCACATGTGCCCTATAACAAAAATCTCTCTTAAAATAAATAAATAATAAAACATTTATATACTTCCTAAAAGGGATCAAAACACAGTGGGTTTTAAAATTTGTTTCTTATTTAATTTTATTTACACCTTTTTTTTCTTTTTGGAGAGGTTTTTTGCTATAGGGTGCATGTGCTTGCCAGACAGACAGAGAGAGACAGAGAGACAGAAAGCGAGAAATCACCCCCAGGGGGGATGGCCACGCCGCAATCCCTTCTCCCCCATTCTCCTCTTGGGATCTTGGGCACGCAAGCACACGTGCCTGGCATGAGTTTAAGCTGCTGGGTCCGGGATGCAAGCCTCTGTCAACTACGTGGGAGTCCAGCGACATAGCCATTACGCTAACAGCTGGTCCCATTACACCTTTTTTTTTTTCATTTATTTTAAGTTTATGTCTGGTAATTTTTAAATAAAAGGTCATTTTCAATGACATGAGTTAAGAAATGGTAACCTAAGTGAAGGAACTTACCTCTAACATAAATTTTGGGTTATATCTTGAATCACATTATAGCATTCACTACATTGCTGTTTCCTTTCCATAGTTCATAGATGTCTGAACTATAAACTGAGAGCCCCAAAGGCATCCAGGGTATCTGAGTTAATATAATCCCACTCTATCAAGATTTTGAACCCCAACTTCTTGACATGCTAGAGACACACTGGGCATACAAGAAATGTTCAGTGGAGGCTCACTGTGATTGTAGGTTAGTCCCAAAGGTTGCTTTGAATTAAATTTAAGTATCTCTGTTAGAAAACTATCTTTCTCAACTACAGCATAGCTACCTGCAGAGCAAAGCAGTTGGTGGCTGGAAAAGTTGTGAATAACACATTCAGCCTGTTGCTCTGAAATGCTAAAGGGGGTAGCTGAAAGCTGGATTTGCCCCAAGAGACTGCAGAATAGAAAGGTCAAGTAACTCAGCTGTATATTTAGACTAAAATGCAACTGTGTTGTTTCTCAAAGCCAAATCCAGTGGGAGAGTATAACGAGAGAGAAGAAAAGGAGATTATGTCATCAGCCACTGCCTGAAAAATAAAGCTGTGTTCTTAGGACTTGACACTGTATCAACAAAGACAATATTTCACCCATAGCAGTCAGCTGTGGAAACTGAAAACATACTTGAGTTGAGAGAGAATGGCAATGAGGGTGTGTATTTTACACTAAATCAAAGTGTGCATAGCCCTGGAAAGGGGTAAAATAAAACTGGTTATCAAGTTAGCAATATATGCCATCTGTGGATGTGGGCTGGCCATTACCAACTAGAAGGCTGCTCAGAAAATCAGGATTAGGAAATCGAAGACTTAAACTCATAAAGTGCTAATTATCTGCATCCATGGAGAATACAGGATGAGATTAACCCATCCTAAAACAGTATTTCTGAACAAATTTAGAAACAGACACTTAACGTCTGAATGTTTAGTGTTCGATCTCTTCCCATAGGGCCTAGTCGTCACGTTGGAGCCATTCAGATATATAGGAAATGACGGTGAACCTTTATTACATGAAATGTTGCTTTAACCTTGTCATATTGTCATCACAGCAGAAAGACAAGTCTTTTATTTATAGATGTTTTGAACTTCAGTAACTTATCACCCCACATGTGCAAAAAAGCAATGTATTAGGTTCATCCAACTTCCAGAGAAGATAAAAGCTCTTTGTTACGTGTTTGAGGTCAGCTTATCTTAACCAACAAGGTTTGTAGATATGTAGCCATTCTCTAAGAAGTTCAGATAATATTTCTGGTCTCTTTAGGTTACTGTTTTAAAACATATGCAGAGACTCGAGTTCTTGTTTTTTATCTCCCTTTCCTGTATTAGCAAGAGTTTTTAGCAGCTCCATTAAGGTATTCAGATTTCCTAACATCAGATCCCATGAAGTAGCTTTCCAGGTTGGAGCTTTACAGAGTAGAGGTAGAGTAACTGATATCGAAGAGTTTGAGCCGAAAATGCAGTGAAACACACTACAATATAAAGAAGGAGAAACCTACCACAATCCTTTTCAAGACAATAACAGGTCATTTGAATCACGGACACTTCACCAACTTCACAATCATCTAGTAAACATCTTTGTCCATGGGTGACATTCAAAAGATAGAACCACCAGCTTCACCTTAGCACTGGGTGAAGATGGGTTTTGAAAATCCCACCATGTGCTAAGCATTATTTTTTTAGTTACTGGATCTAGGGTATCCTATGATCTGTAGGGCATGTGTTTACATGAGTATTTCAACCTTTTAGCCACTCTACTCTGCCTGTGTAGATTATTATTCCTGTATATATTCTATGTTGCTGCCAAAATTGTTCATTATGATACAACAGAAAACAAATATCATCTTATGATCTAGATTCCGTACTTTTGCCGCATTTCTTATGTGATTGTGTAATTTTCTTAATCTCATGCATTTTAGTTTTCCTTGTATGAAATAATTTTTCCCACCCTAAGTCAAGACTCATTTAAACATAGTAACTATGAAAGCTTTGTAAAGAAAAATGTGTCATCAAAATATATTTTTATTTTCCATTAGTGTTATTGGTTACTGAAAGATTTTTAAAGACTTTTATTGTATAATTTTTCTAACATAGTCCATTAAAAATGCCTTAAAGGGCCAGCAGGTGGCAAGGTAGGTATGGTGCTGGATCCCATATGGCCAACTCTGTGGTTAGAGTCCTAGAACTGATAGCTTAAAAAACACCCCAGGCATGTGTGCATGCATTCCAAAATCCTGAGAAGAGAATGGAGGAGAAAGGATTCCAGTGTGGTCATCCCCCTGGGGGAGGGAGGGGGGAATGAGTTTTCACTTTCACTCTCTCTCTGTGTCTCTGTCTCTCTCTGGTGGGCATACATACCTGTAACGTATAAAAAAATATAACACAACCAACCAAACAAAACCTTATATATGAATTTAACAGGATTCAGATTTTTAAAAGAAGGTATACCTACATCTTCAAAATTACTATTATCTTTGTTGTGTTTGCACTATTTAGGTAACTTCAGCCCTTAATAATGTCGTTTTGTCACTATCCCCAAATCAAGTATTTATGAATCAATTGAAAATATACCTTATTGTAGCTTTTGCCATTAAAAAAGGGGGAGGAGGTTAATTAAGAATGTTGACCTCTTAGAGTGTATTTGAAACCCAAGGACACTAATATAGGGCATAAGTAAATATTTACATATGTTCAGATATGTAAAAGTTAATTGAGATATGACTGGTAAACATCAAAACTGGCATATGGAATGAATGAATTTTCTACATAAGCACACTCTGGTACCATTGTGACTATCTGAGAACGTACCATTTCACAAGTTGACCAACCCAGGTGATGGTAGCAGATTTGCATGAGCACCAAAACTTAAAGGTAGTTTGCTGAAAGAATGAAAAGAAAAGCAGGTAATGAAAGAAATAAACCTTCTTCTTAATCTCATCCTTCAGCAGCTTAGAAAGGGTTTCTGAGGGAAAAAAATGTGGGAATTTGGTTGCATGTAGCAGAGGATGATTTATGAAAGGGCAGTTACAGAGCAACCCCATCTATGGTATTTGCCAAGATCCAAATATGAGTGTCTTTGGTAGAATGAAACAAAAACTCCTGAATGTATATGGAGCTTCACGACAAACAGCAATACAATGGCAGGCTGCCAAATACCAGCATCCTGAAAGGGCATTGTAAGGGAATATATCTGAACAGAATTCTAAATACAATATACAAGGTAATTCCAATAAGAAGGTAACACACACACTGACAAAGAGTGGCAGCAAAACTCAAACTTAAGTGCCTGGAAAGGCATTGGATCTGAAGGTTCATGTACAGGCTAAAAAATTGTGTCACAAGAAAAGATGAAATTCATCTCCCATTTTAATTTGACTGTCGTGACCAGAGTCAGGCTGCCACTCAAAGGGTCAGGACCCAGAATCACTTCTGGGTTGTTTATACCTGCATAGTATATAATGAGAACTAACATTTCTTCAAGTCTCAAAAAAAAAAAAAAAATTCTGTCAGAGTAAAAAATAAGGTGGTTTATTGACTGGCAAGTTAAGAGAGGCTGACAAAGAATAAAAAGGCAAGAACTTTAAGTTGTGCCAAAAAATGTCTATATTCAAAAAAGTATTTATTTGTGTTTTTTCTTTCTTTTATGAGTAAAAAAAGAGATGGAGAGAGAGAGATAGCGAGAGACAGGCTCTCCCAACACAGTACTTATGCCATGATCCATCTCCAGTTCCTGCTAGCCACAGATCATGGACATACATGTGCCCCGTGTGTTCAGGGAGATCTCCTGACACGAACCTAGAACTTTTCTATGTGTGTCAGCTTCACAGAACTTTATGTTACTACTGTGCCACCCTTGGACTCCTAAGAAATGTCTGTTTTATATAATTCAATCTCTGTCTGAATCTGTGTTTTACCCCATAGTAAATAACATGTTTGTTGTGAGAATCCAGGCTTTAGTCGGGATGCTGAATTTTGATTCCCTTGAAGTCATATATTTCTCCCATGATATAGGCAAATTATTTCCTCACTGCTCCACCTAACTGTCCACATAATGAAGATCAAGGTACATGTTTTCCCACTTTGTAACCTATAGATGCTTAAACAGATTGTTTAGGGCAGCCACCCCCTACTTTTCCAGTATCAGGGACTGGTCTTGTGAAAGACAGTCTCTCCAAGAACTGAGGTATGTGTGAAGGGGAGTGTTGGTCTGGGGATGACCCAAGCACACCATATCCACCATGCACCCCATTTCCATAAGTACTACATTGTAGTATACAATGAAACAATCATATAACAAAAGGACTTGCACTCCCATGAGAGTTCACTACAGCTGCTGATTGGATAGGAGGGAGAGACCAGGCAGCAATGTTAGTAATGGGGAGTGGCTACAAACATAGATGAAATCTCATTCGCTCACCCACCAACTGCTCCTCCTGAGTGCCTGGAGATGAGCCCTAAAAGGGCAGACTGACCCTAGTTTGTGGCCTGCAAGTAGGGACCCCAAGTTTAGGGTGAATAGACTTGACACAAGAAGAAACAGAAACTCTAGCAGCAGCATTTCTCCATATTTTCACTGGAGCAAATTCAGTGGACATATTTGGGATTCATGGTCTGTAAGCAATTATCTATGAGAGGCAATTAAATGCTCTGATCTCCATTTATTTTATGTACACTACTTCAACTCCATTAAAAAGCAGTTTTGAAAAGGTGGGGAGTTAAATCATGTTATAATGATATAATTTACTTAGCATCTACCAGGTACCAAGTATAGTTTTAAGCATTTTACATGTATTAGTAATCTGCATGGGAATCCCATAGTTAATGGGTAATATTTTTTAAAAGATTGTTTATTTAATTGTATTTATTATTATCATTATTAATTTGATCTGAGAGAGATAGGAAGAGAAAGAGAGGGAATGTAAAGAAGCAAGCCATTGGGTCCAGGTCTCAAACTGTAGTTGGCCATGTGGGAGTCCACCACCTCAACCACCATGCCACCTGCCAGCCTTTGGTTAGTACTATTTTTATCCCTGTTTATTTTTAGGTAAATACAAACCAAATAGTGGATAAATTCCATTTTTTTATTGCCATGTTATAAGTTACCACAAACTTAATAGCTTAAAATAACACATACTTATTAAAGTTTCTGTAGGTCGGGAATTCAGGCATATCTTAGTTGGCCCTTCACTAGGGGTCTACAAGGCTGCAGCCAAGTTGTCAGTTAAGCTAAGTTCTTATCTGAAAGCTCAACTGGAGAAGAATCTTTTTGTAAGCTCATTTAGGTTGTTGGCAAAAATTGTGCCATTGCAGCTATATGATGAAAAGCCCTGCTTTTTGTTGGCTATTGGCTACAGGCAACCTGCAGGTCCATGTGGGATTCTCCAACACAACAGTCACATATTAGGTCATCAGAAAGGTCATGATATATTTTACCTTTTAAAGAATTATTCTATTCAACTTTATATTTGTTTATGTATTTATTATTTTTTTTTTTAATTTGATCAGAGAGGGACAGAGTGAGAGAGAGAGAGAAATAGAAAGTGAGAAAGCAAGCCGCCAGGTCTGGGCTTGAACGGCAATTGGCCATGGGGGAGTCCAGCACCACTACCTGCCACCCCTCTTGACATATTTTTCTATGGTCCTCTATGCAAAAATGCATCATGATTTTCCCAATGACCCAACGTTTTATTAAACCCAAAAAGAGAAACTCTCACCTAAACAAAGATCTAGTCCCTCTTTTAAGGGCTGTTCATTTGATAAAGTCAGGCTCATACTGAGTAACTCTCCCTTTAACTTAAAACCAATCAATTTGAGTCATTAATCTTATAGCAAAATCTTTTCACCTTTTCCATATTCTACTGACTAGAATCAAGTCACAAGTACCACCCACACTCAAGGGGGGTTCTGGGTTACATGAAGGCATTAACAATAGGAGATGGAATATTGAGGGTTCACCCAGGGTCTTTCTGCCCCACTACATCACGAACTATCATATGTATATAAATCATCTGGGGATCTCATTATATGTACCAGTCTTTTAGGTCATCAAGAAAGTCATATGCTTTTTTACATAGAAAAAAAAAAAAGGAAAAATACACCATGGCTTTCCCGATGACCTACTAATTCAGTCCAGGATGCGGCCTAAGAGTCTGCATTTCTGGAAAGATCCCCAGGTGATACAAGTCTACTGGATGGCTTGGGGATCACCAATATTCTATAAAACTGAGAGTGGAACTTCAAGTTTGTTTGATCTCTTGGCTGGCTACTCTTAACCACTTCCCAATGCTTATCAAACCTTCCAGAGCTGTACGTAAGGTAGTTATCAATGATGGGTCTAGCTTTATTTTTGTCCCACTCTCATCCTTGGAATCCTAAGATAGTCAATGTAGTTGGCATGTTTGCCTTTTTCATGTGTGCTGGGGTTACAAAATGAGCTTTTATCTCAAGCAACATAACTTGTAAGTCAATGCTCAGGCACTCTCTGGCCCACAAGTCCTCCTTTTCCTTCCTCAGGTAAGGGACAGTCTACTGCTGGATAAGGGTGACACTCCTCTTCTAGGGAGAGCATTTAGTCTGCTTCAGAGATTCCATGTACCAGAGAGCTACTGCTCTAGATTCCAAGTCATCACCTCTTTTCCTTAAATGGGAGAAGTTTCTTCTATTTTGTAAATTTACTTTTATTGTGTATACTTACAATGTTTATACGACATGATGTTTTGATATATGTACACATAGTAAAATGATTTCACCATCCCAAATATTTACGTATCCACCATGAGAAGTTTGTCATTACTTGTTATAGAAATTGAGCCTCCAGGGAATTTTCACTTGACCAAAGTATTTTAACAGAGAAAACTTTCTTTTGGGGGGAAAAATATATATAGATATATCTATCTATCTATCTATCTATCTATATATATATATATATATATATATATTTAAAAAAGAAGACAATAAAGTTTAAAACAGTCTTTGTTTTTTGAAGAGAATTTTTCCTTTGAAGAAAAGACTTATAAAGGCTTAAAATATCTTATTTAAATAACTACAAGTAACTCCTTCCTGGACTTCTTGTGGGGAAATATCATTCTCACCAAGAGTACAGAAACATTGGAAGAAAGTTTCTCTTTCACTAATCTCTTCTAGACAGGAAGCTGTTATCTGCCTTCTTTTAAAAGTGCTGCTTAGACCCATAGAGTTTAAATTTAGCTCTCAGGCAGCCTCTCCTTTCTCCCTGTGGGTTACAAGTGGTGCTAAATGACAGACAGATGTTAAACAAAGATACCTCCTCACACAGTTTCCTTTGACTCTGAATAAACTCCAATCTCTATTTAAAAAAAAAAAAAATGAGAAGATAAGCCTGTCAAAGGACTCTGAAATTAACATAACTCAGACCTCCTGCTAGTGTCCTAAATCTTAAAATAGCACACATCCAATTGTCTGCCAGCTAGCTGCAAGGCTTTCAAAGCCAAATATCCCCAAGATTGGAGAAGGCCTCCTACACTTACCTTAGCAGTAGGAACATGAAGGCAAAAGCTCAAGATAAATGCCTCCTTGAACAACTACACATTGAAAACTAGAGTCCTCTTGGTCTCTACCGTTACAGATGCTAATCACAAGGAGATTTTCTTTTTTCATGTTTACTGAGCTGCTCTAATAACTTTATACACCATGCTTCATTTCAGCTTTATAACTATCCTGTCAAATGCTATTGACAGGTCCCATTTCAACAGATAACTAAAGCAGAGAGAAGTTAAGTATACATGCCCAAGGACACACAGCTAGCTAGTCAAGAGACCTAATTTGAGTCAAGGTCAGCCTGCCCAATATAAGAGAATAGGCTAAAACCATAAGGAGATGCTAAAAGGAAGAGAACAGCCTGCAGGGAATGAATTGAATACCCCCGCCAAAGATAGGTTCACTTTGTAACCCCTGGATTGTGAATATGGCCTCAGCTGGTAAAAAGGTTTCTGCAAAAATAATTAAGATAAGGATCTAATGACAAGCATCAACATAAGAGAAAGGGGGAGGAAAGTTTGACTCAGACAGAAGAGAATAAAACACAGATACAGAGAAGATGGTTGTGTGAAGACTTGAGAGTGAAGCCAAAGAAGCCAGGCACCACCAAAATCTGGAAGGGGCAGGTAAGGATTCTCCCCTTGAGCCTTCAGAAGATGCATGGCTAGACTGACATCTTAATTTTAGACTTTGGTCACTAGAATTGTGAGAAAATAAATGTCTGTTTTAAGTTACCAAATTTGTGTCGATTTGTGACAGCAGCCTTAGCAAAATAGTACAGAGACTTAGAGAGAAAAAAAATCCTTGTGTCAACTCCTAGAGTCTCTTGTAATGACCAAATATGCCTGTTTCCCTAAATACAGAATAGGCCCTGAGAGAGATGCCACATTCATTTTTTTGTGCCTCTAACATTCCTGATACTTATGTGTAGGTTGGTGAATGTCGAATTGTACCATGTGAAGTATTGGAATGTCTGGAAACTAGAGAATGTAGAGATTGCAAGCTTGGAATGATTTAAGAACATGCAGAGGAGGTTGTGAAACTCTTGAAAAGGCCCAGATCAGATCAAACTTCATTGCTCCTCCTCGGGACTCAGAATGATCAGGAGGCCTGCCCTTCTTTAGGGAGTTGTAGAGGTGGCCCTAGGAAATTCAGAGCAATAAAATGTTCCCAGCCCTCATCTAATCAAAACATAGTCATGGAAATGGAGACTGATTCCTATAAATTGTGAGTGAAGAAAATGGGAATAAATATGAGGTCCTACTACCATTCATTTTATTTTTAATTTACTTTTAAATAAATGTATAATTAAAATATACAAAAGTATGTGGTGAAGTTTATGTCAGCAACCATTTATTCATTCATTGTACAAATGCTATCTACTCTCTCCTCTGTTCTTGGTACCTTAAAGAATAAAATAGGCAAGAACAACTGCCCTCACAGCCTTCACATTTAGTTGGATCAAGGAAAATAGGTAAGCTTTTTTGAGAAGGAAAGACTTGAGCAAAAACTTTAAGCAGTTATCTTTTCCAGTTACAACCTTGTTCTTTATGACTGTGCCACAAATTTGAACTTCTTTTATCACAAAAAGCAGTACATTCCATACATCTTGTCTTCAGAATTTAATCTACCTTAGAGCTTTTTATTAAATAACTTTATCAGAAAGTTTGTTCTGTTTTTTTTTTTTTTTTGGGGGGGGGGGGTTTTTTTTGGTTTTTTTTTTTGGGGGGTTTTTTTTTTTTTTTTTATAGGACACAAGCAGAGAGACAGAAAGTGAGAAATTACACACCCCTCACCAGGGGGATAGCCACAGTGCAATCCCTTCTCCTCCATTCTCTCAGGATTTTGGGCATGTGTGCACAAATGCCTGGCATGAGTTTTAAGCTGCTGGGTCTGGGACTCGAACTGCAGTCAACTGTATGGGAGTCCAGCAATGTAACCATTACATCATCTACCAGTCCTCAAAGTTTTCTTCTTTATTTTAGTACAATTGCATAAAATGTTTATTTATGCAGCTATCCAGTAATTTATTTACCCTTTTTTCTATGGTAGAATTTAGGTTGTTTTCAATATTCTGGGGGAAAAAATGTTGTAATGTATAACTTTGTACAAATATCATTTGAATTGCTTGGATAATTTTCCAGAAGAGGACTTCATGGGTCAAAGATATATGAAGGTGTAATTTTGACAAAATATTGCCAAGTGGTCTTCCATTGGGATTTACTGATGTATACCTCCCAACAATAATGAAAGAGAGGTTTTTTTCTCACACATTTATAACAGAATGTGATGTCAAACAAAAGTTTGTGGCAATTTTGGCCATTATTATTGAAAGAAAAATTATAAACCCATGTAAATTTCATTTTCATTTATTATTATGAACAGGTGTTATTTGTGTTTTTTTCCAGTGAACTCTCAATTCATGTTTTTTTTTCACAGTTTTCTACTGGCAAATTGACCCTTTTCTCATTCATTTCTATATTGTATAATGTATTAGGAAAGTTATTCTGTTTTTATAAATTGCAAATATTTTTCCTG
Source organism: Tupaia belangeri chinensis (assembly GCF_000334495.1). NCBI lineage: Eukaryota > Metazoa > Chordata > Mammalia > Scandentia > Tupaiidae > Tupaia > Tupaia belangeri. The sequence goes on along the minus strand of NW_006205117.1, from coordinate 268,580 downwards.
TGTGTTGTCTTTTGACTGGCTATATTTTTCTTACCTTTCCTTTTCCCTCTTTCTCTCCTGTTTCTTTTTTTTTTTAAATTTCAGAATTTTTTTTAGTAGTAACACTGATCAATTTTATTTATCACTTCCGGATTTCGTGTCATATGTATTTTTAATTGTTAGACAGAAAGAGAGAAAGAGAGAGAGAGAGAGAGAGAGAGAAAACCCTCAAATGGCATATGGTCACATTGCAATCCCTTCTCCATTTCTCTATCCTGTTGATATTTGTGGAATTTCCTTCTCCATTTCTCTATCCTGTTGAGATTTGTGGAATTCATGCATTCATGCCTGGTGTCAAGCCACCAAGCCTGGGATTTGAACTTTTGTCAGCCATGTGGGATCTGGCTCTTTAACTACAATCCTAAGGGGCTGGCCTAAGTCATATTTTAAAGGGTTATTTTTCAAACTTATAAAGGAATGTTTTCATTTTCTTCTAATATGTTTATTGTTTACATTTAAATTTTTGGACCATTTAGAACATTTTTGGTGTAAAGCATAAAAAAATCAATCAATTCAGGTTTCTCCTGAGAGAAAGAACCACTAGGAAGGAAGGAAGAAAAAGATGATAGATAGATGATAAATAGATAGAAAGGTGACAGGTGGATAGAATAAAAAAGATTTATTAGAATGACTGGCTCACACATTTGTGGAGACTAAGTTCTACTATAAGCCATCTGCAAATTGGAGAACCAGGGAGCTGGTAACATGGCTCCATCCAAGTTCAAAGGCCTAAGAACCTGGGGTTCTCATTGTGAAGAGAGAAAAAAAGGGTGTTCCCAGGAGAAAGAGAGCAAATTCAACTTTCTTCTGCCATTTTGTACTATCTATGCCCTCAGCCTATTCAGTGGTGTCCACACACACTGAAAGCAGTTCCTCCTCACACCAAAATCCTACAGAAACACCTTCACAGTCATGCTCAGAAATAATGTTTTACCAGTTTTCCATTTATCTCTTAATCTAGTCAAGTCAACACCTATAATTAACTGTCCAACTACAGGATGTTTAAATAAGTGAAAACTGTAAGTCTACCTCAGATTTAGCAATTAGGGAGTGATCTATGACCTTTACTTAACTAAATTTGTGGGCAGAAACTAGAATTAATTAGATGACTTGAAAAGTAACAGGTGATAAATTAAGGAGACTACTTTTGAAAGACATTTGGCTATTAGAGAAAGGAAAGTTTTATGAGATCAAATAGAAAGTCATGGCTAAGAAACTCTATATTTAGATCACCTTAAGAAGCTTGTTTACAGAGTGGTGTCACAAGCCTGTGAAGTCCTGTCCTTCAAGGTAGGAGGGGAAAACAAGAAGGAGGAAAGAAATTTGTATTAGAGCACAGCTGTTCACAGCTTTGACTAGATTCAGAATGCTTGGATTTTATCCTGCTATAACTCTTGTTGGTTCTGTGCTTTTTCAGGATGATCTTTCTGTTCCTCTATAGAACTGTCCAAATCTTTCTCTTGAGCTCCAATTCCTGTCTACTGAATAACTTCCCCCTGGATGTCCTACATGTATCTCCAAGTCATTATGTCCAAAACATAATTTAATATTTCTCCAATCTCTAATTTTTCCCCTTCTTTCCACTTTGTATTTTCATTCTTAATTAATAAAACCACAATCTATCTCAAAATCCAAGCCAAGGATGCCCATATTCATTCCAAATATCTTCATTTCTTTAATACCTGACATCTAATTGTGACTAACTCATCAATTTCACCTCTTAATTTCACCGGTAGTATTTAAGCCATCCTTTCCAACTTTACTGCTACCATCTTGGAATAAATTATAATAATTTCTTACCTAGACTATTGTTACTGTTTCCAAATCATTATCTTAGCCTTTTTTTTTTTTTTTTCGCTTCAGTTTCTTTCTTTTTATTGTGATTTCTGATTTGGATATATTCATCTTCTTTGAATGAAAGCTTACATCATATTGTGCATTTCTGATAAAGTTCTATTAGGATATTTTGTGTATGTGTGGCAATATGTATTTAATTGTCTTTTTTTATACTCTATTGCAGTAAATAATAACCTATTCCACTTGTTTACATGTCCTCATGTGCCTGTTAATCATTTTCTCCTAAGCTCCTCTATCTCTGCCCCATGTAGGTTCTGGTAGCAACTATTACTCTCTCTACTTCTATGCCATCACATCCTTCAGTTTCTACCTTAGAGTGCTGAAATTCAGTATATATTAAGTGGACATATGTAGTACTGGTCTTTCATAGTCTGATTTGACTTAGCATTATATCATCTGGACTTGTTCACTTTGTGTCAAATGACCAGATATTGCTCTTTATGACTAACTTTTAATTTGCTATAGGGGATGTGTGCTCATGGAGACAGGGAGAAAAGTAGAGGGAAAGTGAGAAAGGAAGTTGCCAGGTCTTGGCCTTGAACTGTATTCAGCCATATGGGAGCCCAGTGCCTTAATCACCACACCACCTGCTGGCCCATCTTTCCTGACTGGTATTAGATGATACCTCATTGTGGTTTTGACTTGCATTTTCTATATGCTGAGTGATGTTGAACATTTATATTTTTTTCCGCTATTTTTATGTTATCCTTGAGAGTTGTCTGTTCAGATCAATTGCCCATTCTCCATTGAATCATTAGTTTTCTTTGCAAATGTTATAGTTCCTTACATACAATCCTTCATCTGAATTATGGTTTGCAAATGTTTTCTCCCATTCTGTGGGGAGTCTCTTTATTCATTGTTTTCTTTGTTGGCAGAAGGTTTTTAACTTGATTTAAACCCAGTTGCCTATTTTTGGTGTTGTTATCCTTGCCAGGGGTCTTAGTTAAGAAATCTTTGCATACTCCAATATTTTGAAGGGTCGCCCCTGTATTTCACTGAAGCAGTTTTATAGTTTTGGGCTTTACATTAAATGTCTACTCTATTTTGAGTTAGTTTTTGTAAACTTCTGCAACTGCATATCCAGTTTTTCTAGCACCACTTATTGAAAAGGTTGTGTTTTACCTGCTGGATTATCTTTTGCCCTTTGCAAAAAATCAGTTGGCCTTGTGTTGATGGTTTTATTTCTGGATTTTCTATCTATTCCATCAGCTTAAGTATCTGTTTTTGTGCCAATACCATATTGCTTCAGTTATTATGTATTCATAATATATTTTGAAACCAAGTACTAAGGTGCCTCCAACTTTATTTATATATGTATGTATTTACTTATTGCATACCATTGCTTTGGGGAAACAGGGGTCTTTTGTGATTCCAGACAAATTTTATGATTTTTTTTCTGTTTCTGTGAAGAATGTTGTTGGTATTTTTTATAGGAATTGCATTGAATTTATGGAACACTATGGGAAGTACTGACATTTTAGCTATCCTATTTTTCCCAGTCTAAGAACAAGGCATTGGAATGCCTGCCTCATTCATTCTCTACTTTGCCCACATACCAACAAAGTGAATGTATTAAAAATCCATTCTGGTTCCATCTGTGGTGGCACAGGTGGTGGGGTACCACTGTGTGATACCGGAGCCATATAGGAAAGTCCTGGGTTCAGATTTAAAGTGAGCATGAACAACTTAGGTGTACCCATGGACCCATGAATTCAGTCAGTCAGGGAGAGGATCACAGTGTGGCAAGACCTTGTCAAGTTTTTTTCTCTCTCTCCTTCTGTCTGTCTCATAAATGAGGTTTCAGAAATACAATTCTGGGACCAGCATGTGGCCTGGAGGTTAAGGCACTGGATCCCACATAGTTGCCTGAATGCTTTGCGTCCCAGACTGGTGGATCACAATGGGCATGTATGTATGAACCAAAATTCTGAGAGGAGAATGGAGGAGGAGAGATTGTGGTGTGGCCACCCTTTGGGGGGTGATTTTTCACTCCTCCCAACTCCCATTTCTAGCAAGTGCATGAGCCCCCCCCCAAAAAAAAAATTGAAGACATTCTGATTATGCCATGCTACAGATTAAAATGTACATCATAGTATACATTTCTTATCAGAGTGTTAAAGTTCTTAAACAGTCTGGTCCTGTCTGTTGGCCTCTCCAGGCTCAAATCCCACTGTACCTTCTTCCATAGTCTTCATTGTAGAAGACAAAAATAAAAGGTACTATCAGCTCTGTTCTATAGAGAACAAAGTGCACCTCTTAAGAGGAGAACCTCTATTTTTTTGGAAAATAGTTCTTAAAGTTTATTTCTTTATACAGTAAGACCTCAGGATGCAAATGTAGAACCTTCCCATGTGTCTTTACTATCATGGAACATTGTGTTATCATTGTGCCACTGTGTTTGGCATAAAAAATATTTTAATAAAATTTATATATGTAAAGGCAATGGCATCAAGTTTGGAGGGAATATGGTGAAGACAAAGAGAGCTAGTGCAGAAGTTTTGAGAAAGATGCAAGCTTAGAGATCAGTAAGATTGAGACAGAGTGAATAATAGAATGGAGGAGAGAAACAGAAGAGATATTCGGGATGCTAACAAAGATATAGAGTTGTAGGATGTTGTAGACCATTGTGAGGAGTTTGGCTTTTACTCTGAGATGAAATTCATAGGATTTTGAACAAAGTAATGTGATCTGTTTTAAGGGATTTGACTAATGTTGACAATAGACTATGTGGACAAGAGTGGATGCAGGGAGAATTTTAAGGAGACTACACAATAATCCGTGCAAGGGTTGAAGGTAGATGGTGGTGGTGAGGGACCAGTTGATGGTGGTAAAGATGGTGAGAGGTGATCAAATTCTGAATACATTTCAAGGTAGATCCAGCAGGATTTGCTGGTATAATGAGAAGGAAAAGGTTCAAATAGTCTTCCAAGCTTTTAGCCTTAAGCAATTAGAACAGAATTAACTTGGAGCTGAAAAGGAGGATGCTGGAGAGAAAATCAAGAGTTCTGTTTTGTGCACACTAAGGTTGAGATAGCCATTACATATTCAGTAGAATACCTAGCAGGTTGTTCAAGATACATGCCTCCAGTATAAGGAAGAAGTCATACTGTGTATACATGTTTGGGAATTGTCATAAAACTGTCATTTAATGTTTGAATCCAAAAGAAAGTGTGTGTAGATTGAGCAACTAAGAGGACCCAGCCTGAGTTCTGGCTTCAATGTTGAGAAATGCAGGAATCATCAAAGGAGATTAAGATTATCTAGAGATATAGAAGGAAAATCAGAAGAGTGCAGCCAAATAAAGCAAGTGTCCGTAGTAGTGCGTGTTGCAATATGTCAAATGTTGCAGACAAGTAAATAAGAACAATTATTGATCATTTCTTACAAGAAACGCCAAAAAGAGTTCTTCAAGTTGAAATAAAAGGATGCTGAATAAATAACACAAAAATATCTGAAAGAATAATACTCACTGGTAAAAAGAACATAGTCAAATTAAGAATATCTTATTAGTATAATGGTGGTATATAACCACTTATCATTAATAGGAAAGTTAAAAGACAAAACTATTAAAAATAATAATTACAAGAACCAGCAGATGGTGTAATGGTTACATTGTTGTACTACCACAGAGTTGACTGCAGTTCAAGTCCTGGATCTAGCAGCTTAAATCCTTCCTGGGGCGGGGGGTGATTTCTCACTTTCTGTCTCTCCATTATTCTCTGTCTCTTTGGCAAGCACACATGCCCTAGAGCAAAAATCTATCTAAAATAATAATTATAAATAATTAGTCTGTTGAGGGCTATACAATATCAAAAGTTCTAAATTGTGACATTAAAAATTCAAAACATGGGGGACATTTATTGTAGAGTTTGTTTTTGTTTTTGCAATCAAAATTTTTATTAGCTTAAGATAATCTGCTTAACTGTAAGATTTTTTTTTTTTTGGCAAGCCTTATATTCATCACAAAGCAAACCAATAATGGGTGAACTAAAACTGATAAACAAGTCATAAAAACATAGTACTAGAAAAAAATCAATAGTAAGGGAAGATAGCAAGAAAGGGGTTATGAAACAACCAGAAAACAATAAACAAAGGGTTGCTGATTCCTCAACTTCTTAACATTGAAGCCAGAACTCAGCCTGGGTCCTCTTAGTTGCTCAATCTATACACACTTTCTTGGTAATTCAGACATTAAATGCATTTTTATGACAATTCCCAAACATGTATCCACAGCATGACTTCTTCCTTATACTTGAGGCATGTATACTGAATAACTAATAGATGTGTCTTTACCTATTAATAATTAGGTTGAATGCAAAACCTATCTGTCTGAACCTGAACTGAGCTACTGGTCTGTACACTCTTAAACCTGCATGCTGTCTGTTAGACCCACAGCACTCTAGATAGAACTATAGTTTGTTATATCAAGCCAGTATCAAGATCCCATCCAAGACTTGACTCCAGGAACAGAACTTCACCAATTGTAGTTTTAAAAGCTCCACAGATAGTCTTAATATGATTTAAGATCCTAATGCAATCTTCAATTATTGGGAACCACTGAGCTCTGTAATCTAGGAGGTTCCAGCAGAGAGACTGTGAGCAACTCTTTCAATATCACTACCAAGAAGCTGAAACCTCATCTGACCTCATTCACCAAGCTGAGAAAAACCTTTTAGACACATCAAGAGCCTCACTATAAATTACCTTAAAATAAAACACTATAAATAAGCTTTCCCTTGCAGCTCCAGTCCCTACAGGTGACCCTGCTTGAACTTCCTACCTACAGACTCACCACTGCCATGGGTCCTATTAGTCTTATTTTTGGTCAAGTAGAATTTGCCAACCTATGACTCAACACTTAAGATATTAATAATAGTAACCACTTATGAGAATGTACATGTATAAGAAAGGGTGCTAAATGTTTCACATGTATTAACTCATTTGATTCTCACATAAGCTCTACAAGGCAGGCAGTTTGATAATACTAATTTTATAGATGAAGAAACTGAAACTTCGGGAAGCTACATAATGTCCAAGTCACCCTGCTAACCAGAAAAGCCTGGGTCTTTACCTGTTTCTGCCTGATCGTGGAGTTCATGCTCTGATCCCTCTCACTACTCGACATCTCCATAAGCATATCCCAGAACTTCAACTCAACAAGGAACTTCCCCTCCTTACCTAATATCCTCTCCTCCCTCTGCTCTCTCCCAGATAACATCACCTCCTCACACCTGCCACTTAATGCAGACACTTCGAGATCATTCTGCACCTCCCTCATCAAGGCAAATAGTCACTCCCTGTATCATTTGGATGAGATCTTCAATAGCTCTCAGATATTTTTTTTCTGCCCTTCATTTGATTTGTTCCAAGATTTTCACTAACCTCTACAAATAGTCTACCTTCCTGGTGTTTTCTCTTTTCAAGTCTAAACTCCAGTTTGCTGGTTCTATAATAGATTGTGCAGAAATACTTATGTAAGAGCACATCAAAGCTTAAAATGCTTCAACATGCATGAGCTATACATGATAAAACACTGGTTCCTTATTCCTTCTTCACAATGTAGCCTAAACTTCTTCAAAGGCATTTCTTACTAACCCCTGACCCCTTGTCCTTACCCCCCCAAAAAAACACCTATTCTCTTTTCCAAAGGTCATAAACTGGGGGCACACAAGAAAAACCCAATCCCAAAATGTGGTGTACTGTGTTGGTTCACTCAGTGTGTGTGTGTGTGTGTGTGTGTGGGGGAGGTGATATGTAAAATTAAAAACACTCTATTCTCTTTTCCAAAGGTCATAAACTGGGGGCCCACAAGAAAAATCCAATCCCAAAATGTGGTGTACTGTGTTGGTTCACTCAGTGTGTGTGTGTGTGTGTGTGTAGGAGTTGCCATGTAAAGAATTATGAGAGTTCATGTACAAATACAGATCACCTCTTCTGAAACATGATTAACCCACCATCCTCATACCCCAGGCTATGCCCTCAAGTCAAATAACCTTTTCTTTAAGTGACCTGCCTGACTAACCCTATGAAATGAGTCATAATCTCTACCACAAGTCATGCTGTACACCATGTATCTTCATGTCTTTGTAACTCTTCTTGTGTTGTTTCTTTGTATTAGAATCCTGTTTTGTTAGGCTCTTTTCTCCTCTGAAGGTTGGGCCAAAAGGTTGGGTCGAATGGAGACACAGGGAGTTGGAAAAAGAGGTGAGGCAACTGTCATGTTGTCTATTGGCTGAGTTTAGTGGGAGCTCACAGAGCTCTTAGTAGGCTCACAAAGCCCATAGCAGCATTCCCAGGCACTTCCTCCCTCTTAGAGCTAGCAATGCACATGGAGAATGCTCACAGAGCATCCTCCTCCCTCTTGGAGCTCACAGCATGCAGAGCTGAGCTGAGCCAAGGCCAAGCCAAACCAAGGCCATCAGGGCTCACCAGCCTGAACCAAGGCTGAGCAGAGTGGGGCTTGTTAGCAGGGCTACACAAGGAAGAGCAGGCAGAGCAGGGTAGTGCAGCACAGGACAGATGACCAAGTGCCCCCTTTCTCTAAAAGAGCTACATACAATAGTGGCTCATTGCCAAAACCAAACTGTCACACACACACACACACACACACACACACGCACATTACATTCAGTGGCGTAAAACAACAAAGTCATAATTACATAATAAGCATGCAAGTGCAGTGCAACTAATAACATAAGTTTTTTTTACCCTGTGGCCTTTGAACATGAAGAGACAGGAGGTGAGGGAGCCAGACTAAACCATTCCGACTCTATTTGCAATACAACTTCCCTTCTGTATGTGATAAAATCCTTATTTTTAAGCCCAGATAAAGGGGTTCACCAATTCTGTGAAGTCCTTCCAATAAAATTAATCACCCTTTGCTCACTGATCCCATGCTGTTTTACTTATATTTATAAGCCCTTTCCAGACTGTGAAAGGCAGTTATATAAATACATACACATACACGTACATGCACACACACATATATATAATATTCTCCTGGCTGGATTGGGGAAACCTCAAAAATAGTTCTGTTTTGTTCAGTCTTATACCCTCTTCCACTTTACCATCATGTTTCACCTACTGTATAAATTCCATGAGCCTTGAATAAAGAAAATTCAATTACAATTAGAAGCTTTTTGTTTGCTCCATTAATGTATTTTCATGACACTTTGTGAAAATAAGGACTTATTAGCTTATGTACCAAGGGTCAATGAAATTACTGTTTTATATGAGCTATGAGCAAATGTAGGTTTCTAAAATCTCTTTAGTAAGACTGTATTTATTGTATATAGCTGGTCATGAGAGTTGGTTCTATCTGGTTCCCAAGTGTATCATGCACAAAGGTATATAAATATATCACCCCTTCCTTTATAGCCTTATTCATATGATCAAATAATAACTAGTATTTTGAAAAACACTGTCACAATACAAATTTTTTAGGTGCTAATTACTTTATTAATCAGTTCTAGATCTCCTTTGTCTACCGTTTCAAATCTCATGGTTTCATAGCAACTCCCCATTTTAAACCATTTCTCATTACACTCTATCTTTGAGATTTTATTTCCACATCTTTCACACATAAAGTGGAAAACCCTGGACCCCTAAGAACTGAAATCTAGGAGGAAAAGAACATAGCATGTCTATAGTAATTAGGAGATGCTTGCTAGGTAAATACAGACCTTGTTTTAGAGAAGGAATGCCCAACATGAACGCAAGAAGAAAGAATTTCCTACTCTCTTCTGTAGAAGTGTGAATGAAGGAGCACAGTTGCCACGGAGGCTAAATCTCAGAAAGGATAACCAGATTCTTTTAGGAGCTGCTTCTGGCTTTTGCCAAGACCATCTGCTGACAGCCCAAAACCCTAGGCAGCTGGCTGCGATGCCTGTTAATCTGTGAAAAACTATTCCCATTTCATTGTCTCCATTTCTTCTCTGCCCATCAGAATTGAACCAGAAGCAGGGGTGGGCAGGGAAACAGAAAAATCCCCTTGAAAGTCAAAAATAAGTCTGATCCTGAGCTAAACTCTGGGCATCTCTGAGGAACCTCATTCCTTTCTAAGGCCTTCCAAGTGGGATGAAGGGACTCTGACAAGAACCAGTTTGTAGAGCATCCACATCCTAAAAAGGAATGCCAAAAATTTCAGACTCAGATTCAAATCTTTGTTTATAATATTTTTTCCATGTGATCCAATTTCCTCTTAATTAAACCAGAGAGATTTTTCTCTCTACATTATAGGCTGTGAGTTAAAGTAATCAGATGCTGCTGAACTCTGAGAACATATCTGATAGATTCTAGATACAGTACTAAATCATTTCCTAAATTATTTTAATTCTAGGAGGTAAATAACCTACGTGATGAAAAATTGACATCAACTTTTTTTTTTCTCCAAAATAAGTACGTCTCACCATCAAATGTCATGCCTTTCTTTTAGGCTCTTAGACAGCAGTTTTCAATTAGTGTAGTTAACTGCATGTTAAGATTGGAGGAAATGATAGAGGTGCAGAATGGAAAAGGGATTGTGGCATGGCCATTCCCCTGGGGTGGGGGGGTGATTTCTCACTTCCCCTCTCACTGTTGCTCTGTCTCTCTCTAGCAAACATGCACCTTGTGGTACCCTTAAAAAAAAAAAAAAAGTCTATAGGGCTGTTCTATTAAAATACTGATCTCTTAAATTTTACTTTACAAAGTTTTTCAGTGCTAAGCCCTGGGCATTTTTATCTCACTTAATATACTGCATAAATTGTTCTTTTTTTCATCCACACAGCCTATACTTTCAGTCCCTTTTAAATAATATTTGAAACTTTGTTCTGAGGGTTGAAAAGTGTCTCTGCCGGCATTAACCTAATGGCTTATTAGAAAAGGTTGTGTTATTAGAAACAAAAGGAAGAGGTAGTATGCTTCTAATAGCATTAATTTATTTTGTCATAAATAGTCTTTTTAAACAAAGTAATTGAAAAGATTTGATTCAATAATTTCTAAAATTCAATGTGTGTGCAGGTCTTTTCATTTTACTTTAAAAAAATTAAACCATGTCTTGACTACCATCTTATATCTTAGTATGACTTGACTATACAATAACTCAAACCTTGCACTAAAAGAGAATTAACCTCTATCAGGATCTTAGTCTCCTTCCTTATCTAGGCTTTAATTTTCTTATCTGGAAAATGACAGATTGGACCATCTTCTATGGCCTATTTCTGAAAGGGTTGAAAGAAAAAGGAAAAGGGGAATAAAACATCTTTGATATAAGAGCAAAAAGAAGCATAGGCACTGAATCAGATAGATCTGGGTTTGAATCTCAGATATTATTTGCTATAGAAAGTTGGATTTCATTTTATTCAGCCATAATGTGGGACTATGCTCTGTTCTGAGGGCTGCTGAGATTTAAACGAGAACAAGTCTATAATATTTCTAGCACAATTTGTACACGTATTGTATGCTCCTATAATTGGTAGGACCTTATTTTAAGGCCAAGAAAAACATAAGGCTGAGCACATGATTCGATCCAGTAATTTCTACTCTGGCACTTGGAGAAGAAAGGGAGTGAGCACATCACTGTCCTTTAGCAGCAGAGACGTCCCTCTGCTGTGATGAAACTGGAGCTCTCAGAGTTTAAAAAAAGAACACCATCAGGGCAAAGGCACCACATCTTGGCAAGAAATGCTTCACATAGTTTCCATCGTCACCATGCTCTCCTTCTCATCCCACACCCTGCTTCTATTTAAGTCCCAGCCACTCCACTGCACCACACTCATTTCAGCCAGTGCCCAGGCTATCAGAAAAGAAGAGTTGGTTAGCATGTCTCCAGGAGAAAAGGAAAGGGAGGATGGGCCAGCCAAGAGTGCCCTCCGGAAGATACGCACAGCCACTCTGGTCATCAACTTGGCCCGAGGCTGGCAACAGTGGGCAAATGAGAACAGCACCAAGCAAGCCCAGGAGCCCTCAGGCTGGCTGCCCGGAGGGACTAAAGACCCACCACAAGCTCCTAAACCAGTGACATACCTCACTCCTCACCAGAAAGCTCAGAGTGCCCCAAAGTCTCTGTCCCAAAAGCCAGAGGGACTTAGAGATGGGCAAAACTCAGAAGAAGCCACTGAGATTTCCCATATCAAAAGGAAAGAGGTAGCTAAAACTGTTGTTAGCAAGGGTTATGAGAGAGGAGGGGACGTGAGCCACCTCAGCCACCGGTACGAGAAGGATGGTGGCATACCTGAACCTGGGCAGATGGAGAACAACATTGACAAGATCCTCCACAGCCACAGCTCCCCAACGCGGAGAAGAAAATGTGCCAACCTGGTGTCTGAGCTGACGAAAGGCTGGAAGGTGATGGAACAGGAGGAGCCCACGTGGAGGAGTGACAGCATAGACACAGAGGACAGTGGTTATGGAGGAGAGACTGAGGAGAGGCCTGAGCAAGATGGAGTCCAGGTGGCCGCTGCCAGGATCAAACGTCCCTTGCCCTCCCAGTAAGTGAATGCATCCTTCCACTCCTATACCAAGATCACTATTGAGTCCCAAACAACTACAGGACTCCAGAGAGCATAGGAAGGACTACCACAGTTACCACGAGAATGTCAGATTGGGCAGGCAGCAAGTCCAACAGGGAACGGTGTTCTGGGCTGATAGGGCAGTGTCAACCTCAGACGTGGACCTTGAGACCAGAACCTGCACAGTTTTGTTTCTTCTTTCTGTTTTGAACTGAACACCTGTTTTAGCCTTAAGAAAAATGTAGCTATCACAGAGATTTTTTTTTTTAGTTTATTTCTTCCATGAGAGAGGGAGATAGAGAAGGAAGGAAGCAGTAAAACAAGCACCCCCTACAGGGTCTATGATAATACCCCCATTCTCTGCTATCCCTGAATCACAGGCATGTGTGTTCACCTAGAGTGTTCAGGGAGGTTTTGGAACACAAACCCAGGACCTTCGCATTGTGGGTATATTTGTGTTACTGCTGCTGTATGTCCTGGACTGAAGAGTATCTGTCTTGGGGGAATTATTTAAGTCAATTCTATAATAAGCAACAAGTGGGCTTATTTTTCTAGGGAGAAGTGCTTTCCGGTAAACTGAAAAAAATCTTTCCCTTGTGTTAAATCAGTTTATAATATTGCCAGGATATACATCCTCTCAGATGGTGTGCATGGAACACAGATCTCTATGAGCCTAAACAGATGGATGGGGGTTAACCTACGAGCAGACTCTGGAGTGAGATAGCTCCAAGTTCAAATCCTAGCACTGCCCTTATCCAGTTGTTTTTGTTTGTGTGTGTTTTTCCCCCCTAAGTTGATCTCATTTGTAAAATGGCAGCAACAATTAGCTTTGGGGTAAGTTCTAGTGTATCAGGAAAAGCAAATGAGATTAAAACTGCCAGCCTCGTGTCTGCCATATACAAAAACCATTATTTATATAGATTGTATTACTTAGCAAATTCACAAACTTTAAAAAAATGGTATCCTGTTCATAAATACAGATAATTAAAATATCACAATCGCAAAACATTTAGATGTTAAATACACACATATATAAACTGACTTAAACTAACACATTCACTTAGACAAGAAACACATGCTTTTATTTCAAGGTAGTAATTCTACATAATAGAAATTCAGAATATCTCACTCCACAACCTCAGGGTATCAAAATATGGAGAAAGGCTCTGATGTCAAAATGCTATAAACCACAAATAAGTGCACAGGTGTGCTTTTCAAGTCTTATGAATCATTAAGAAAGTAAGGAACAAAATTGGTTACCTAATTTGACAAAAGATTTTAGAGGTTTTTTGAAAAAATTAGAACTATGTGGCAAACTTTCAAGAAAAATGAAATGGTAATTAGGTAATTAAAATACTGTCATGCATTTCATGTGTGGTATGGGTATTTAAAATGATTTATCTATTTAATTCTCACAATCCTATGAAGCAGGAATTAATCCATTTTATTTACTTATTTATTTATCATCATAATCTTGTTTATATTACATTGAATCCCATATAATTTTACAGTGTATTACATTTCTTTTTAGGGCTGAGAACTCTGAAGCTCAGAAGGGAAGTTTACCCAGCAAGTTAGTGACAATGATGGGACAAGCCTGACTGCAAATGCAATGTTTTAAAACTAGACATGAGACTAATTCTCACTCAGTCCCATGAGGACATGTTCAGAGATCAGGATTTGTGCTTTAGCTACATTGTTATAGAAATTCATGATCAAAAGTTCAGGATTTGTGCTTTAGCTACATTGTTATAGGAATTCATGATCAAAAGTAACTATTCTAACAGAACATAAGGAGCCATTATTCAAATTCTGGCCTTATAGATTTGTGTGTGTGTGTATCGGGGGGAGGGGTGGGTTTACACATGCACACACACGTGAGCATGGGTGCTGGAAACCGTATAATACAGTCCAGCAGGACTGAGGGTACACAATGAAGATCAGTCAGCACCTTTTATATTGGCCAGAAGTAGAGATGACAGCTGGGACCAATCCCAAATGTGCGCTAGAGCTGGACTTTTGGGCACTTGTCTAAGCACTTTCACGTATTTATTCATTTAACCCCCACAACGTTCTCATGGGGTAGGTTTAATTATCACCCTGTTTAGTAGATGGGGACATGATATAAAAAAAATGAGGGAACTTACATGAGATCTCATAGCCCATGGTACTTGGACATGTCATTCGGTCTCTGGAGCCCTCTCTCATGGCCACAACTCTAAACTGTCTCAATTAAAAGTGGGACTGGCCCACAGGACCTTTCTCAGGATTTCTGAATGAAGCATGTACATGGTCACCATAAGTACATAAGCGTTCAGAAGAGGTAATCAGATTTGAACCATGGTTGTTTTGGCAATCCTGAGTCTCAGTGTCCTCATCTAAAACACAGATGTGATCATTCACATTTCATGAATTATCTTTATATTATGTAAAGCAGTGGACCCAGGGGAGCTCCTTAGTAAGATGCACCCATTATAATGCAGGGGGTCCTGCATGGTGATTCTTACCCTCCAAGATGCTAGGAGCTTGGCTCTCTGGGTTTGGGGGTAAAGGGTAGTTAAATCTTTCCTTCACTTTGGTTCCTTTCCCTCAGTCTTAAAGTACACAGGGTACCAGAATGTTGTATGCAGCAATAGCAGCTCTTAATGTCATCTGTAATCCTAGCTGTGATCAGGAGACTTCAGCAGAAACCTAATGGGACTTTTTTTGCCTGATGGGACTCTCAAATATTGCTTGAGAAATCAAAGTGGTATTATAGGGTAAACCAATATGAAAGGGCTTTTTGTTCGCTTATTTTTAATTAAAGTCACTATTGCTTCCCTGTATCTTCCAATAAGGGGAAAGTTATGTATCATGCATGTTTAAGTGTATCTTCCAATAAGGGGAAAGTTATGTATCTTGCTTGGAAAGAAAGTTTCCTGGTGGATAAGATGTTCCATGGATAACAGAAACAAAGCAAATCAAATTTGGTAAGAATTTGAAAAATTTCTTACCAATGGTGGTTTTGCTAACTGGGGTTTTACTTTATGAAAAGGGTTTATATTTTATGCCTTATTTCAAAAATAGTCTTTCAACTGAATGTGATTTGTTTTACCCAGTTCCTTTAAACAAAGCAATTTAGATCCCTTTCCAATAGTGTAAGTGTGCAAGATTAAAATGCCAATTACTTATCCTCTCCTCCAAGTTGTATTTAGTAAAAAATAGTAGCTGTTGAGCACGGGACTACCATTTTATAAATAAGAAAACTGACACATGGAGACATCAAGAAATATAGCCATTCCTCACTTAATGGCCTACTTGTTTGCTCAGATGTAAGACCAGTTCTCCAACAAAGCTAATCCCTTTTCTCAATCTGAGTGTTTTGGGAAACTCCTCTCAGTCTTTGTCTTCTTCTTGTAGTCAGTTAGTATTCACTACATGAAGCATACACAGCCATGCAAAATTACATATTTTGTTTATAAATTTGTACTTTATTGTGTGCCCACAGTAGAATTCAGATTAAGAAAGAACAATTATAGTGGATTTATACCATAGTGTTGTGTGTCTTGCTTTCTGTCAGTTATCTAATATATGCTTTTTGTACGGATAGAGTTACACTATTCTAGTGTGGTGTTGCTTGTTATCTGTTGACAAATACATATGCTTTGGTGCCATGACTCACTGCAAAGTAGCTGCCTTTAGGCTCCTCACTTATTGACCAAGTCATACAAATGGACTTTGGTCATTAAGCAAGGAGTGCCTGTATATGCAAGTCACAGAACTAGTAAATGGTGAAGCTGGGAAGGCTGATGCCAGAGCATGTGTTCTTAACCACTTTGCTAAAGCAACTGACTCAAACAGATTCAAGGAATAAAGTGAATATTGAAGCTGTTGGCTTAACTAATGGAATCCCAATAGCTTCTAAAGTTTACGGTTCTGACACAACCATATCAATGAACTTTACAAGAAACAGAAACTATCTACCCTCAATTCTAAACCTGGGAGCCTATCCCATAAACTCTGAGTTAATTGCAATCTGCAAGGAGAATTACAGGCCTGACTCTCAAACTAGTTAATAACAGAAGAGAGAGTATAATATTCACCAGAGGTGTTCATAATGCCTCATTCTACTTCTGAAAAATGCAACACCATAGATGCCATGCTCCTGTTAATCGAATTGGTTACAATTACTGTGTGAAAGAGCAAATAACCAACACAGAGTTATCCTCAGAACTTCTCTGAGAAGTTGGGAAATTCTTCACTGATAGAGAAGGGTGCCTGGACAATGGGGAGAAATGCTCCCTCTACAGGAACATCTATGGGGCAAGCAATGAGAAATGATCTCTACTTTCTTCCTATAGACCTAAGACCCTGACCAGAAAATCTCACCTTAGGGCCCCATGACATTTTGAGGCTGGTGATTCACCAAAGGGCACATACCAAAGAAAGTTTTCAGTGCCAATGAACTTGGTTAGGTTTGGAATATACTTTTGGAACTTTTGTTTCCTGTAGGTTTTATGACATATTTAATAATTTACCTACATAATTATTACTCCACAATTACAATTATGATAAAGTCAGTTCTCATATTCTTGTTGAACTACTAAATAGTCCCATTTATTTAAGAAAGCAGAACTCAAATTCATCATTTTTAGAGATGACAGATAAGAAATATGTTCAGAATTTATTTCAGTGAATAAAACTAGATTTTCCAAGATAGGCTGTTCCTGTATCTAGCAGATTGTTTCTATGCCTTGCACGTGTAAGGACAGGGGATATATTTTTGATTAACTATAAAAATTTTACTAATAATAAAGAAGCTGAGGTGGACTTAGATTTGATACTGCTATTCTAAAATATGAGTAAAATGTCTCTGAATATTGCTTTGTTTTTTCCAATTTATACTAAATCATCTTCCTAAAGCTCAATCTAAAATATAATTTACATTTTTACCTGAAAATTAAAAATATGATAATCTGGTATTGATTCTCATATTCCTTAATGAAGAAGATATTCAAGGATATAAGACTTAAGAATTTTTTAAATTTAATTTTATTCATTCATTTATTTTAATTTGACCAGAGAGAGACACACAGAGAAAGAGAGTGAGAGGGAAAGTGAAAAAGCAAGCAACCAGGTCCAGGCCTCGAACTGTGCTTGGCCATGTGGGAGTGTCCAGTGCCTTAATCACCACAGCACCTTCTGGTTTCTAACCCTGATTTAAAACTGATACCTTTGGACTTTTAAAAATTGAAAATCTAAGTACAACTCAGAATGTTTATAAGACAGAAAAAATTAAATGTCCATTACAATGAATTTTCTCCTAGGTTTATATTATTTTTAACTTATTTTTAGTTTTTAGAGGCTTTTTTTTTTTTTAATTCTTGCTTGAAGGCTGGGATGGTGAGGACCAGAAGCCCTGAGACATATCCATTTAATTTCAGTGTGCTATAGCTTCTAGCACTTTTTCATACCTATGATTTCCTAGTTATAAGTGTGTATAGATTTTGTATGCTGCTTCTTCCCAGTTAACTTAGTCATGCACTTTTACCCATGTATGCACAATGAGTAAGAACGTTTTCCCAGTTCCAATTCTACAGTAATACTGAAATTGAATGGAGCCAGGTTAAGACTTTTGGAAACAAAAAGTAACAGGAACTAATGAAAGTTCCCCACCTAGTGGATATCATTCCCCTCGTGAAAGAGATAATACAAACATGTATTTGCCCCATCCACATCCATTTCTGATTTTTGATCACCAGTAATCAGAAAGTGAGTCTGGAGAGCTCCTTAGTAAGATGCACCCATTATAATGCAGGGGGTCCTGCATGGTGATTCTTACCCTCCAAGATGCTAGGAGCTTGGCTCTCTGGGTTTGGGGGTAAAGGGTAGTTAAATCTTTCCTTCACTTTGGTTCCTTTCCCTCAGTCTTAAAGTACACAGGGTACCAGAATGTTGTATGCAGCAATAGCAGCTCTTAATGTCATCTGTAATCCTAGCTGTGATCAGGAGACTTCAGCAGAAACCTAATGGGACTTTTTTTGCCTGATGGGACTCTCAAATATTGCTTGAGAAATCAAAGTGGTATTATAGGGTAAACCAATATGAAAGGGCTTTTTGTTCGCTTATTTTTAATTAAAGTCACTATTGCTTCCCTGTATCTTCCAATAAGGGGAAAGTTATGTATCATGCATGTTTAAGTGGAAAGAAAGTTTCCTGGTGGATAAGATGTTCCATGGATAACAGAAACAAAGCAAATCAAATTTGGTAAGAATTTGAAAAATTTCTTACCAATGGTGGTTTTGCTAACTGGGGTTTTACTTTATGAAAAGGGTTTATATTTTATGCCTTATTTCAAAAATAGTCTTTCAACTGAATGTGATTTGTTTTACCCAGTTCCTTTAAACAAAGCAATTTAGATCCCTTTCCAATAGTGTAAGTGTGCAAGATTAAAATGCCAATTACTTATCCTCTCCTCCAAGTTGTATTTAGTAAAAAATAGTAGCTGTTGAGCACGGGACTACCATTTTATAAATAAGAAAACTGACACATGGAGACATCAAGAAATATAGCCATTCCTCACTTAATGGCCTACTTGTTTGCTCAGATGTAAGACCAGTTCTCCAACAAAGCTAATCCCTTTTCTCAATCTGAGTGTTTTGGGAAACTCCTCTCAGTCTTTGTCTTCTTCTTGTAGTCAGTTAGTATTCACTACATGAAGCATACACAGCCATGCAAAATTACATATTTTGTTTATAAATTTGTACTTTATTGTGTGCCCACAGTAGAATTCAGATTAAGAAAGAACAATTATAGTGGATTTATACCATAGTGTTGTGTGTCTTGCTTTCTGTCAGTTATCTAATATATGCTTTTTGTACGGATAGAGTTACACTATTCTAGTGTGGTGTTGCTTGTTATCTGTTGACAAATACATATGCTTTGGTGCCATGACTCACTGCAAAGTAGCTGCCTTTAGGCTCCTCACTTATTGACCAAGTCATACAAATGGACTTTGGTCATTAAGCAAGGAGTGCCTGTATATGCAAGTCACAGAACTAGTAAATGGTGAAGCTGGGAAGGCTGATGCCAGAGCATGTGTTCTTAACCACTTTGCTAAAGCAACTGACTCAAACAGATTCAAGGAATAAAGTGAATATTGAAGCTGTTGGCTTAACTAATGGAATCCCAATAGCTTCTAAAGTTTACGGTTCTGACACAACCATATCAATGAACTTTACAAGAAACAGAAACTATCTACCCTCAATTCTAAACCTGGGAGCCTATCCCATAAACTCTGAGTTAATTGCAATCTGCAAGGAGAATTACAGGCCTGACTCTCAAACTAGTTAATAACAGAAGAGAGAGTATAATATTCACCAGAGGTGTTCATAATGCCTCATTCTACTTCTGAAAAATGCAACACCATAGATGCCATGCTCCTGTTAATCGAATTGGTTACAATTACTGTGTGAAAGAGCAAATAACCAACACAGAGTTATCCTCAGAACTTCTCTGAGAAGTTGGGAAATTCTTCACTGATAGAGAAGGGTGCCTGGACAATGGGGAGAAATGCTCCCTCTACAGGAACATCTATGGGGCAAGCAATGAGAAATGATCTCTACTTTCTTCCTATAGACCTAAGACCCTGACCAGAAAATCTCACCTTAGGGCCCCATGACATTTTGAGGCTGGTGATTCACCAAAGGGCACATACCAAAGAAAGTTTTCAGTGCCAATGAACTTGGTTAGGTTTGGAATATACTTTTGGAACTTTTGTTTCCTGTAGGTTTTATGACATATTTAATAATTTACCTACATAATTATTACTCCACAATTACAATTATGATAAAGTCAGTTCTCATATTCTTGTTGAACTACTAAATAGTCCCATTTATTTAAGAAAGCAGAACTCAAATTCATCATTTTTAGAGATGACAGATAAGAAATATGTTCAGAATTTATTTCAGTGAATAAAACTAGATTTTCCAAGATAGGCTGTTCCTGTATCTAGCAGATTGTTTCTATGCCTTGCACGTGTAAGGACAGGGGATATATTTTTGATTAACTATAAAAATTTTACTAATAATAAAGAAGCTGAGGTGGACTTAGATTTGATACTGCTATTCTAAAATATGAGTAAAATGTCTCTGAATATTGCTTTGTTTTTTCCAATTTATACTAAATCATCTTCCTAAAGCTCAATCTAAAATATAATTTACATTTTTACCTGAAAATTAAAAATATGATAATCTGGTATTGATTCTCATATTCCTTAATGAAGAAGATATTCAAGGATATAAGACTTAAGAATTTTTTAAATTTAATTTTATTCATTCATTTATTTTAATTTGACCAGAGAGAGACACACAGAGAAAGAGAGTGAGAGGGAAAGTGAAAAAGCAAGCAACCAGGTCCAGGCCTCGAACTGTGCTTGGCCATGTGGGAGTGTCCAGTGCCTTAATCACCACAGCACCTTCTGGTTTCTAACCCTGATTTAAAACTGATACCTTTGGACTTTTAAAAATTGAAAATCTAAGTACAACTCAGAATGTTTATAAGACAGAAAAAATTAAATGTCCATTACAATGAATTTTCTCCTAGGTTTATATTATTTTTAACTTATTTTTAGTTTTTAGAGGCTTTTTTTTTTTATTCTTGCTTGTAAGACAAGTTTCCTTTGTTTTCTTTCCTTATTATGGAGTATTACAATCTGAAGACATAATAGACACTAAGATTTAAAAGATGCTTCTTTTAAATGATGTCTCTCTTCTTCATAGATGTATTACCACATTAACACCAACTTTTATTCCAAAGTACACTGATTTTCAATGTTCCCCTCCCCACAGTATAGGCTGCTTTGTCTCTTTTGAAAGAGAGCCTATTGTTGGGGGGGAAGAGGAGGAAGAGAACAGGGACGGCTGATGGAGAGGCTGGGATGGTGAGGACCAGAAGCCCTGAGACATATCCATTTAATTTCAGTGTGCTATAGCTTCTAGCACTTTTTCATACCTATGATTTCCTAGTTATAAGTGTGTATAGATTTTGTATGCTGCTTCTTCCCAGTTAACTTAGTCATGCACTTTTACCCATGTATGCACAATGAGTAAGAACGTTTTCCCAGTTCCAATTCTACAGTAATACTGAAATTGAATGGAGCCAGGTTAAGACTTTTGGAAACAAAAAGTAACAGGAACTAATGAAAGTTCGCCACCTAGTGGATATCATTCCCCTCGTGAAAGAGTTAATACAACCATGTATTTGCCCCATCCACATCCATTTCTGATTTTTGATCACCAGTAATCAGAAAGTGAGTCTGGACAGGGAAGGATACCCAAATCAGATCTGTTCTTAGGTTTTGAACAGGGAATTGTGAGAGATGAGGTATGGTCTGGCACAACAGTTGCATAAGTAATTTTAGCACCACTAACATCTCCACTCCTAAAGCTTCAAGGCACAAGGTCACTTGGTGATGGGCATAAGGAAGGGCAGGCTGCTTAATAAGGTGAGGGACGAACATCTCTATTAGGCAGAGATTTGTTTTTTTCTCAGAAAATTTCTGAGATTTGTACTGTTTCACCTGTGAGGGCAGAGACCTAGTGAAAAGGCCTAGAATATTAGAGAAAGAGAAATGGCAGAGTTTTTTCCCTTTTGTTTTTTGACAGGGTTGTACCACGTTGCAATCTCTTGCCTCAGCCTCTCAAGCAGCTGAGACTACAACACACACTACTGTGTTTGGTTTTAGATAGGGTCTTTCTATGTTGGCCAAAAAATCACAATCTTCCTACATTAGCCTCCCAAACGGTTGGGAATACAGACACCGTGCCTAGTGTTTAAGGAAAGGCCAGAACTCAAATCTGAGCTTCCCAATGTGGCTTCAGCCTCTCAAGAGATTTTTGGTACGTCACTGATACTAATGGAGAGATGTTCTCATTAAAAATCTATACATAAAAATCTCTACATGACTAGGTACAAGTTGTACAAGAAGTAGATTCCCCAACACACTTACAAAGGGTCTTTGTACATGTCACAGAAAATGTACATTATGAACAAACTGTGTAGGTTTCAGGATTTATTTTTATACCACCATAAACTCAAACTTTAAATTCTATTTTTTCACAAACTTTTAAATGTCCTCCCATGTATGATTTTGATACTAAAGTGCTACATGCAACTTAAGATACACATATATAAATTAACTTTGAGCAAGAAAGCATTTTTTTCTTAAGATAGAGGTTAATATCATTATAGTGCTTAAAACATCACTATTATTCATAAAGAAAATAATCTGGAATGACATATACCAAACTAAGTGTAACAGTGGGATGGACTATGATTTTTTGCTCTTTCATTTATTTTTATATTGTGTATATATATTTTTATAATAAATTACAAGAAATATTAAGATGCATATGCATGAAAAGTACCAAGGAAAAGCAACATTTGGGTATTAAAATATCAGTATCATGATTCTTCCTCCTCTCTTTTTTAGGGCTGGCAGATTTACAGAGAAACTTAACTGCAAGGCCCAACGTAAATATAGCCAAGTGGACAGCTTGAAAGGAAGATGGCAACAATGGGCTGACGAACATATCCAATCCCAGAAGCTCAATCCTTTCAGTGAAGAATTCGATTATCAGCTGGCCATGTCCACCCGCCTACACAAAGGAGATGAGGGCTATGGCCGCCCCAAGGAAGGAACCAAAACTGCTGAAAGGGCTAAGCGGGCTGAGGAGCATATCTACAGAGAAATCATGGACATGTGCTTCATTATCCGCACAATGGCTCGCCACAGAAGAGATGGCAAGATCCAGGTCACTTTTGGAGATCTCTTTGACAGATACGTTCGTATTTCTGATAAAGTAGTGGGCATTCTCATGCGTGCCAGAAAACATGGACTGGTAGACTTTGAAGGAGAGATGTTGTGGCAAGGCCGAGATGACCATGTTGTGATTACTCTATTGGAGTGATTCTTCAACGACAAAAGCCTAACTTGATTCACTATTGTCTTAATGCTATCGGGCCACTGGGGAAGTCATAGACACATTTTTGCGCAGATAAACAGAAAAATATGGCATGACTTTCCCGAAGACCTACTAAATGCTAATATACTAAAAATTAAAATGCAAACTTTTCTGTAATCAGTAAATATTAAAACAATTTTGACATAAGTGACTTTTTGGCACTCTATCTCTATGAGGAATTTTGAAGATTCTGAGAAAGCTTACACAAAGTGTTACGAAAGCAAATAGAATATTATAAATGTAGTAATAATATTTAAAATTCCACTTCACTTTTTTGGACAAAACTATTTGGCTATTCATTGCATAAATTATTATAGATGTATAATTGAACATTACCTCTAAAAAAGAATGTTGACTTAGATAAACATCAGCAGAGCATGCGTTTTTTTCTGTTTTTAAGGTTTTTGCCACAGGGCACATGTACCTGCTGAAGTGAGACAAAAAGAGAAAGGGAGAAATCACCCCCCAGGAGCAATTGCCACACTGCAATCCCTTCTCCTCCATTTTCCTCGAGATTTTGGGCATGCATGCACACATGCCCAACATGAATTCTCAAGGTCTGGACTCAAACTGTAGTCAGCCGTGAGGGAATCCAGTGCCTTCACATCACTAGCGAGCCCCTGAGAGTGTTATTTTTGATGAAGAAAAGAAATGTCATTAAATTTGATATAACTAAAGATAATTTTTAAAAAACATTTTGCCAGAGAACACTTGGCACTCACCAGACACACACACACACACACACACACACAGAGGAAGGTTAAAAAAAAATTCTGCATGAGGAATGATCATGCAGCAATCCCTTCTCCATTTCTCCCTCCTTTAAACATTTCTGGGCATACACACATGCCTGGCATGTTTCTTAAGCTGCTCAATCTCGGATTTGAACCATGCAGTCAGCCATGTGGGATCCAGCTATCTCAACCACCAGACGACAAGCTGGCCCAAATCTAAAATGTTGTAAGAAGCTTGACAACATACTATAGTTTTTATTAGTCTCACTTTCAAAACAGATACATCTATTAAGTTTTCAATAAGATGTTTCAGCTGTGGAAGTTCTTCTGTGGACTTGAATTCTAACAGGTTTCCATTACGAACTGGCCTTCCTCCTTCTGTGTGATTTGAACAAATCACACTAAAACACAGACAGACACTGCTGGTGGTCACAGAATCAAGAAAGAAAGTGGTTATGTTTTCCTTCACTGTGAAAGCAGAGCAGAAGTGAGAGCTGCAGGTTTCCTTACCTCTCTAAGACTCCTTAGAGAACACTGCTTATTCTCAAAATCTTAATGATTCATATTATTTGCACATATGTCCATGCACGGTATAGGAGAAATACAGGAAATTCTATGAAGTGGAATGTTCAGTAAGAAGTATTGCCTAGAATTATTAGTAAATTAATGAGACACTGAGAAATTTTAATTTTTTTTCATACTCTAACAAAAAAGCTTTATGAAATGTTTAACTCATTAAACAGCAATTAGTCCTGTTAAAGTGAAAAAATTCTAAGTGATATAATAGCAAAGAAAAACTAATTTGTTAGTTGTCCATTCTGTCCTAAATTAGACTTAATACACATTATATATAAAAACAAAATGAATAAAATGTGAGATTACAATTCTTTTTTTTTTTTTTTTTTTGAGATTTTTTTTTTTTTTTTTTTTTTTTTGAGATGTTTTTGCTATAGGGCGCATGTGCTTGCCAGAAAGACAGAGACAGACAGAGAGACCAAAAGCAAGAAATCACCTCCCAGGGGGATGGCCATGCCACAATCCCTTCTCCTTCATTCTCCTCTTGGGATCTTGGGCATGCATGCACACATGCCTGGAGTGAGTTTAAGCCACCGGATCTGGGAATCAAACCATGGTTGACTACATGGGAGTCCAGTGATATAGCTATTACGCCAACTGCTGGTCCCATACTTTAAAAAATTTTAATTAGCTTGTGTGTGTGTGTGTGTGTGTGTGTGTGTGTGTGTGCTCCCCAGAGAGGATTGGGGGAGTGGTGAAAAAGCAACCTCTTTGGGGGATGGTCATGCTCAATGCCTTCTCCATTTCTCCTTTCAGGATTTTGGGCATGCAGGCACATGTTCCCTGTATGGTCTTTAGCCATGAAAAAACTGTGCAGAAGGCCATGTGTACTTCCGTTGCCTTGATCACCATGCCCCTGGTTGGTTTATAAGATTACAATTCTTGCTATATTCAATGACGGTTACTAAAATATATACTATAGTATTTTGTTGTTAAAACAGAAAAATTAATGTCAAATTAAGATACTTCAAAATAACATTCATAATTGTTACGTGTTACTTTTAAGATAAAATACAGATTAAGTTACTATAGAAATCATTTTTGTTTCCATGTATGATTCTCTTTCAAACTGAAAGTTCCATTTTTTTCTTAAAGAAAGTATCCATACTTTTATTTTCACATACGGTTTATAAAATTACAAATGACCAATATCTCTAAGTAGAAAAAGATGCATAACTCTATTACAACAATGAAATCTATGTCAAAATTTTAAGACAAGTGGCATAAGAATAAAAGATGTTTTATTATATTTTCTGTTGTTTTATGCTGATTTAAAGTTACATTCCACAATACCACTTTTTAGTGTTTGATATACAAGAAAATTACAGCGTGCAACTTAGGTTATTTCTACTATCAGTAGACTTTTTTTTCCTTAGTTTTCACAGGCCATGAGTGCTTGTCAGAGGGGTGAGGAGAGTGGTATGTACCCTTGGAGAGGATGGCCACACCACAATCACTTCTCCATTCTCTTCAAGGGATTTTGAGCATGCACATGTACCTTTTTTTTTTTTTAGTCATACAGTCACCCGGTCTGAGACTTGTACTCTATGGTTGGCCACGTGGGATCTAGTCATCTTGACCACTACACCATGGTTGGCCTCTCAAGACTATTTAAATCAAGGCTTTGAGAGTTCTTTCATATTCAACTCTGAATCACAATAATTTATGCAGCCACTGATGCAGATTATTTCCAGTTCAATTTGTTGAAATTTGGGGATAGAGTAGAAGCCCTCTTCTCAGAAAGCTGACTTAACACTCTTCTGAATTAGGGCTGGCTGTAAAGTTAGAAAGCTAGTTTCCTTAGAGGAAATGCCAATGTCAAAATTTTAAGACAAGTGGCATAAGAATAAAAGATGTTTTATTATATTTTCTGTTGTTTTATGCTGATTTAAAGTTACATTCCACAATACCACTTTTTAGTGTTTGATATACAAGAAAATTACAGCGTGCAACTTAGGTTATTTCTACTATCAGTAGACTTTTTTTTCCTTAGTTTTCACAGGCCATGAGTGCTTGTCAGAGGGGTGAGGAGAGTGGTATGTACCCTTGGAGAGGATGGCCACACCACAATCACTTCTCCATTCTCTTCAAGGGATTTTGAGCATGCACATGTACCTTTTTTTTTTTTTTAGTCATACAGTCACCCGGTCTGAGACTTGTACTCTATGGTTGGCCACGTGGGATCTAGTCATCTTGACCACTACACCATGGTTGGCCTCTCAAGACTATTTAAATCAAGGCTTTGAGAGTTCTTTCATATTCAACTCTGAATCACAATAATTTATGCAGCCACTGATGCAGATTATTTCCAGTTCAATTTGTTGAAATTTGGGGATAGAGTAGAAGCCCTCTTCTCAGAAAGCTGACTTAACCACCACTCTTCTGAATTAGGGCTGGCTGTAAAGTTAGAAAGCTAGTTTCCTTAGAGGAAATGCCAGCTATGTGCCAGACACACCCTGATAAGCATCTTGTGAGATAAGCATCATCCTAAGGGCTGTCTTGTGATAGTAACTCTTTATGGTTTTTAACTTTGCTTCTTACTTCATTGTGTATTATTTGGGCTAAACGTTTGATTGTAAATCCTTGGTTATATTTTTTCTGGTTTGGGATCCAAAGATCTTTCCCTCACTGTAGGAAAATCCATACCTGAAAACTTAGGAAATTCTGGGAACAAGCAGTTAGCATAATGGCTATGTCGCTGGACTCCCACGTAGTCGACCACGGTTCGCGTCCCGGACCCGGTGGCTTAAAACTCACTCCGGGCGCGTGTGCGTGCGTGTCTAAGATCCCAAGAGGAGAATGAAGGAGAAGGGATTGTGGTGTGACCATCCCCCCTAGAGGGTGATTTCTCGCTTTCTGTCTCTCTGTCTCTCTCTGTCTGGCGAGCGCACTTGCCCTATAGTGAAAACCTCTCCAAAAAAAAAAAAAAAAACACTTAGGACATTTTGACATTAAAAACAAAACAGCTCAGGTGGCAAACAAGCTACTCAAAGTCCTCACAGGTATTTTTATAGTCACTAAATAATGTAAGAAATAATTAGATCTTATCACTGGTAATTCTAAATTCCCAATATTAAGTAGTATACAATTGGTTTCCCATTCTGAAGAATTTTCCTTTTCTAAACTTTTAGTCAGATATGCAAAGGGTTTCTGAGCTGTTAGTAAGTACGTTTTTGCCCCATTTGTCAGGACCTTCATCCAAATACTTGCTGTCTCTCACCGCTCATTACTTGAAGTGTTACGAATCCGTAATTCTCAGGTTGGTCTTATCATTGCCTACTTACCACCACAAGGAAAGAAGTTCTGAGCTCAGGGTTTTCTTTCTTCCCACACTGTGCTGCAAAATGAGATAGCACCTATTCTCTTGGTTTGCCTTCTGCATTTTTTCTTTCCCTTCCCAAACATTAGTTCTTTTTCCAATCACGACCAAAAGGTATAAAGTAAGAATATTGGTGCAGTTTTTCAAATAATAAAGGAGTACTTCTGTGTTAACTAGAATTTTATGTCCATGAGAACTCATCCTCTGGGGAGGAATGTTCTACCTGCTGTGCTAAATCGCTGTCCTGGGATCATAGGAGGAACAGAAGATCATCTGTACCATGCTGAAGTGGCTCCTTAACATGGATGCCTCAGCATTCCTAGAATTTTAATTTACCTAGGACATTTCTTAGAATAAGCAAGCACAAAGTGATTGTCTCTTCAATTATTTAATTTATAAATATGCTGTATGACCTAACTTCTCAGCCTAGAGGTTTTAAGAGTACGGTGGTTGACCACCTAGCATCCCACAAAGGTTATATAATTATACTGTGTGCCCAGATTTTGGAACCATGCCAGTATCTAATGCAAGTACAATGGATTTTCTTTTTGACCAATAAATCCCACTCCTAAAAATTTGCTTCAAGATACAAAAATACATATACATAATGCATTGTGCCTTGTTTTTAAATGTGAAGTACTGCAAACAATCTAATACATGTAAGACAATAGTCAAATAAATTATGCACAATGGATGCAGCTATAAAAAGTAAGGACAATTTTCAGAATTGGATATAGTTATTTTCAGAGGGTATATATGTGTGTGAGTATTCATATACACAGTTGATTTTATATGCTATATGCACACATAAACACATATATATGCATAAATGCTTAGACAACTTACTTTTAAAATAGAGGATAACCAGAAACAATGAAATTAGCTTCCTGAAGTGATGTATAGAAACTGGTTGAGAGACATTAAGAGAAAGATACTTCTCAGAGCATACCTTTTTTTTGGAGAGGTTTTTGCTATAGAGCACTTGAGCTTACCAGAAAGGCAGAGAGAGAGAGACAGAAAGTAAGAAATCACCCCCCAGGGAAGATGGCCACACCTCAATCCCCTCTCCCTCCACTCTCTTCTCGGGATCTTGGGCACGCACGCACACATGCCCGACTTAAGTTTAGGCCACCGGGTCTGGGACTTGAACCGCAGTCGACTACATGGGAGTCCAACAACATAGCATTACGCCAACTGCTCGTCCCTCAGAGCACACCTTTTTATAAAGTTTGTCTTCTGAAAACTTTCAAACATTTTACATAAACAAAAGTAAAATTAAATAAACAAGGACAGAAGAAAAACTACAAACTGGACAAAAACAAAACAAATAAACCTAATTTTATTTCAAATGATTAAAATAACCTCAGAAGGGTTAAGAAATGTACGTAATTTGCAAATACCATATTTGATTAAGTGCCATCAATCTGAAAGGAAAAAGAACTACAAAGACAATTTTATTTAATTTTGGGGCCAACGGATGGCACAGAGGTAATGGTGCTGGATCCCATATGGCTAAATGTGTGGTTTGAGTCCTGAACCTAGCTGTGAGCATGTGTGTGCATGCCCAAAACCTCTAAATAAGAATGGAGGAGAAGGGATGTGGCATGGCCATTCCCCTTGGGGTGATTTCTCATTTTTCATTTCTATTCTCTCTAGTGAGTACAGACTTCATCTAACAAACTGGAAAATAAAAATCACTTAATTTCATTTGTGAAGGTATACTATAACAAATCTGAAACTATAATTGTGTATCAAAGATTAAAGGGACCAGCAAATGGCATAATGGTCACTGGACACTCACATGGCCAACCATGGTTTACTCTCAGATCTGGTGGGCTTGAAAATCATGTTGGGTGTTTGCATGTGTGTGCCCAAGATGCCGGGAGAACAGAGAAGGGACTGCAGTGTGACAATCCCCGAAGGGTGGTTTCTTGCTTTCTGTCTCTCTAGTAAATGCGCATATCCTATGGCAAACAATCTCTTAAGAAAAAAAAAAAAGATTAAGAAACCTGTGAAGGAAGAGAGAAATGAAGATGTGAACGTGGAATGAGGGAAGACAAGCAAAAACTCTGATTTTACATTGGATTTAGAGGTATTGGGGTGTGATTTCATGCTGCATATGTACTTAGTTCCTATCTTTGTCTCCTGAAAGTCCCTAAAGTGATGTCACCTTAGTAGCAACCAAGCACAACAAGATTTCTAAATACTATCTGTGAAAGAAAACATGGTTCCTTGCAGAAGTGATCAATTCTAGGACTGGGTTACAGAAAGTGCAGCCTGGAACATCTTGTCCCAGGAATAGGCATGTGCTCAAGGAAATAGAGAAATGCACAGAAGTCAGACTGCTGAGAATCCTACTGGTTAAATTTAGAAAATAGAGTATACAATCCTTTGAATAATAAAAAAAGGATAATTCATGAATCCATACTGATAATACATACTCATAAATGATAGGAAAATGAAAGCTCTTCCTTAAAGCAAATGCCAATTAATGAATGTGCTTGAAAGGAAAGAGTTAATTAATTTTTTAACCATTTTACTAATTAGGCAAGAATCCTTAATACATATCAAAAGCATCAGAAAGTATGGAGAACAGAATATCTCCAGTATCATTGTACCTTCCTACACACGATTTACTAGTTCTAAAGGTAAAATGATAGAGTGGAGAAACATGGTACACACTATCTAAATCAACTGATCAATGCTAATATCACCAGTAGGGGGATAAACTTACATTGTGTGTGCCCTCAGGCAAAGGTTGCAACTCCACTTTTGTAGTTTTCCTGTCAAAAAATGCATACTCTAAACTTAAATATAAAGCTCATTGAAATCCACATTAAACTGAGATACCCTCATTGTTAGGAAATGTATGCAAGTATTTACAGATAAAGTGTAATATTAGGCCATCAGAAAAGTCATGAAGCATGTCAGGACATTCCCAATGACCTAACAGAATGAGAATCAGTAAAATAATAGGTGGGATGAGTGGAGTGTGTGGAGATGATGACAGGGAGAGCAGGAACAGTTCTGTAAACATTCATCTTAGTAAACAAATACATGCATTACCATAAGATTCATACCAAAAAATTACATTTGCTGGTTAAAGTATACATTTGCTTAGTTTTAGTAATGCCAAAAATTGTTTCCAAAGGTTGTTCCACTTCACATTCCTTTCTTATTTTTGAGATAGCGTTGTATGTTGTCCTTAAACTCATGAGCCACTTGCTTCATTGTCCCAAGTAGCTAGAATTTTCAGGGGTACACCACTGTGCCTGATCACATTCCCTTTAATAACGGTATTGGCTATTTTAATATTTTGGGGAACTGCTAGTTAGTCTTTCACTTTTCACAATTAGATCTATAATCAGTAATTAATTTTAATTTGTGGTGTCTAGTAAGTCTTTTTGTTCTACACAGGTATCTATTAAAAGGAGCACTATTGCCATCTCTATACTGAGTGGCAGTATTGCCTTATTAAAAAAAATTAGTTTATTTCTTTTTTTAAAAAATTTTATTCATTGTCATTATTTTTTTGAGGTTGGACAGAGAGGGAGAGAATGAAAGTGAGAAAGCAAGCTGCCAGGCCTGGGAATCGAACTGCTGTAAGCCATGTGGGAGTCTAGCCGTCTTAACCAACACGCCACCTGCTGGCCCCCAAAATTAGTTAATTTTTAATCAATACCACATTGTCTTACCGAGCTTCTTAAGAGATCATGATATCTGGTACTGAGGACCACACTCTCATGCTTCAACGTAGAAATTCTTTGTCTTGGGGACCATCAGTTAGAGTAATGGCTATGTCGCTGAACTCCCATGTAGTTGACCGAGGTTCGAGTCCTGGACCCGGCAGGTTAAACTCACACTGGGCACATGTGCATGCGTGCCCAAGATCCCGAGAGGAGAATGGAGGAGAAGGGATGGTGGTGTGACCATCACCCCTGGGGTGATTTCTCGCTTTCTGTCTTTCTGACAAGTGCACCCGCCCTATAGCAAAAACCTCTCCAAAAAAAAAAAAAAAAATTCTTTGTCTTGACATTTCCATATAAATTCTAGAATTATCTTAATTTCCACAAAAAGCCTGGGTAAGACTCACTGCCAATATAATTTTAATTTCAATAGTGCCTGCCAGATTTATGATGGTATATCTTTACCACTTAGGTCTTTGTTTAGTTATGTATCTGATATTTTGAATGGTATTATGAATGGTATTATAATTACTTAATATTGTAAGTTTCATTTCTTGTTTATACATAAAAAATAAGGGTGTTTTTGTTTTGTTTTATATTGAATTTGTACTCAGTGACCTTGCTAAATCAAGAGATTCTTTCAAATCCATGTCTTTTTCCTCATCATTACTATTCTTGTTCAGGCCTCATGATTTCTTTCTGGGATGTAGAGGCTTATTTACTGTTTACCTCATCTCTAGTTTTTCCCCTCCACAAAATTATGTGTTTATTTTTGGAGAGGTTTTTGCTATAGGGCATGTGAGCTTGCCAGACAGACAGAGAGAGACAGAACACAAGAAATCACCCCCCTGGGGAGGATGGCCACACCGCAATCCCTTCTCCTCCATTCTCCTGTAGGGATCTTGGGCACGCACACACAAGTGCCTGGTATGAGTTTTAAGCCATCAGGTCCAGGACTCGAACCGTGGTCAACTACATGGGAGCTCTTCAGGTCCTGGGGTTTATCTTGTTCTGTATTTTCCATCAAAAGTGAAAATATTTTCACTTAAAAATATCAAATCATTTGTACTTCCCTGTGTTTAAGTGCCCTCTTCCCCTCTCCATTTTTTAAACTGTGGTGCTCTTCTTCTTGATTGCATCTTTTCGTCACCATTATCACTACCACTGTCACCATTGTCATCCCAGTACTAGAAGCATTTTAAAACATTAAAATAGTATACTTATATAGAATATTAAATATGAAAATAATTTGACTATTCAATAAATTCAAACTCAAGTCTGTAGTTATGTATTTAATTTTATTTGGTATACACCACTATGACCTTATTGTAGCTGAAATCCATTACAGGATTTTTTTTATGGTTAGTCAACTCCACAAAGACAATAATACTGCTGTGGAAGACCAAAAGGGGAAAAAAAAACTGATAAATTTATTTACAATTCCCTATATTGTAAACATTTAATCTATATACTCTTACTAACTTTTAATGAGTGTTACATATACAAGAAAATGATGCCCTGTATGTCTATTCATATTCAGCAATAGCATATTATACTAGAACATCATATTTTCTTTTCCATTTGCATTATATTTTCTTTAGGTAATAATCTAAACTTTCAAAAGAACTA
The DNA here is from genome assembly GCF_000334495.1 of Tupaia belangeri chinensis. Lineage (NCBI taxonomy): Eukaryota > Metazoa > Chordata > Mammalia > Scandentia > Tupaiidae > Tupaia > Tupaia belangeri. Next base: position 235,247 of record NW_006205117.1, on the reverse strand, counting down.
AATATCTTCAAGTGCTATACAGCTAAAACTACTAAAGCCAATTTATTTGGCTTATAATTTCATTTTTAGAATAATTTAAAGTGCTATAAGCAACCTGGCAATCAACACTTTCTATAAGAACAAAACTACCTTTAAACATTAATTTACAAGATATACAATGTTTATCTGGAATAGCTGAAATTTCAGCACAAAGTCACTGTCACATGTATAACAGCAGGATTTTTTTTTTTTGCATAACATGAAGCTTTGAAATTAACTGATGAGTTATTGCCACAAGGGCTTATTACTGGTTTCCTACAAAAGAGGTTAAGAACTACTATGTATTCTATTGTTTCATTTTTCTGAGGTCACTTGACAGTAAATCAGCATATTCAACAAGTCTACTGAGTTACAATATTTTCTAGTATAATCACTGCCCTTTTATAAGAGCAAATGCTAATGGTAATTAATAACATATACCACTCAAAAAAATCACAAGTTTTTTTTTTTTTCCTTTTGAACAGGAAGAACCTATTTTTTTGGGAGTTGGTATGCAACAAGGATAAAACAACAGAACTATAAAACAGAATATCTGACACAATATGTTGAAGAAATATGCATCTGTTTCATAGTTTGTGTACTTATGATAATGCCCTACTAAGCTACAAATATGTAAATAGTATATTTTCCTGCTTAATATAGTATATCCAATAGAATCATTAAGTTCTCATTCTCCTTTGTCATTTTATAACTCTTTGTCAGATAATTCAATGATGAAAGCATATGCCCAAACCTGCAGATCGTTTGCACTATGGTGTATTACAAACAAAATTCTCAATAAAATTTAAAATACCTGAAAAATTAAGAGAGAATGTTATAGTATGAACTGAAACTAGAACTCAGTGGTTTATGCAGTGTGCATTATTTTGGCATGTGGTTTCTCCTTTGTAGGAACAGTATGAGTATGTCCCAGTATCACCAAGTACCAACCTCACAGACACAGAAGTATCTGGTCTTCATTTCCTCAGTACCCCAATTAGACTGCTCTAGTAAAAGAGTAAGTATAGTTGATACAAAACAAAATAGGTTCAACAAAAGAGCACCATCCTAATAGGAGACTAAGATAACATTAGTTAAAAATGAGATGGTCATTATAATCAAAATACTGCCAAAATTCTGACAAAACCCAAGCTGTTATACTACATGAACAGAGGCTACAGTCTAAATCTAAACAATTCTGGGACAGAAACATGATTTGAAAAATAAACTCCAAAATTACAGGTTGCAATAAATGGTGATACAGACTAAACTTTAAGCACAAGTGACATGTTAACATTGTATTGCTACTTGAACTTTCCAAATAATGCTTGTCCATGTCAGGTTTGGGCTATTATCCTGCTAAGACAGAAAGCACTGCATTTATTCAAAAGCCCAGATTTCAATGTCTTGGATAAAGAAATCTTCCTTCTTAGAAAGTGTATGATTCCCAAAGGTTTTACAAGAATGGCTTCTTCCATGGTAGAGATCTCCATCAAGCCAAAGGGCAAACTCTCCTCTGCAATACATAAAAACAAATCTCTCAATATTTATACCCAAAACTGTGAAATAATTAAATGGGACATTTCAATGTCCAACAACCCTAAACTACTAATTTTACCAAACCCTTTCTTACTCCTTTTCCATATTAATACAAGCAATTTTGTTATACTCCTATCACATTATAAAATAACTCATTATAACAGACCAATAAATGAAATGAGTCCTTTAAAATTAACTTCCTAGAGAATCAGTTTGTGAGACAGGTGCTATTCTTGTTATTCTTTGCCTAGTGTTAGGAGTTTCTCTGTTATATTGTTTTTTATATACTTAACAAGATTTTCTCAAAGGCATGAAAATTCCTTATCATCTTCCCCACCCCACCCCACCCCCCCAAAAAAAAAACTAAGGTTAACATTAATGGGCTGGTTAGGGTAATGTTTCTTTGAGATATTTAGAAGAATTCTGTGGCTAAAAATGTATTATAATATGAACAAATAGTTTATTTTTTTCTCTTTTCATAGAGATTTTTGCTATAGGGCACGTGCATGCACCGGAGAGACAGAGTGCAAAATCACCCCTTAGGGGAAATGGTCACTCCACAATCCCTTCTCCTCTATTGTCCTCTTGGGATCTTCGGCATGCAAGTATACACGCCCGGCATGAGTTTTAAGTCACCAGGTCCAGAGCATGAACTGTGCTTGACTAAATGGGAGAACAGCGACGTAAACAATGTGCTGGTGCTGGTATCACATTAGTTTTTTTTTTCCTCTAACATGGTAAACTTTGTAAAAAGAACTCTGGTTTTCTGGACAGGAAGTAGCACAGAATTCAGTTTGAAAAGTCTTTAAGTAAATAAGTATGTGTGACACCGAGATTATTTTTTTATCAAGCAGAAGAACAGATAGAAACCAGGTATCAGCGGTACTTTTTTCTGTCTTCCCGAGAGGGAGGGGGAGGGGCCGGCAGGTAGCATGCTGGTTAAAGCCTACAACATGGCCAACCACGGTTCCAGTCCTGGACTTGATGACTTGAAAATCACCCTGGACACTTGTGCGTACATGTCCAAAATCTCAAGAGAATGGAGGAGAAGGGACTGCTGTGTGGCCACACCCCTGGGGGGTGATTTCTCACTTTCTCTCTCTGTGTGTCTGTGGCAAGTGCACATGCCCTATAGTTATGAGAGATTCATGCATCTCTCATATGCTTTTCTTAATGGAAATTATTCTTCCATCTGAATTGGACAAGACTTATAGTTGCAAAGACAGAAAGAAAAGCCCAAGTCAAAATATTATACCAAGAGTCCAGATGGTGGCACAGCAGTAACCCAACTGGACCACATGGGAAGGTCCTGAGCTTACATCCAGGGCCTCCCCGTGCATGTCCATGCCTGTGATCTGTCCTGACCCGAGGGACAGTCGAACAGGTTTCCTGAGGGAAGGAGAGAGAGACGGGATGAGCATCACAGTGTTACAACTCTTCAGGGTCGTCCGGAGACGACGCAGTGCCACAGCTCTTCAGGGTCTTCAGGGTCCTCTGGTGATTGTGGGCCAGAGATTGTGGTTATATACATGTTGGTGGGCAGTGATTGGTTGAATGAAGGATTGTAAAAGGTGGGTTATGATTGGTTGCTTTTTTTTTTTTGGAGAGGTTTTTTTTTGCTATAGGGCACGTGCGCTTGCCAGACAGACAGAGAGAGACATAGAGACAGAAAGCAAGAAATCACCCCCCAGGGGGGATGGTCACGCCGCAATCCCTTCTCCTCCATTCTCTCGGGATCTTGGGCATGCACGCACACATGCCCAGCGTGAGTTTTAAGCCACTGGGTCCGGGACGCGAACCGCAGTCGACTACGT